>NW_027176374.1:40000-120416 GCF_023349555.1 Cebidichthys violaceus
ACACACACACACACACACACACACACACACACACACACACACACACACACACACGCCTAGTATCGCTCTCCAGCAAACCTGCATCTGTCTCGGGGGTCATAATAGGCAGCTTGTTATGAGCAAGCTGTCCCGACCCCCGCAGAACTGTCTGCCGGGGCCTTCGCCAGTTCAATGGGCCTCTTATATCTCCAGAGAGAAACAGCGCAGTGCCAAACAAGACTGGCACAGAGCGAGGAACAGCGTGGGCACGTGGGAAAAGCATGGGCGATACGCAGCCTGTCTCGTGATCCAAGACAATGAGTTTCAAATGGGGACGACGGAAAACAAAACTGATAGGTGGGCAAGAGCGAAAGTCTATCCCGTGTGACAGCCAGAGAACAAAATAGAGACAACTCACCACTTACTAGGAAATATTAATGTTCAAACAGTTCTAACATGACTGCACTTATGCTAAAGATGCTGACAATTAGCATGTAGCAATGCTATTTTCGCATATACTGTAACTTGCTGTGTTTTGATAATCACATCACATTACAGCTTGACAGTTTGACCCAAAGTCATTGGTTTTCATCTTCTGAGGAATGACAATAATTGTTTGTACCAATTTTCATGGCGATCCATCAAAAAGTGAGATATTTCACTCTGGGCCAAAGTGGCGGACCACAGACTGATGTGGTGCCACCACGAGCGCTCTTGGTCTCTTTAAATAACCCTTTTTAAAGCCACAGAACACATAAACGCATCCAAGGACACGCATGAAAGAACAACACAGCAAATGGAACAGACGTACAATATATTAGCTTGTTTAAGGCTGCAATCCGCACCAGCGTCACAAAATGGCCGACTGTTTGGGGATGCAAATCATTGAGTCTCATGAGACGGTTAAAGATAGCATCTCCTGTGTTTGCACGTCCTGGGATGTTGCGGCGGCGAGTCTTTTGGAAAAACACACATTTGACGGCATCACCAAGGACTAACAAAGGCAGACTAATGACAGCAGATGATGTACGTATTTGATGGCCCACTTTCAGTTTCTTATCTGTCAAAACTGCTCGCTGTGTACCATAACAAGTTTGTCGGATTACCCCTGCACTACTGAAGACCAAGTGTGTGTATGAGTGTCTGTATGGGTGTGTGTCAAACGGATTGCGTATGTGTGTGTGTGTGTGTGTGTGTGTGTGTGTGTGTGTGTGGCTGATAAGCGTAAACAGTCCTCTCAGACTGCAGCATTTGCCTACGCTGATTGCATCTCCTTGTCCTTCTCCGAAACCAAATCAGTCTTGCCCCTTCATGCTGCGACACACACTTAAACACACAGATTAAACACTCGAGCAGCCCCTGCGCAGGCATGTGATGTATAAACACTTGAAACGGGGGCAGATCTGAACCAGTCCAAACTTCCCCTTTCGGGCTGCACTATCGACAAACAGGCCAATTTTGCACATGCAAATTTAAAACCCCAGAGGTAGTTAGATGGAAATCTCGGACAATGATGAACTCATACTTTCCTGTGCTCCTGTATGCTAATGAAAAGCTTTATGTGGATGGCTTGTCAGGGGATTTATAATTACAGGGATAAGGAGGAGGGCTAAGGAGCTGTAATGAGCCGTGCAGCCTGGTAGGTCCTCTGACTGGAGAGCTAGATGCTAACATCCCGTGGTTCCTGGTTCAGGAAACGTGTGTGTGTGTGTGTGTGTGTGTGTGTGTGTGTGTGTGTGTGTGTGTGTGTGTGTGTGTGTGTGTGTGTGTGTGTGTGTGTGTGTGTGTGTGTGTGTGTGTGTGTGTGTGTGTGTGTGTATGGATGTGCCGGTCTCTAGGTAAAATCTGCAGAGATACTTGTGTGATGTAGATTTTGTGTGCTGCAACGTGACAACACAGAAACCAACCTGGAGCCTGCAGGGTAATGGTTTGGCAGCAGAAAAAAAAAAAAAAAGTACAAGCTATTCTTAAATGCAACCACAAGATGAGGATTTATGGGTTGACTATAATTGAGCTTGATTATCGCATGACCTCCTCCTTAAGGAGTGGCTTCAGTCCTCAAAATGAATGCAATGTAAACAAATTGGACTCACACATTCGCTGGGAGAGTTTCCCACGAATGCAAAAACAAATAAAATAGTCTGAGATTAGAATCGTGCAGTTCTCTTTTTTTTTTTTGTTTTGCTCTGCAGAATTCACTCATGCCAAACATGGCTGTTTTCGCCCATGTGATGAAATCATCGTTCACAAAGCTTAGAATGCGGGACGCTAAGAGTCATGTGGCTGCCAAGCATTTGGCGATGAGCAGCTGTAAGCCTGGAGGCCGTAGATCCAAAACTGGTTCTCCCTAAATACCTGCAACTTTGGCTCCCTGACCTTTAGGCCCTAAGAGCCATCAACAACTCACCAGCAAAGTTTCAGTCATGTGGTCCTCCCAGATCAAATGAAAGTACAGCAACCCAGCTCTTGGTGATTTTACAAGCCTTTATTTATTTGTATATTTATTTTGCAGGGACAATGCACACCAATCAACAGTCAAACTGTAAGTGAGCCAGAGTTAGCCAGAGAGGCTAGTTTTCATCCGATGTCCCCGGCCAGATGTTTGAAAGCAGCCTAAAATTACAAAACTTGGAATTCAAATTCATAGTTAAACAGACAGTAACGCATAGACAAAACCAATACACATATAAGCAAAAGAAAAGTATACATAACTGGAGACGAGCAGACAAAACAGGCTGCAGCATGCGTCAGGCAGAACAAACCCACCTAAAGCACATGCATATATAACGCTGAGGCACATAACACACGCATCAAAAATGGAAAATAGCAACACTGAACAAGACAAATGCACATATAGGCGAAACAAGCAGGCAGGACAGGCGGTACGTCAATGCTTGCACACCTGATTGGCAACAAAGCCATTCCTTAAGGCTGTGAATGTTTTGTGCGTGTTTTGTGTGCGTATGCGTGGTGGCAGAGCATTCCACCAGTGAGCTGCCTTCACAGAGAATCTTTCTCGAGTGTTGTTTCCGACCTCTGCGTGAGGACAGAGGAAACGAGGCCATGCTTTACTGCAGGTAATCGTCCTTGCGTAAAAATAACCACACTTGTTACGTAACCGTCGTTAGCAAAAGTATGGAAGTTACGCAGTGCTCAAAGGTATTCCCCTGGTACGCAGCACTGGCACTACATTTTATTTTTTGGGCGTATCGTGACTTTTCTTGGGCAAATTTTGTCCATATGCTTTTTGGCCTTATTTTTTATTGATAATAATGGTAAAAAATTATGTAAAATTGCATAGTTTTAAGTAAAGAAATCTCCACCAATCCCAATATCTTCTTTATTCTTTTATTCACTATAGAAATTCAAAATGTGTCTCTTTATCATGCTGCATAATATGTACCACTATATGCATATATATATATATATATATATATATATATATATATATATATATATATATATATATATATATATATATATATATATATATATACCAGCTGATACACACGCTAACATGTGAATAAGGGGAGTAGTGCCACTTTCCATCCACTTCAAGCACTGAAGTTACGAAACAAAACTACGGTAAATTAAGTCAATGTTGACTTGATTTTGCACAGGACAGGAACAGCGCTATCCTGGGTGAAGGTCCCATCCAAACTCCTCTTCCTACACAGCCCTACACAGACTTTCTCGCTCTCTACACTACGTCACTGGCTCTGAGCATCCAAGAATGACACAAGTGTGTTTACATTTGAGTTTTAAGCCCGGTGTGTCTCATACAAACGCTAAAGGGTGTTCCAGGTGCATCTGGGTCTGACACCCTGCGGGGCGCTGACCAAGAGGCCGTATTTGACGAGTTGGGAGGGAGACCTGGTTGGGGGGGAAAAAAAGGCTGCTGGTTAAGACTTTTGTTCCACATGTGAGTTGATCCAAATCCAGCAGATCACTGAGACAGACGACAGACGGGGAGGAGGAGGAACACAGGAGCTCATTCACCGCGCTCACAGCGGCTTGTGATTTGGCCTTTTAACATCTGTTGCACAGTGACTGACCTTTGCACTGCAAAGAGAGGTCTGCAGAAAAAAAACCCTTTTAAAATTACATGAGTTTACTGTTAGAAAGAAGAAAGAAAAAAAACCTCTTCGTAGAAGGCAATAATGAGGATTTGTGATACTGAAAAGGCAAGAATATTAGTTTACGTCCTCAAACAAATGCGTTATTTTGTCATAGTGTGAGCAACATGAGAAATTACCCACTTCTACAAATCCAGTTCTGCTTTTTCTTATTCCCCTATTTTGTCTTATCCTCAGTCTCTCAAACTCCACTCTTCTTTTTATAAATGTATTTACACCACAAACCATAGCGGTGTACAGCATATAGCGTAACACAAAAATCCCCGCACCTCCCTGAAAGAGGAAACTAGCTCTGTTTCGACTGCCTTACTGCCACCAGACAGAGAGAACTAGGATTGCATCAGGGATGAAAACAACCAGGCCACTTTTTTTTTTTTTTTTTTTTTTATGCTTACGAAAGGGAAAAATGCGTACTTTGATAAGTATCCAACCATCCTCTCATACGTCAGATAGGCGCATATGCCTCCTCGAGGGCCTCTTAGGGTGAGAAATGACAGCGCCAAGGTCCTTGGAATTTACCTCGCAGTCGGTCACATGCAAAGGAGCAGTCATTTGGTAAAAGGGTCCCTTAGATGGGACTATGCTACGCCCGTTACTCACACTATCAATCTGACCAGTAATTAGACATTGCCTGGGAGAGACGGGGTTAAACATGAAGGGAAGTACAAAAGAGAGGAGGATTATAAGAGGACGGGGAAAGACAAAAGACCTTAAATGTCCCAGAGGGGTTTTCTGTTTTAAGAGGACCTTAGAGCAGAGCTTCCCATCCTTTTTGTCTTACAGTATGACCATTGAAATGAAGAAGCATATTCCTGTGATACATCCTTACATGTCAGGAAGCTTTGAGCAGTTCCACTGGTGACGTGCCCCCTCATACATGCAACTTTCTCAGATGGTTTCCTTTTGAGTGCATTTTTCGAGAACTGCAAATCAAAAATGAAAGAAAAGTCAGGGGGTGAAAATAATTTTCTCTCTTTCTTATCATGTTTACCATCTTGTTGCCTTGCTGCCTTGTGACCCTTTTGAAAAGGGTCCAGAGCAAACGCCTCCTGTAAAGCTTTGAAAGTTGTACAAACAATATCCAGTGCCTCTTTTGAACCTCTGATACTAAATATCAGGGGATGTGCTATGAAGTTTGGTCCCATTTTTCTAAATATATTCAAATACAAATAATAGATACTAAATGTTCCTTTGTTTTTTTTATTGTGAAAATGTGTTCCTAATTGCATTTATGCCGTAAGACTACTGCATTGACATAGAATGCACATAAGTAATACTTTTACAATGTGACTATATATATATATATATATATATAAAGGCTACATTCAATTGAATGAAGAAAAGTCTTCCAGAAGGACTATTACTTCTTCTGCTTCTTCATGCATGTCAACATCAAGGCTCCAGACATTTCCGAGTCCAGCCAAGAGAGGGGGGTGTGAGTGTTCGGCCTGTGGTTACACATGACCTTTGCCCCTACACTACCAAAATGTTTCTCAGTATTCATTGGTTGAAAAACATTTATTTTGAGTCACGCAGCAGAAACCGGTGTTTCACTTCCTAAATTGCTGGAATTATGTTTGATCTTTCAGACAAATGTGTCTGTTGGTGCGTTAATGCGTTGCTAGGGATAAGAAAACAGAAAGCACTCGAGCTTTATAACACCTTTCTTTCATGCCCCAAATAATCTCATGTTGAAACAGGAAATTGTACCGACGCACCCAGAAATAACTGCACTCGCCAACAAAGCCCATGTGCACATGCACACACGCACACATGCGCACACGCACACATGCTCACATGTTAAAAATCACACTTGCAAATGGAGAAATGAGCCAACGGGTCAACATAACCTGATTTCAGATATTCAGATCAGCTTTCTCCGCTCGCACCATCACATGTCGCAAATTACATCAGTGATCAATCTCGGCTCCTCTTCGCTCGCACTTGGCAATCAGATCCAGGATAGCACCCCCCCTAACCCTAACCCTAACCCCCCCCCCCCCTCCAATCTCGATAATAACCTGATTTCATACAGGCACACCGTAACACAATTTACACATCTTCGCCTTGCTGCAGGGACGCTTTCTGTAAGAACGCGAAAGGTTTTACATACATTAGAATACGAACCGCCTCATGGCTTAACATATTGTGGTTATGAAAGCAGGGAAATGTGATCCTAAGAGAGCAGTGTGTCAGTCAAAAGCATGGTCTACGATTGGGTGTGTTGTGTCTCTTTCTGCCTTATAGACAATATATTTGCATTTGTCCCATAAAGATACCATTCATGACCAAAAAGAGAAAAACCCAGGAGGCTTTTTTTCGGGGGGGTGGGGGGGGGGGGTGGGACATATCTTTTGAGAAGTGTGTTGCATACAGATTACTGCATATTTCCATTGTTTCTGTATCTATGTGAGGACTGTTTGCAATGATAATGTGCTTCTGCAGTCAATTAAATGTGGATATCTAATAAGGTCCCCTGTTTGATTGAACATTATAGACTCTGTGAGTAAACAAATCTGTCATTTTTATTTTCTATTTGAATTCCTTCATAAGTATTGTATCATGGGAAGACACCTCAGCCAAATATCTTGATGCAGCTCCAGCATGAACATGGGAGCTCTACAAACGCCTATTGTGCTTTTTTTTTTGGGAATATGAAATTCAGTATAATTAGGCTGGACTGACAGTATTATAGCCAGACCTTTTTCCTCGAAGCCCTGTTTTGGCAAGGCGGCGGTTTCCATCGATGCACTGCGACTTGGAGTTGAGCGTAGTCATTCAGCAGTTGTTCTCTTTCGGTTCTATGCCAAGGAAAACATCCAGGCTGCAGTTAACATTGTTTCATAAAAAACGAATGCCACGCTGCCTCTTCCAAAAAGCGAAATGTAAGAGCTGTTAACAGGATGCAGAAGCATCCAGAGGACTTACAATGCCTCCTTTCTTCATTTCTTGTCGTGTCCTCAGTGACAAATATCTCCGGGCCGTGCAAGTTATGGATGATCAAAATGAAAGACGCAGAAAAATGCATCGCTAACTAGCATGGAAATGTTACATCCAAGGATGAGAGTTAGCATATTAGCTAGCTACGTTATGTGTGGTTCCAGGTTGTGCTAGTTGCTTGTCCAAGTCATTTCGGTTGTTAAAAAGTTGGAAAAAAATTAGACGCTCAAATCATCTAAAGCTTCTGGGTACATTGGGTTGATTGTTAATCTCGCAGGCATTGGTAAAGCTCTTTAGTTTGAACTTTATAACAAGGGAATATACAGATAATCTTAATGTAAACAACGGCAAATTAATCTTTCCAATATAATTGGGGCCCTAATTAAAATAGGAAAACTACTTTAATTAATCACATATTTTGTAAATTAAAAGTTTTCATTATTCAGATATCTAGCCGCTTTTCCAGCTGTGTGCCCCTGTGTTTATCATCGTTCAAAACCACAGAGTTGTTGTTTTTCGTTCAAAACCACAGAGTTGTTGTTTTGTATTGAATTGAGGAGAAATGCACAAAGCTCAATAAAATCAGCATTATCCCGTAAAGGTCCGCAAAGAGCGATGGAAGAAAAAAAAAGAAAAGATTGTAATTAACAACACACTCCATTACAGAGGCAGTGACTGGTGCGTAATAGAAAGCAGGGAGGAGGAAGATGGATAGCAGCGGAGTGTTAGGAAAGGGCAACGGAGGGAGAAGCAGACATCACCCATTACCTCATTACCATTACTCGTAGTGACTCTGGATTTGATGAATGAAAGGGTATGAGGGCAATTGCAGCAAATGGGAATGGGAGTTTGATGAGAATGGGGAAGAGGAAGATAAAACGCTGTGCATAAACAACTTCAAGCTGAAAGTCCCTCTTCCCACACCCTGGTTGAATAAAACAGGAACAATTTAACTATTTTTTCTTCTAAAAAAAAACAAAAAACATGTTTCCAGTGATCTTAAACATCCATAATGTGACTTGCACACAAAGCAATGCATTGACAGCTTGCTATCAGTCTATTGCATGTGTTTTTACTGTCGCATTCAATCTATGTGCAGTGAAGTGCGGCTGCTCATGTCTAGACTCAGATAAAACGGTGAGAATAAACCACCTGGAGTTTTCCACGTCTCCAACAATACAAACATCATCTACTTTCCAGTCGGGCAATTTTCCCTAAGCAAATTAGATTTGCCATTGTTTGTTCTACCGACATAATTGCTGGGAAGCAATCTCACCTGTTATACAATGATGTGGAGAGGGTGTGAGAAGGAAACGAGAAAAAGCGAAGGACGCTCATGACTTGCTCTACAAAACTATCTTGCAACATTCTAGGTAATAACGCTGCCTCTCACAAGGACATACGCGATAATTAATAAAGGGGTTGATTATGAATGAGCTCATGCGAGAGGTGTTTGGTGTTTGGAAAGTATCACGGCGATTAAATAAGATAATCACCAACGGAGCTGGATTAGCAGGAGGCCTTTTCAAATCTGAAGCAGACGCACACTCATAGCTGTGACAGCAGTGGGGTTTTCAAACAGTGTGTGTGTGTGTGTGTGTGTGTGTGTGTGTGTGTGTGTGTGTGTGTGTGGGTGTGTGTTGAGTGAGTGGACGGACAGAGGATCTGTGTTTTAAGACCTCCTGGATGAGCCTAAGTAGCCTGATAACGCAGGCATATCTCTTTGGAAATGGAAACATGGGTCGGAAAGGGCTGATGAGCAAACTAGACCTTATGTGGTCATCCAAACTACAGACCATCAAGAGGACGAAATTAGAAAACCGCGCACACTCACCCGGGTCAAAGGGTCTCCGAAGTGAGAGCCCCACAGCTGCTCGTCCGCTGCCATTTGTTCGGACAAGCTTCACCTTTTTATAGTGATTCTGGTCTTTAAAGGGTCGCCGTCTTCGGTTTGACGATTCAAAAGAAGTAATTGGTTCACTATGTTGTAACGCACTACTGCCATGTTTTGTCCTTCCAAGAAATCTTATAGTTAATTATAGCGTAAACTCATTTTTAATTTTTTTTTTTTTTTTAAAACATCTGACATCATTTGTTTTCTTACAATATCCTGTACAGTAATGCACTCGAGCATACATACACTCTGAATACAAGTTGCAATGTCGGACTCAAGATGTAAAGGTTTTCTTTTCTTCTTTTTTTTGTATAAAAATCGATGCAGCAGAACCGGAGATATCGCCTTTTTTACTCCACTCATTCTCCTTCCCTTATCAACACCTGGATCTTACATTACCCACAATGCAACTCAATCGCTTGTGGTTTGGTCTGATGCTGGAGCAACTCAACTGGAGCGTTGCCTGAAGTCCATTTCCGACTTCAGGAAAGTCAGACTAACCCCACCAACCCCGACCTCAAAATCCAAGATGGCTGCCTTGCCCAACAGCTAACCCGCTGAAGCAAACCCCATTTTTAAGTTTCAACTTGGGTGTGTCATCATTCCCGAACCTCCGATTTCCAAGGTAAATGGAATGCGCATAAGATTGCGTTATACTAGTGGCGGCATAGTAGCCTACAATCTACTAGCATATCTGTCAAAACAAATGTATAAATGTAATTTCTAGGCGACGTGTCTTGTTTTTCTGATATTTCTTTTCTTCTCTGTTGTCTTCTGCGTCCTGTGTTGTTCCTGTGAAGTCTGTTGTAATGTTGTGAGCCAGGATCTTGAGGGTTAGAAACAATGAGCTCCTGCTGAGGAAGCTGAGCCTGGGCTTTTTATACGGCCTGTAACGATGCAGCGCTGGCTCGCTGACACCTGATAAACTCCGCTCTCTTAGGAGACGAGGGCGTGGGCACGATGCGAGGCTGGAGCAATATGGACGTGCTGTATCTGTATGTAAATGTGCATTTGTATATGTAGCTTCTCTGTACTCTGTGTGGAGAAACACCTACTCACATACTGGAACGCACGCAAAAACCACAAACAAATACCGAAATTTACTAGCCCAAGTGCTGGAAGGCCCCTGCTCAGTCTAAGCTGTTTTACGACTGTAGTGTGGAGCCGTTTCCTCTCCCTGCAGGCTCTGTTTAACTATGTCAACATTTGCGAAACACAAGTCAATGGTTTCTCTGTCACCAATGAAGGAGCACCTTCTGTCTAACAAGACGAGGTTATACCCTACTGTCAAACTATTATATCGGACACAGTCGGCAGCCCATCCCTCCTGGGTTCAGTTAAAAAAAATGTTTTTAAAAACTGGAAACCTTATGGATGAGATTTATGTTTCACTTTGATTGTGTCTCTCGCTCTACACTCATGCTACCCACCCCAATCACACCATAACAATGTTTGCAATGAAGCAATAAGCGATTTATATGTCTTGTTCAAGTGGAGTTCAAGATTATTTACTGAAGGACAGGAGAGCATTACGCTTTCCCACCTCCCCACCCCCCCCACACATCTTTTCAGCCTACCCCCAGCTATATTCCAACCATATACCCCCTTCTTTAACCTCTAGCTACAGCCGCTCAATTAAGACAGAGGAATACTGTATGTGAGCATGCTCAGCCTTGTGCAAATAAACAAGCAAACAATGTACTTTTCTTCCTCTAAGGCAAGGGAGAAAATGTAAAAAAAATAGAGATATAGGGGGAGTGTGCACACTGCAAGCAAACAAAAAAAAAGCCGAAGCAAAACATTAGGAAAACTCTCTTGTATAAGGAGCACGTCCCTGTATGTCCTCCACATCATCTGCATCCTCCCTTCATCACTGAAGTGGATTGTGGTTAATATAGAGATCATCAAGTTCCAAATAGTTTAAAATCAGGAATGCACTGTAGTATATACTGTACACTCATGGTATGTATGTATGTAGAAATCCACTTGCCAATTGTCTAAAATGATAAAGTGGTCTTCGAAGACGAGGCGGAGAAGGGCAGGGAGATATGAAGACGAAGAAGGGCTGCGTGGGGGGGATTTTAAAACTGCCAGACCTTGTTAGGTGAAAGACATGTTATTCTCTATGATTAAATGACCCTCTAAGTAACAGTCTCCAGTAATGGAGATGTGTTCCTTTGTTGCTTCATACAATTCATGTGCATACACTGTGTGCACGCATGCGACATGCTAGCGTGCAAGTGTGTGTGTGTGTGTGTGTGTGTGTGTGTGTGTGTGTGTTGTGTTTCTCATTCTTCCCAGTGTCATCCATCCGTCCCTGGTGATGTGCGTACGCCATTAAAGAGGACGGCAAGACTGCAGCCATTAGCGTAACAGGATCAGACCATCGAGAGCCTTTGAGACTACACACATGCATATATGTGCTGCAGGACATTCGCTCATTATGAAGACGGGCAGGCGCACACACACACACACACACACACTGATACTGGAAACCATCATCACTGTTCCCCTCACAGCAGTTAAGTGGGCAGTTAGTTATTTTGTTTGTGTGAGGAGAGAGAGAGAGGAGAGAGAGGAGGAGAGAGAGAGGAGGAGAGAGAGAGAGAGAGGAGAGAGGAGAGAGAGAGGAGAGAGAGAGAGAGAGAGAGAGAGAGGAGAGAGAGAGAGAGAGAGAGAGCTTGTGAAAGCCTGACTGTTTGAGTGAGAAAGAAGAAAGGGGATGAATTATGACAACAGCAAGCATCCACCCCTGCAGCCCACTTTTTGGCAGGAAGTGAAACCAAGGAAAACAGAGGAGTGAGGAGTGAGGAGCAGCAGCTGTATTGTTTTGCAACCCCAAAGTCACCCACTCAATCCTATCTCCCAGAAATGAAAAATGGAAGCCTCCTTGTGTTTCATGCTCTTTTTTTTCAAACCCAAAGAGTCTGCGCTCACGGCCAGCCACGTCTCTTCCAGTAAGCTATAATCATCACCGAACTGACGCAGATTACTGGAGGAGGGAGAGAGTGGGAGGTGGGGCTTTTTTTTTTTCGAACAATGGCTGAGAAAATGATAGGCTTGATATTGAGGTCACATAATAAAGGCAAATAGAGGCTGAATGAGTTGATTCTACGGCTCACAAAACGTTCCCCGTGCCTTTAGCCGATAGATTACAGAGGGGGGTTTGTCCATGGCTGCCATTAGCATTTTGCACAAGATGTGCTGCTGGTAATTACATTCGCCAGCGAAAAAAACAGCAACACTTGAATGGTTTGAAAAGACGGAGCCGAGAAAATGAGAACCGTCGGTTATCCGTCTCTTGTTGCGCTCTTGTAAATGACATTCCTGTTGATTGAATTAGGAACATGATGAAACAATTTCTCGCGCTAGCCTTCAAGGCAGGGGTAGGCGTGACCGAACGGGCTGCGGGCCACATTTGGACAGCTTTGGGCCAAATGGTGTTGTGTTTCCACGCGGCTCGTGTGACACAGGAGGCCATTTGCCGCGAGGGGCAAGAGATCACAGATGTTATGGAAAATGATCTGAGAGGGATTGTGTCGGTTCTGAAATGAAACACACGTGGCCCTGTGGTGGTGGGTGTACACACAGGCGACCGTGCGGACAATGAAACGCAAACACAGACTTTAGGACGTATAGGTCAAACACATAAACACACCCACCATAAAAAAATAAAAAAAAACGCACATGTACACTGCATGCAGAAAAACATTTGGAACCAGTTTGACCCGACAGCGCCCCAGTCAACCGTCCAATCACATTCAGAGTGTGTTTATCTCAATCAAGGTTGTTAACTGGCCTTCTTCCACCACACCCTATACCACACAATAACAAGAAGTTGTTTTGCTGAAGCAAGCGATACGGCACCTCCCCTGCCCATCTATCACCAGGTATTTCTGGATTCTCATTGGTCACCTGAGGAGAGAGATTGCAACACCCTCTGAGGGTTCAGTGACTTCCACTGTTTTTCTAAAAGATTATATTTTTTTTAGCGACGCTTCACCTAAAGCATACATGTAGATACACACACACACACACACACACACACACACACACACACACACACACACACACACACACACACACACACACACACACACACACTGCACAGATATGATGCAACTTGCTCTGTTTTCATTCACGGTTGCATATTCTGCAGCTTCTTTGACTTTCAGTTCTTCTTCAAGTTTCACGTGAACATCATTTCCAAAATAGAGCATGCAGAAGTTGCCGTGTGTGTGTGTGTGTGTGTGTGTGTGTGTGTGTGTGTGTGCGTGTGTGCGTGTGTGTGTGTGTGTTGGGGCATACCATGAGGTGTAGGTGCAGGTTAAAACCCACACACCTGCATCCTTTTTATGGAAGCAAAAACACACAGGAGACAGTCTACCGTTTGTACAGCGGGGGGGGGGGGGGGGGGGACTGTGAAACACCGTCACCTACAGCCTATACAGGTGGCTTGGCACGATCTCAAAGTATGCACGCACAAATGGTAAAGCAACATGGCTGCCATTAGTGGACTTTGTTTTCTCAGTCTGCTCCTCTCGTCTCTTGAGGTCTTTTCCAGTCAAAACAGTTCTTGTATGGAAAAAAAACCCACAGTGGAGGCAACACCACATCAAAAATATATGTAGCACACACAATATATAATCGTATATAACAGAGTATATTTCTAACAGTGTATATTTGAACACATGAGGACATTGGAGGTGCAGGAAGCGAATCAGAGCATCTTAAGAGTGGTCTCAAATAGCCACATACCGTTACATTTAAAAGCGTGTGTGACAATCTGATCCGTGTGCCTCCACCCATATGATACACAGTAAAGGATTAGAAGACGGTGACAACCTCTGTGACCCTACAAAGACAGGCAGTAGTACAATATGAGGAAATCCTTGCGGCATTACTGAGCCGCATGAATCATGTCCCCTTGACTGGAGGCTCCGGTTCGCTGGTTCTTATGCCATGCTGCCTTTAGGTTAAATGTACATTGTTTCTGAAGTTCTGAATTCCAAAATGGTTTCTCGTTGACCTCCGATACAGAGCTGATAAAGAGGGTCACAAGGAGTGATTCACTACGCTTTGTTCCAGGAGAAAGAAAACCATGCAGCGCAGCGAGATTTCACAATTTCACCTACCCACAGCTAACGTGATTTTCCATGGCTGTGATAGAAATCTACACCTTGTTTTACAGAGTAGAGAATAGGTTTAAATTCAGTGTAAAACAATTTCGACAATGGGAAATATATCCAGAGAAACGACCACTGTGTGGATGTTTTAAAACCTCTCTCTCCACATGTGGACATCGCATAAACGCATCTGCACAGCGAAACCACAAAGCAGGGCCGACTCGTGGCAAAGGGCCCCTCGTCTGGGGGCTCCCCCGCGCACATCTTGTTGTTCCTGAGGTTTGCGCGCAAGGCTGCTCGTGCGGGAAACTGGTTCAAAGTTGAACAATATCCAGCTCTCCATGCCTACAAACTGTATACCGTGTTTTTTTTATCTTCAGGACTTGTTCAGTCCTCGTGGCTCTCATCTGTGGCTGTGCACTTTTTGGATTCTTGTTGACCTTTTTATGAGGCGGGTGGGTGATTCTGCCAGACTTGAAAATGTCAGAAATAAATAATTCAACATATTCTTCCCTGATTTCAGGATTCTAGATAAAAAAAAAACAAATTTCGAAAGCAGGAATCCCACTGCAGTTAAAGAGAAGTTCTAAGAATCAGTAGGCAACCCAACATACCTGGAAAAAAAATATCTGATGAACAATTTATCTTTGCTCTGTGTTTATCTAAGCTTTATAAAATCTTCTTCAAAGGCTAGCTTGCCCTATCTACACCATTATTGTCCCTGTGTTCGCGCTGTAATGATCATTTCCTGATAAGCTACGATCATTTTGTTGTGTTGTTTGTTTTTTGCCGCTGTTTTGTTTTCTTGTTGGCACAGGCTTTTGAAAGTAGCTTATGAACACCGTGGTATGTGGCAATGAATCATGCTCTATACTTGTCCCTATAAAAATGAACATGAAAAGAGACACTAAATACATTCTCAACATAATTTGAGAGTTGTGCGCAGCTTAAAGTCTTCGGATGATTATTCTCCATTCACACACACACACACACACACACACACACACACACACACACACACACACACAGGGCCAACATCAAAGAGCGATGAAAGCTCGCCTACAGGGCCGTAAATAGGCCATACGGTCGACCCTGCTGTTGCGCAAGAGAAATGCATTTCTCGGCCCCAAATGCACCATGAGTACACTGCGATGACACGAGCTCACTGCAATGACATTCAAGCGGCTCCGAGTGCTGCCGTTTAGAATGCCGCAATCGGTTTTCATGGTATGCTGTTCTTAAGTAGCTGTTTTGAAGCGAAGAGCATTTGGAGATGCAAATTGATGCGATGAAATTCATGAGGTGGCTGTATTTATGGGAAAAGGCTGCACTGGCTTGCCATAAAAATATGGAGTGATTTTCTGCTCTCGCTGCTCCCTCACCAGCTGGCGTGGTTATGGCTGTGCGAGTAAGCATGTAATCATTCCGTGACTTCTTATGCCACATTTTGCTCATATACTTATAGACTACATATACACATAACTCTCAAAGTCATTGATTTGGGCAGAACAGATATTCTCTCGCACGCTGCACATCAACTCAAACGACTCAAACGGAGTTGTTGACGGGCGAAAAGTCACCGCAGCTCTCCCTCATGAAGTTAATCTCTCTCCTGCTTTTCTTTTACAGCCCTCTCAAATAAGCGGAACGTGAATGTGTTTTATCATTTCAGCCCCTTCATAGTGGTGATGCAAACAAGACCTGAAGCACCGTGCATCACCCTGTGAAGGAATCACAGGTTACGGAGAGAGGGAAAGTAGAAGAGGGTGTTTGTCTGGACTTGGAGACGCACTGTTGCATTATGGATGAAGCAGACTCGGTGGTCACAGGAGTGAAGGTCCATCGCCTGCATTAACCATATTCTCTCAGACAGCTTTTATATGCTCTAATGTCTGAATGCATGGCTTAACAACTGGGGTAGATGTGTGTAGGTGCGAAAACAAGAAGGCAGAAAAATGCACTTTGGTCCAACGTGTAATCACAAGGAATGCCCTCAAAGTCAAAGTCTACACCCCCAACTGATGGACAGCTCTCCTAACACATGGAATAAGCAAAGTGACTTAAATCTAAGGGTTTTTTACGCTTACATTATCAGTATTATTTTTTTAAACACAGGACTAAGTCAGGATGTTTAAAGTGGAGAATAAGGACCCTCTTTGTACTTTTTTTAAAGTACAAAGAGTTTTAACTAAAGTCCAACTCTTCGTGTGTTTTTGATATAATCAGACAAAAACTTGATGAACTGAAATTGCATGTAAAAAAAAAAAAAAAAGTTGTGTTTTAGTCAGTTCCCTTGGCTGAACACCCACAGCACCATTTCTTACGCACATTAAGTAGAAAACGTGCGTAAATTCTAAACAGCTGTTTGGAAAGATAATATTCACAATGGCTTCTACATATTATTGCAAAGCCGCTGTTGCTACAAAGCCACAAAATGATCCTCTCGGCAAGTACAACAAAACTTTGCAATGCACATTTTGCACCTAAAGAAACGCCAGTTTGAGGAAGGGAGTCGGTCCAGTTGGAAGTGTGGCTGTTTCCCACCAGCAGTGATCTGATCCGGCTCAACTTCCCGGACCCTGAGCTCGAAGGAGCAGAAAGTCAGAACGATGGCTGTGAAAGAGACTTTTGTTTGGCAGACAGGACCAGAGGGACCCTGTGTGTGTTTGTGTGTATTAACCATGTCAGCCATTAGGGTGAAAAGGTCAGTGCTGTTTCAGCGCTTAGCATGTGTTAAACTTGATTGACCCAGAAAAGGACTGAGTGGGGAAAAAAAACAACAACACATGTGCTATCATAACAACAACAAAGAAATTGACCATCGTCCACACCGTAGAGATATACTGCCGTGCAAAATAGTTCCTCTGTCTGATTCTTTGTGCAAATTGTTCTGTCAAATTTGAGTCTGATCGTGTGTGTCCATTTAGAAATATCGTGTGAAAAGACCCATATGATCAGCTATCGATCCAGTTCAGGGTCTGTGGCCGGCATGGTGTTTGTCTGTCTGTGCTGAGGTCAGCAGGAAGTTCCCACAGATCCCCTGAGTTTAAAAACAGCTGTCTGGATTTGTGTTTGTGTGTGTGTGTGTGTGTGTGTGTGTGTGTGTGTGTGTGTGTGTGTGTGTGTGTGTGTGTGTGTGTGTGTGTGTGTGTGTGTGTGTGTGTGTGTGTGTGTGTGTGTTAGAGAGGCAATTATAGGATTGGTGGTGGGGCGGAAAACAAGGGCAGTGGGGTCATTGCTGAGATTGAGGGGGGGAAGGGGTTGTTGCACCTTTTGCACAACCGCTTCGACGCCTTGACTCTGCTTCCCGAGGTGATTTCTGTGAGATCGACAACTTTCTTCCTCCGTAAAACGACACCTTGATCTATTGTGCCCCCTTCTTCTGGAACAACCTCCAATTCACACTTAAAAGTCACCTTTTAGCCTTAACGTTCAGTTAGTTGCATATTCTTTGATTACTTCAGTCCTCGTACCTGTGTGTAGTCTACGTTTGGTCTGTGGTCTATTCTGTAAGACCGCATCTATTGCATGTTTGTCCATCCTGTCCATTCAATTTGAGCTCTGGGCTATATAACCGGCTTGACTTCAGTGTGGGGGGGGGGGGGTTGAGGAACCTGAAAGAAACCGTTGTGGAAAAGGTTTTGTGCAGAGCTGGGCGTAAACAAGAGGGCTTGGCTCTGTTTGGGGTCCAGTATCAGATAAGAGATAAGATTAGGGGAGTGGTTACAACCCTACAGACAATATAGGAGCTCACAAATAGCCATGCTTATGCTGGCAGTGGCCCTGAACCAGGACATTCGTTCATACTAAATGATATCAGAGGGAGCCTGGAGACAAACTCATGGGAGAGAAAAGCAGTCTTTTAAATACAGTCTTAATCTGTGTCGTACAATGTCAATTTTGAGGCATTTCAAATTGTACGTCTTCCAAGGCTTTGGACAAAAGGGTCCACCAAGTGAATGTGATGCAAAAATGTAATTTTCTCACACTTGACAAAGCCACCTGGTCAGCCACAGACTATACAACAGTTTGCACAGAGATGACAAGTCAACTGAATTTGACGTGGTAAACCTGTGGATTTCTCCTTTTTTAAGTCTGCAACACTAAAAGAAGCTGCAAAGTTTCCTCCTCACTCAATGACTGGTGTGAGGAAGCAGCTTTGCGCTCAGTGCTGCCACCGCTGGTCAGAAAGTATATTGCAAAAATACTCACAGACCGTTGTAATGTCGCCCTTTTGCCACCAGTGGTCATGTATGATGTTCCTAAGCTTTGGGTGTTTGAGTCACGTCAATTTTGTGGTGCAAAGACACAAACAGTGCCTCTGTGGGGTTAGGTATATGAGTACGTGGGCGGGAAATGCATTTACATCTAAAGGTTCATGATAAGTTGAGGAGAGGAGTTGCTTTGGGAGCATGGGAGTGGCCTGGTCAGGGGGTGAAAGGGCAGAGGTGCAGGGGTCAGAGGTCACACCGAGGCGAAGGGGAATGAGTTCGTAAGAGGTTCTTTGAAGCGCTTTGGTTTAGCCTACAGATTTATTTTTGCGAAGCATGCAGAGGACGAAAATAACTTCTTCTGTACGACAACATCAACAAAGCCTCTCCTGTTTTTTCGTGAGAGCACGTTATCCTCATGGTCCTCCTGAGTTTATACAGCTTTGCCCTCAGGCTCCCACGAGATGTCTCATCATTACAGAGGTTTATGGGACGGGAGATACTCCATGTTCATACATAACGCATCATACATATATAGCGTGTCTTATATAAGACGAGCTGGAGACGATTTCACTCCCACACTCGGTCTCTCAGCTACAGCGCAGAGAAACATGGGCGCTCAAAGGGGGTTCAGCCCACACGAACGCTGACGAACGTACACTTTTAAAAGGCCTCCCAAGCACGCTTCGCTCTGAGTGCACGCAGGCAAACAACAACAGGACTTCATATGCGAGGCCCACGGGAAGGGCAGCATGCAAGGATCTGTAATGTTAACCATCAATGATATATATCATATATTAACAAATGCTTTTCCATTATATAAACACACATGGGGGTGTCATGCACGGGCCTCAGATGAGATCAGAGGGAGAGCACCGTGGTGGGGTTTTTTTTTTTTGCATTTAGTCTGAATAAGGAAGAGCTCTGTGTTGAGCGGAGCTTAGACGGTCACTCCCCCCTGGCAGAGGGACACACTTTGAGAGGACTCAAGTGCACCATATATACATCTATGTGTGCCCTTATTTGTGTGACTGAAACGCACAGAAATGAGAATGAAAGTACATGCCAGTGTGTGTGTGTGTGTGTGTGTGTCGGATTAGTGCGAGTATCCAGGTAACAGAGACCGAAGTATCGCAACGGTAATGTGCTTTGAGTACAGTTGAGAGGACGGAAACGTTTCACAACATGGTGCGAGGTTGACGCGTAGCTCGCGCGCACACACACACACACACAAACGCAGCATTAAAGGACACAAACCCTCTCCCATGATGCACGCAGCATATCATGTTGTCGTGTCTGGCATATGCATTATGCAATAGGTGCATATTTAATGTTTAAATTAGACCAAATTCATATTCAAACACAGGCCACACTTAGGCTGATGTTACACTTATGACGGCGCAAATAGCGCTACCAGGTGATCATGGTGTTGATTTAGTAAACAGACGTTATTGAGAAGGAGAGAGGCCACCAACATCAAGTGAATCTACTGTGTTACTGAAGCACACCTACAAATCACCACTGCACATACCGTAGTACAAACCACAGGGCACAACATTTAATGAGACAATGGCGCCCTCTGCCTGTCAACTTAAAGACAGCAATTCGCCAACAGCAGACGTTGCAACGAGGTATCGCTTTCTTGCGCAACATGACAGCGTAATAGAGTGAAATTGGGAAACATGGGCTATTGAGGGTTTTTTCAAATCCAGTTCATTCTTTAGTTGCAACTATACGAACACAATGGCGCACACAAGAAAAGCCTAATTAAATGACTAGCTTATAAAATAGACAGTGGAGGTGGCCCCTATAATGGACTGATTATGAATTATGTTTTTTTCCCAAACGTGGAGCATTACTGCAAAGGTTTACAACGTCTACTTTCACTTTTTAGGCAAAGACAAATGAATGCATGTTAACACTGTACCTCAAATTCATTTAAAAGCATTTCCTATTGTGACACAGGCCCAAACAATCGGCTGCAAAACCTCGAGGCAGCTCTGAAGGAGCTTTGATTGTGGTGAAGTCCTCTCGAGCGGAGCTGTGGAGAGCGGCTGTGATTGTGCACGACAATCAGCGACGGCGTTCTTCACTAGTGGGCGGAGTCAAAAGGAGAGGGGAAGAGGGGAACGCTCTGCCCTGGCTGAATGGTGAATGTAGGCAACGGTTGAAAGAGAAGAGACCAGCTGCTTAACAAATCCTTGAAGTCAGACCGACAAAAATTCTCCTTAATGAGAAACAAAAAAGTAATAGACTATGTGGAGGGAAAAAGCGAATTTTTTGTATGGACATTAGTTGTAAAAAGAATGGGGAAAAACAACAAAGCTCTAAAGCTAAGGATGCCTATGGGCCTGACACTAACGTTCTGAAGTGACAGAAACATTCTCCGGTAGTGTTTTTACACTCAATGGATTCATCGTTACCTGTAATGTCTGATTTTGTTACCTGCTTATAGGGACGACGGATGTAAATTAGCATTATTGCTAATAATGCTAATTTGGCACGTTTACGCCTTGTATTTCATACAGATGTTCATTAACATGCTCTGTTCCTGCCAAATAAATACATCATTGACTGGAGTCACCAACCTCGTTTTACACACACAATGAAATTACTGCTGTTCAAAAGGACAGTCCTAGAAACTGTAGGATGAAACTAAGACATGAAGGCACAGGTGGTACAGCATCATCATCATCATCATGAGGCAATAGTGTTCATTAGTCATAGTCGTCCGCTTTCAGCCAACCGCATGAACTAAACCAGCGGGAGTTGGTTACATTAGTGAAGTTAACCTATCATTTCTTTCAAAGTGGTTGTACAATGGTGAGATTAACATCTAGGTTGATACTGATGACGTTCAGTGGATCCACAGCTGGTAACTGTTCAGAGTACACTGTACTGTATATGTATACATGCATATAGAAAAACTACATAGCAGTACAAATATAACAAAAAATGACTACATTAAATATAACACATCTCATCCACACACACACTGCTATCATTTATTTTAAGAAATTATATTATTGTTACAATGCTCATTAAATTAAGATCTTTGAGAATATTCCCTACATAAATATTTACAAATTTCACAGTGAATTTGGTACATTTGGTTACAATATAATAATAACAAGCATCCTCAAACCCTGTTAATAATCATTTTCTCAGAAAAAAAAAAAAAAAAAAAATCACCGTCTGAAAGGAACAAAAGGAATCACACAGTCATGTTGGTTTGAAACCAGGAGTAAGAGATTGAGATTAAGGCAGAGAACAGGTAATGGAAACTCAGCCCCACAAAAATCTGGGCTATGATATCCAATCCCATCAGCAGCAGTGCAATTATGCAACACTATCACAGCCAAGTCTGTGGGCGTTACAGATAGAAAGTTTGATAGTATGCCAATAACCAAATGGGAGTCCATTTGAATCAGTGCACTCTACCTTTTACTTCCTTCCCAATAAGCATCTACTTTTCAGAATCCAAACAGGAAATGCGAGCAAAAAAAGGTCCAAGCTTCACATTCCAGCTCAGGTCTGACAGCATCTCCTCTTTCCTTGTAGTATCTTCTTTTAAATTCTAGTAGGCAAATGTGAATAACAAGCTTGGGGGGGGGGGTGTGAAAGCTATAGAAAAAAATGACCTCAGCTCAAAAGTCATGCGAGTACAGGAATGTCAGGAGGACGGGTTGGACGAGGAGATCTCAGGTCAGTCCTGCCTCTGAGGCACGCAGCCCTCCATCTCCAGCACGTCGGGCCAGCCGTCGAATTTGTTGGTGTCTGCATTGTTCTTTATATGCTGAGGAGGCAAACGCAACACATTGTGTTTAATGGGAAATGGATAAATACGCCTGCATTTTCATAATGATGCAATGGACACAGAATCCTGGGTGGACAGGAATTAAGAGGCAGAGTGTTCTTGTGAAATAAAAAAAAAAAAAAAAAGACAACACACAGCCCCAAACTCAAACGTGTTCTGTGGCTTTAAGATTTTGAAAGGCATGCGTCTCATTAAACAGTACATGCCAGAAAATCCAGAAAATCCGGATTTTCCCACACACACACACACACACACACACACACACACACACACACACACACACACACACACACACACACACACACACACACACACACACACACACACACACACACACACACACACACACAATGATTGAAGACAGGGCTGTGTTCTGTCCGAATGCCCTTTAAGGCCCGGGCTCAACACACCTTTCTAATCCCCTTGCACTTCCTGAGTGTGAGGGGAAAAACACTACCGACACGACACCAGGTCCACTTTGTTAAAACCTCTGGAGTCGCATAAAGACAAGGATACTGCCGTTGCTTACGAACTGTGCCATACTTTATGGAGACGTAAACATGAACACATGTGTGGGTCGTGTTACCAGCTCAAATGGACTCTTGGTCTTGATGCCTTTCCCTCCCACAAAGACCCAGTTGTCGCGGAAGCCCAAATTACTGATGGCGGTGCTGCCCAGATCAGCAATTAGCTTCTTGGCTTCATCGTTGAGTCTACAGAACACAGGAGGCAGATATTATTTCATGGGCCACACAGACAACAACTTATATTGGTCCTGTGGCTCTAAACTGGATCAGTAAGCGAGGGGGCTGTTGTGGGGGAAAAAAAAAAAAGTCCTTACTTTGTTGACGGATCATCAAATGAGGCCATCATGACGACGGTCCCGTCCTCGATTTCCTTCAGGAATTTAATGAAGGGAGCCACATCTACACAAGGTAACACGGGGTAAACACAATGCATATTTACTTCTTTTTGAAATGTCTAAAACAAAAAAAAAAAAAAGGTTCTGAAATATTCTCACCTCCTCCCCACATATCAAAGAAATCGGTCTTGATGACTTCTCCTGTTCTCCCTGTGTGTGTGTGTGTGTGGGGGGGGGGGGGGGGGGGGATGAAATTTGACATACAGTTTTTAATTTCCGTTAGTTAATTACACACGGCGTCTTGGCGGTGGCTCTTTGCTATTTATTCAAGGTTTACGACTAGGAATGGCATTCATTGTGGTTTTGAAGCAGACAGAGGAGCCACACCCTTTTGCATGTAAACAACAGAGCTGCGGTATGATATTGCTCGCATCACTCAAACTGACTCCAAGGTGTGGAATGGGGCTGACAGCGTTACCATTGACCAGGGCGATGTTGATTCCTCTCCCCACGTTGTTCTTCACAGCGCTCATTATTCTACACCGGAAACAAAAGGAGGACAATGAGACATTTTCACACGTACAGCACGCGGGACGTAAAGACACTTCCTAGTGACCGTGTACGGCCACGGAGGTCCCACCATGTAGCATTTAGAAGCTCTAACACGCGTATTCATATGACTGCTGTATGAGCAGGTGAGGAAATGACAATGTAGTAAAACACGAGCGCGATGCTGTAAAAGGTCTTCAACGACGTTCGCGCTCCTGTGTTCACTACAGCTTTAAGACGTTGCTTCACTTACAACTTGTCGTCCAGGCAGACTCGGGGTCCCACCACGCTGGCCGCTCCGCTCGCCATCCTGAAGGCGAAGTGTCCGAGTGGACACGACTTGGACAGCCCACACTTGTGCCTGACCGGCTTCGCCGCTGTGAATAGAAAACTCCCATTTACACAACGGGGCATCAGGAGGCACCGTATCCGGTAACGCGTGGTCCGATCACGGAAGCGTATCCACTAACAACGACACACCTGTAACGTTTTGCGATCGATATTATTATTATTATTAAAAACTTGAGCATACACCCACGACCTCCTGACCATCAGCCAATGGATTTATCTTTTGTCCATTTGTTTTCTTTTATTCATTGCGTTTTTTGTTTGTCATTTTGTTCCTCTTCCTTTCCTCTTTAACCCCTCCACCACCACCATGATATTAGTCCTTAGTAATAATAATAATAATAATAATAGAGATAAATATGTCGGCATGCCCCGTGACTGTATTATTATGGTTGTTGTAAAGGTAGGAATGGTATTAGAGTACCTTTTTATTTCTTTTGTTTAATTATATAATCATTATTTGTATGTATATCTTCTTGTCCACTCCAGCCAAGACTGTTAAGAGCACACACACACACACACACACACACACACACACACACACACACACTGTTCTGTTACTATTTAGTCTTTTGTCTTGCAAATGCATTTTTTTTTTTTCCTTTGGTAGTTGGAGTTACAGCAACCGTTTTGCAGGAACATGTTTTGATGAGTCACTCATCGAAATACGTCTCACAGGGTTAAAAGAATACCAGCCGTCTCTAAACATGAAATAATAACCATTTAAATATACTTACAGCCTTCATTCGACGGCATAGATCTTGCTGAAAAGCAAAAAAGAAAAGTATATATGAAATGGGTTTTTCAGTGGAAACCTCTATCGAAAAACTCGCTTCCCTAAACACACATATTGTAGGTACGCTGAGGCAGACAACGAGCAGATTTGGTTTCTGTAACGTGAACACAGCCTACAGGCCGTAAAAAGGGCAAGGCCCACTAATCCGACTACGAAATGCTCCCTCACAATACCTCAATGCAGGCGCCATGTTTCCTTTACCAACTCTGAAACGGTTTCATCTGACGTTGTGATGAATTGCATCTCGCAAGAAACGTTACTCACAAATCACGTTGCCAAGCTTGAAGTCCATGTTTATCTCCAGCAGCTGAAAAGCCATGAAGATGACAAGGAGGAAGGCAAAGATGACCGCTGCCAACTTCAAAATACCTGAATGAGAGACAGACAGGTTAGACATATAGGCTATTTTAAACATTACACATACATTTCCCATGATGCCCTACTGTTGTGTATACCCTTACAGTTAAGAGGGACACTCTTACCTACAGCCCTGGCCATCTTATCCTCCTGCCACTCGTCCAAAAGACTTAAAAAAAACCTGCGGTGATAAAACAACGCGTCCGTTAACCGTTTATCTGTGACCCCGCCCCGAAGTCTCCGGGAGGTCACGTTATGACGAAACAGAGGGGGAAACTATACAGTGACAGCCAACGTGTGACGTCAACATTAGCTGACGGGTACGCTGGCTGCTACTAATTAAAATAAAGACGTTTGGCTACATGCCACAGAGACTATTCGGGTATTTCCGAGTCACTTTAGCTCAACTAAAGGCGGCGGGTCGTGATGACGCACCTCACTCGCGCTGGCTACAAATTGCAACATTTAACGTCAAAACAGACGCTGACGTTGACTCTGCTGTGTTGACTTCCTCGTCTCTTGCCTGCGTTTTGCTAACAGACTATAATAAAGAGCTCCAGGAGGAATTCAGCGGCAGTAATAATTTGGAAGTAACGTAAAAGCGCCCTTTTGGATGAACGCTCACGCCCTGCTTACCTATTCAAATGACACCAGGTATCTAGGAGTGAATCACGAGCCCGCTGCACGACTACTAGTTGATGTGGTGGAGATAGCTGAGGTGGTTAGAGAGCAAAGAGGCGGAAAGATGCTCCACTCTGTCGAAGAAACCGAAGACGAATAATCCGGTCGCTTTTGTTTGTTTGTTTGTTTTAGAGCACTGAGCAGAAACAAGCAAGTTATTAAAACGTGGTTTCAAAATTATTATCTTGGCACGAGATATCACGTTCATAAGGACCAGATAATTTGCGTATATTTATATATATATATATATATATATATATATATATATATATATATAAAAATATATATATATATATATATATATATATATATATATATATATATATATATATAAATATATATATATATATATATATATATATATAGATATATATATATATATAAGAGAGAGAGAGCATTTTGAAGTGTGATCTCTTCATTCCCCATCACTTGGGGAATGAAGAGATCACACTTAGTGTCAATGATCTCTTTATAAGCACAATACAACGGTTTTATCCCCACTGTAAATTTGCATATACAATTTGAAAATTGCGAAATCCCCCCAACACTCACGTTTCACGGCTAGTTAGATAACATAATAATAGAGTTATGTTATGGACATCTTGCCTGATATCAGACAGTATTGTCAACTCGTTATATTCTGTTTCCATCAGTCGATTAGAACTCGGTGGAATATCTACTTAATCTTTGGGAAATGGTATTTATGAGCCGTCTCGCTGCATTTTTCTTTAACTCTGCAGGATTGAGTCGTTTTTTTCCATGAGTGAGACATCTTCTTTATAAATTACCTTTGTGTCCGTTACACCGACTTCCTCATTTTTCTTCTTCTCTGTTCAGTTCCAAACAAACGGGAGACGTTACAGCGCCACCAGTGTTTGAGTCGTTTATTGTGCGTTCAATCCATATGATTAATCCGATCATGGCATATTTAAAACTGCAACAGACTCATAATAATATTCTATATCTTTTCTTTTTTTTTTTACAAATACATATTTTTAGGATTGTCTTGTTGGTTTTCACATTAAACAGAAATTAAAAAGGTGGTGCAACACTAAAGTAAAAATTAAAATAAAAAACAAAACACTGTACAAATAAATCAAAAAGTAAGAAAGTAACACAGTGAAATTAAGCTAGCTCAATAAATTAGACATTCTCATGCTCGTCCTTCAATCCTCAGAATTTGCCACAATGGGGGCTCCCATCAAAAATATCGGGCATAAGTCCAACAAAAGCCTTTGGCAGTCTTTTTCAGCACAGCTGGCCCCAATCTTGAATATTCAGTGTATCCATAGAATTGTGTCATTCAATAAGATCCTGGTGATATTAGAAGACAAAAGCATTAGTATACATGGGGAAACGGCAGGTTTTGAGTTCAGAACAATGTGTTAAAACTGTGATGATAGCGGTAATTCCTACATCGTCTGATTCTGCTGGCAGACCGTGCCATTGCTGCTGGTGGCGCTTTCAAGATCGGTCGTGATGCCGTTATCTTCGTCCTGAATCCGGAGGTTGGAGAAACGATACACTGGTGACCTGTGGAGGGCGACATAAAACCAGAATGATCAGCTACTATTGGGTGCATAAAAGGTCTACATGCAGCACGTGTGTGTGTGCGTGTGCGTGTGTGTGTGTGTGTGTGGTGTGTGTGTGTGTAGCTCACCTATTTCTGTAAACCACCCTTCTGACAGCAAAGACGGCGGAAACGATAGCTACCAGGACGATGACCCCTGCTCCTGAACACACCAGGATCAACACCAGCCTCTCTCTCTGAGGAAACCCACGCAACAACTGTTATAGTCACACATACTTCATGAACAACTGAAAGGACACACACACATTAGAGCGACACATCTACTGACCGGTGTGTCAAAGTGCGTGACTGGAGACGAGGACCTGGCAAGTGGACCAGGGCTGGGTTTAACCCCACAGGGTCTGATGACTGTCTGTACCGCGAGCTGAGTGCTGAATCCCCCCTCACACCGATCACTCGGGACCTTGCGGTACCTACAAACACAGTCAGACGTGTGTGTGTGTGTGTGTGTGTGTGTGTGTGTGTGTGTGTGTGAGCATGCGCAGCAGGAGCGTCTCTTTATTTTGAAAAAGGAGTGCCTGTTATTACCCCGCCGTCAGCAGCTCATCCTCCTCTCCATTCAGACAGAGCTCCAAGGTTTTATTTGCAGCGCTGCGTTGTCTCACACACTCTGAGGTGTTTCACATGACGATAGTAACCGTAGTCGCTGTTGAAAAGGCCAGAGGTTAGGGCTTCACGAGGGAATGTTCTCCATGCTGTTTTAGTTGTTAGCGCCAAAGCATGATCCCGTACAAGCTTGAGTTGAGCTAAGACTGGATTCTGGATTTGAATAAATCCTAATAGTCACAAACCAACGGACTTACCATAAGTAATCTTCTCTGGTGCACAGGCAGGGGCTTTGCTTCTTGCTCACCACGAAGCCTCGGCCATTTCTGCAACACGGACGGTTTCTTGAGCCTCCTGTAGGTCTCTTTGACACCCAAGAGACAGCCGTTTCTCTTCAAGTCTCCTCCATCGGTAGCGTGAGCCAACCACTCCTCATAGTCCCCGTCATTACCTGGTGAATTAGATGACGACCAATCAGAACTGTCACTGGCAATCGTTACATATTTGCTGGTAAAGTGAAACCAAAAAGATGTAAAAAAAAGCTAGTTTGATTTCCCCTGAAAACACCCTCTGAAGTGCATGTTTTCCATTACAAGATAAAAGTAAGGCCCTGGTTTCAGGGGTGATTCCGAATCCAAGTTTCCCATTTGCTTTCTGGTATTGTTAACAGTTCTGTCAACCGTCATTTTAGCTCAAGATCTGCAACAAGAACTATTTTTGCGATCAAATTAAATATTCATTACTATAAAACGCAACAAATACATTTTTTTTTTTTTATTAAAAAAACATCAGATACTACTGATCTATTGTTAGCGATTATGTTAGCTCATAGGTTCTGTGAGGAATTTTAAGTTTTAAAGCATTCCTAGTGCTGGATATTATGTGTCACAGTGTGTTTACTCAGGTAGTGTTAAACCAAGGAGTGTGGTCATTGAATGTATATTGAGAGTCTGTGAGGGGGGTTTGAGAATGTCAGAAGGTGTAAACCTGCGGGGAAGAGGGTAGTTCACAGAGGTGTCTGCCCAGGACAATGGGTCAGGATCCAAGGAGGAGCTCATTGGACTTCAGCCAATCGTGGAGCTGATCGATAGGTTGAGGAATGTAACTCTGGGGAGCAAAGGAGCTGTTTGTCCCCGAGAGAATCAGACTTCCTTCGTACCATGGGGCAGATACATCAATCTGTCTTGTGGTGTGAAACGAGGTCTCATATTTCTTGAAATATTTTACTATTGATAGTGTAATTTGGTTTGTGATTGTTTTGGCTTCTGTTACAATATTAAATACTTTTGATTTTGACCTGGACCTGCTGACTCCTGCCCTGCTTGCTGATGGAACAAAGAGTGCAAAGGGGGGGGGGGGGGGGGGGGGGGGGGGGGGGGGGGGGGGGGGGGGGGGGGGGGGGGGGGGGGTGGGGCTGCTGCTTCTTCTCCTCAGTGGCCTCTTCTCCACTATGGCCTTCTTCCTCTCTGTTTGAGAATTTCTGAACATTACAGTTCTTAGAAGGTTAGGCTGTGGAAAGTCCCAGGTCATGGGTTGTTGGATTTCTGTAATAGGAAACTGCTGTTGGGCTCCACCTCACTGGAGACGACTTGATGCACCTACCGCCAGATGGTAACACGTGCAAGCCGATGAGGGGGAGGGGGGAATAGATATTATAGCAGACGGCATTATGGCATCCTGACTCACATTCTCTTGTAATGAGGCTCTGGAAATCAATGGTGACGGCCACCCACATGGGCTGGCCGTCCTCCTCGGGACGGACTCGGACGCCAGGCCTGCAAAGAAGAAGGGCTGCACCGTGAAGTTGTAGGACTTCCAGCATTGGCCCTCATCTGTGGAGAACCTGGTGACGAGAAATGGTGGCAAACGTATGTTGTAAGTGTCTTTCTGCCTCTCCATTGCCAAATACTACTATTGTGCGTGAAGTAAAAAAATATCTGTGCGGTACTTGATAGTCTTGACTTGTCCTTCACGCTGGGCCTCCACGGCCACAATGAGACCCCCAGAGTCCAATATGCTGTAGTGGTGAGGACCTCTCAGTGTCCCCCTCCAGTTATAACCCCCGTCTGAGGAGACAAACACATCTGGGTGCTGTGACGATGACAGAGAGTCACCCACAGTGCCTGGAGAAGAGAGGAGACCATCTTAGTCAACGTTATTTTTGAGTTAAGATAAAGGATCAAAAGTTAAGGGGAGACAGTCCAGGAAAAAACTGTAAAACGTTCAATTTTCTGATTTTTTTCATGTCTTCTTTTTCAGACAACACCCAAAATACACATGAAGTTATATTCACTACTTTGTTGTTGTTATTTGTGACTGCAGACTTCTCCTAAATTCATCAGAAGTTGGCATTAGATAATGCCTACTTTTAATATTTATATATTGTCTTAATGTAAATAATCAATAGTGGAAGTTTCATGATGATATCCACCTGTCAAATAGTTTTTTCCTAATCACTTGTTGTCTTGCAAAATGTATATGATTTTACAATCCATAACTTTTAAAGCCTTTTTCTCAAAACAAGTTTTTTCTCAGACTCTGAGCCAGAAAAATCTCTATTTTTCGGTAGCATTTACACCAAACCTTCCAGTTTACTGTCTATATTCTGAAGGTTTTTATAGAGGGGTCTGTTCATATATATAATTCATGGCATGATTTATAGAACATTTTATCCCTAAAAACCTGACAAAAATATTTTTTTCCCCTGTGGCTGTCGTTAGTATATTCTGATTTATAGAGTGGTGAAATAAAGCTATTAGTAAAAAATGTCAACAAAATGAAACAAGAATTTTGAATTAGGAAATGACTCATGTGTATAAACTTGCAAAAGGGCACATGACTGTATATCTAAGCTATGACATTATTTCCAAAACAAATAGAGGAACGTTGCTGTTCAATTACCGTGAGCGATAACCAGACCAATAGCCGTTGGCTCCGACAGAGCCAGCATGGGAACGATGCGGATGTTGCGACTGTGCTCTCCGTGAATATGAAGGTTGCACTGATTTAAAAAAAAAAAAAAACAACACACACAAGTGATGATTTAGAAGCAAACACTGACTGATTTGTAGAATATGATGTCACATGCAGACTGGGATTCGATATTTCTACATACGACATACGTTTTTGACTTGCTCTCCACATTCCACATTCTCAGGTTTGTTAAGCTGTCGCCACGCCCCTCCTCTATTAAAGGAAATGACAGATCGTATACGCCCATCTGCAAACGAAACACATGACTGTGTATAAACGAGCGGTTTGATGTAAGGAAGGTAGTTCAAATCGGTTGATTTAGGGGTCAAAGGATAAGGCTAGCATTATTCTATCGTTTAATTGTCCAAAAAAAAATAATTCCCAGGACAACGGAAGAAATAATCCTTTAAAAATGTCTCACAAATATATATTTTTGAAATAAAATCATGAATTAAATGCCCAACTGCATTGTTCGAAATGAAGTGCTGAAATGAGCCAGGAAGAGCCCTACCCGTGTCTAGTTTATTAGTGAGGTAGACTCCTCTCAGTGACGTTATGTTGGTGAAATCGCTCTTCCTCTGCCCGTCAAACAGGTGGCGCTCCAGCGATTTGGAGAATAAGATGCCTCGGTCATCTGACGTGTACATGGTTCCAAAGAAGGTGTCTGTGGTGAAACCGAATGCAGCAGACAGAAACAGAGAACGTTAGTCTCTTACAGTAAGACAGACGTATGATTACTCTTCTAAAGCCAAGGGTCAAAGTTAGCCAGTCGCCTATTTAGTTATTTAATGAAAATACATTGTTGTAGGATTTCGGAATGTTTGTCTTTTGTTAGCTGTAGTAATAGTGATGTCTCTAATTGAATGTAGTGAGGATTTATTGATGTTAAAACGGTGCAACGTGTAAGATCTGGCCAGATTATTGGTTTAAAACATTCAAAAAATGAACTAACGCTATCAAGAAGTACTTTTAAAGGAATGCCCGAAAACGTTCAATCTATTGTGCTGCAGAGATATCTACTGCCGACCAGCCAGGTCCGGCTGAAACGCTGCCCCCTTATTTTCCTTTAAAGAAAAAAAAAAGGAATTAAAAGGCGGCTGCACATTGCACACCTCTAAATACGCCGCGTTACAAAAAGTATCGGCACCTGAGAACAACAGACGCAGCGCTGACACAAACCTTTCAACATCAGCATAACATCATCATCATCATCATCAATCATATTTTTTTTTTTTTACTGTGTGACGCTCACACACGAGTCAGCTAAAGCCATGAAGGACGAGCTCAGCTAAGCGCACGTGTGTGTGTGTGTGTGTGTGTGTGTGTGTGCGTGTGTGTGTGTGTGTGTGTGTGCGTGCGTGTGTGTGTGTGTGTGTGTGTGTGTGCTTACACCCTGATCCCAAGATGTGTTTGTCAGCTTTTGCAGTGTAAACTAAATCTCCCTCCCTCCAGCCAACAAAAGATAAAGCCCCTCTGCCCCATATCTCCCCTATTTATCTCAGCAGTAGACACAGTCCCAACACCTAACCCATACGGCACTAACTGGAGCACTAGCCAGGGAAACAAATAAATAATACTAATGTGACGGGAAACAGAAACAGACGTGAATGAGAAAGGGAGACTGAGGGTGGGGGGGGGGGGGGGGGGGGGGGGGAGAGATTAAGAGGAAGGAACAAAGACTGGGCTGCTGGACTTGCATGCACACACAAACACAATCTCGGTATGATGGAATGATTTGTCAGCAACACCGAGAACTTGTGAAACCAGTCCGGGCTTTTACCGTTGAGCTTTTCCATTACAACGAAAGGGGCTGAGAGAGCAATGCGTTCATGTCGTCTTCACAACACACAAGCTTTTTGGGAATATGTATCCAGCTTGTTGGTTTTCTAAGGTGTGTGTGTGTGTGTGTCTTCTGAGAGGAAGATATGGACTGTGTGTGTGTGTGTGTGTGTGTGTGTGTGTGTGTGTGTGTGTGTTTTTTTTTGTCTTGTTACCTCCTGGGTTGTCCACATGCATGAAGAGCATATCTTCATCTCCATCCAGGATGGAGTAGAACTGCAAACGCACATTATTGAGAGAGATTAATCAAAAGTGATGATAACATTTGTGATGGGTTATTTAATCTTCGCTATAAACCTCGTCTAATCGTCGTGAGAGAGACCGTGTGTTTGTGCTGTCAACATGGTGTGCATGTGGGCGGGTGTTTCGCCAGAACAGATGTGTCTTCAGTTTGTGTTGAAAAAGGAAATGTTGCCATTGCTGTTTTTACTCAAGGCAAACCAAAAAAAAAAAAAAACACGTGTGTGTGTGTGTGTGTGTGTGTGTGTGTGTGTGTGTGTGTGTGTGTGTGTCTGAGAGTTTGAAACGTTCTCAAACCCAAAACTGACTCAAAAGTACAAGAGAAATGCGCGACAAAAGGTGATGATATAAATATCTGTGAAGTTTCTGCGGTGGGGCGGGTTAGCGTTTGAAATATTTAGATACCAGCGTTGATACGAAAAGGTACAAAAGAAGTCAAACTTCTTCGATAACAAATGTTGCTTTATCTGTCGCCGAATTTTGCTCAAATCAAATTGTCTAAAATTGTAAAAAAAAAAAAAAAAAAATGCTGCTCAAAGAATGAGTAAACACAAGTTTAGCTACTTGACATTTTTTGAGCCTCTTGTGTTTCAACAATACCGAACAAGCAGTGTGGTTTGAAAGCCATCTCTATGAAACTAACCAAGCTTGGAGAGGGTGGCCGATTCAAAAGCTTACCGCTTGGATTTTAGTTTCGTTACCATAAGTTGTAACAAACCAGAAGCTTTCCTGAGAAGCTCTTTCGTGACGCTTTTTTTTTTTTTTAAATCTCGGTCTCACCTGCTCCGTGGAGGCAGAAGGCAGCAGTGCTCGACTGAAGGTGTCTCCTTGGTCTGATGAGAAATACATGACCCGAGGGGATCTCTGGGAGCAAAGCACAGCATCGCTGGGTTGTCAGTGCTTGACGTTCTCATTTTGATGTATGATTATAACATCTACAAAACATGCTTTTCCAAGAGGAGGCTTTGTATTCACACATCTTACCGGATCCTCCATCACAGAGAAGAAGAGAAAGACTCCTATGTAGCCAAAACTGTAGATGTCCTCGTGGATCGCGGTGAAGGTCTTCCCCAGATCTGTTGTCCTCTTCAGCAGTAAATCCCCTCTCTCTTCTGCCTCAACTGTGGACGCAAGAAGCAAGACCTGGTGGTATGAGATACTCGCGACTCTTATTGATTGATTTTGCCCTTTCCCCCCGAATTCAATCAATGGAACAATGAAGATCCGAACAACCATACAATGCGGTTTATTTCCTAAAATAGATTGGATTAGACTTCAATGACTTTCTTGCATCACAACATAATAAAAGACAAGCATGACACCAGACAGCAAAACAATATTAAAAGGCAAATGTTTGTATTACAGTCCGTCTGGGATGTGAGGTTTGCTTTCTTTCTTTAAGCACCGCAGAGGTTGAAATTGTTTGACAAAAGTCATAATCAGTGGTCACGTGACGAAAGTGCATTTCATATAGCTTTTTACCTGCGTCTGTTCGACTGCAGCTGAAGAACAAATTAACGCCGGCCCCCCTAATGGAAAGAGGACGTGAAGAAAAAATGTCACAACAATTTCCATGAGAGCCGTTTTTGACCGATCGCTTTGCCTTCTCCAGGACAAAACACGCTGCATATTGTACATTTAAAGCAAAACATGGCGGTCAGGAGGCGATACTGGCCTGCAGCTTTTACAAAATACATGGTTCATCTCTAACATGTGCTTTCTTTTAAGGCACACTGGGATTCGCCGCGTGGTTTTTGTTTCCTGTTTATTCTCACCATGAGAAAGAATGCACTCCATCGTGAACTTTTGTCCACTTGGCGCCAAAGTCCAGAGAGAGCCACAGACCGCCCTGCAAGTCGGGAAGGAACAGAGGAGTGTTTACCTACACTTAAAGGTGTGTGCTTGACGTGTGTGTGTGTGTGTGTGTGGGTGTGTGTGTGTGTGGGGGGGCATAACTCTATACAGCTATTATTACACAGAGCTAAAGGGAAACAGCCGTGGCCTTGTGAATGATAAAAACGATTAAAAAAAAAAAGAAACAGAAAACAAGAGAAACAACATTTGAAGCCGCGTGCGACTCACGTCAATGCTGAGGGCCACAAGGTAGCCAGGGTTGAGGAAGTGGTACGTGATCGGCTGAGCCAGGTGGAAGGGCAGTTGGATGAACTTGAAGGTTGCGCCGGCATCCGTGGAGGTGAAGATGATCCCGCCTGGGTTATCCACCACCGGAATGTCTGCTGTCAGAATCACCTGTCAATTCAAATCAATCACTAAACATAAAAGAAACCAGCAAAACCGCATTGCTTCTTACTGCATTTTACTTATATCTTCTTCTTCTTTTTTTTGTCACATGGTTTGACAGTGAGGATGTGTAACAAGTTGTCTTCACATCTTTTTACGTGAGGCAACATCACACACACTCCTCCAACATCACACACACTCCTCCAACATCACACACACTCCTCCAACATCACACACACTCCTCCAACATCACACACACACTCCTCCAACATCACACACACTCCTCCAACATCACACACACACTCCTCCAACATCACACACACACTCCTCCAACATCACACACACACTCCTCCAACATCACACACACACTCCTCCAACATCACACACACACTCCTCCAACATCACACACACTCCTCCAACATCACACACACACTCCTCCAACATCACACACACACTCCTCCAACATCACACACACACTCCTCCAACATCACACACACACTCCTCCAACATCACACACACACTCCCCCAACATCACACACACTCCTCCAACAGAAACCCCTTAACTGCTCACTCACTACACCCAGAGTCGACTCACAGAGCTCCCTGGTCCAACACGGACTCCAAACTCCTCCCTGATGAAGGTGTTGTTGATCCGATGGGAAATGTCGTGGAAGGATTTAGCATAATCCGTGCTGATGAGAGAGGAAAGAACAAACGGGTTTTCACTGTCTGTTTGAGTTCTACCCGGGGTGTGCTGCTCCCTCTATTTCCAGTGACATGTCAGACGCCAGCTCACCTTCGGTAAAGTCGCGAGGAGCCGCCTTCGATGAACGAATCTATCGGAGCACTAAATGTCGACAGCACCAGGACGACCTGGGAAACGATGCAATGTGATGAACATGTTTTGACATTATTAAATGTCTTATGTCTTAATTATGCCTTATTAAACAATATCTGAGTCTGGTTAAGACAATTATGGAGATTTAGTAAGTTATCATTTCAATTGGAGTATGACATACTTTTCTAATTATTATTTATGAGGGAGCTTCAGGTAGTTTATATATATATATATATATATATATATATATATATATATATATATATATATATATATATATATATATATATATATCAATAAATCACACACGTTTCTGTCTGACCTTGTGCTACTGTAATGCTAAGATACTCACCCCTGTGCCATCGCCCACCCACGTGAGAATTACATAGGAGCCATCATCACCGTTAAACCCTGTCTAGGAGAACGAGAGAAGAGATGTTCACACATATGACGGCACCGCCTCTGAAGTTAAAAAAACGAAACTAAAAAACGAAATGTCATGATATACAATTTCCATGCACAAATGCAAAAATGTTCCTAAGCATCCTTAAACTTCTATTTGTGTCAAGCTCCACTTTTTTATATTAAACTATTACTTGTTTTTTTGTGTTTTAAATAAATATTTAACCTTGAAAAAAAAGCAAAACATATCACTTTCTGTTCTGAATGCTCTGAAATTCTTTTTTCACGTTTAATAAAATGCATAACTGCAAATGAATAAAGATCATACGACTACTTTGCTCCTGTCTATTCACCAAACCTTTCCCAGCTTCAGAACAACGCCGCCAAACTCAAACACACTTCACCTCATGCGTGTTGTGATCCAGAACCGTGTGCTCGACTGGGGTGAGGGGGGTCCGACAGGAGGTGAAGGGGGGTCCGTGAACGGGCCTGGTGGTGCCGGAGGAGCCGCTCGTATCCCTCCTGGGGCGTGCGCGCGCTTGGCCCTGGCTGTCATCCTGCTGAGTCCGGTGGAAAGTCACCGTCCTCCCCCCACGGCTGCTGCCTTCAGCTCCCAGAAGAAGGACGTGGAGGACCAAGAGTCTCCAGATCATATCCGATGAGAGAATAAGGGGCACCTCACTAAAATAAGAGGACCAGAAAGCGAGGTGGCTGCCGACACTGACTCGAGTGTTGCGCTCTGAGAGCAAGTGTGGGAGGGACGAGCTTGGACGGGTCCTTCACATCAAAAAAAAAAAAAGTGCTGTGTGAAGTAATGCGTCCTCCGCCAGCAGGTGTTTCTGCCCGCATCCAGGTGACCTGAGCTGCTGGGAGGATTTGCGATTCAAGTGTATTTGATGGAAACGTACCTTGTGTCCATTTGCAACCAATGCAAGAAAGGTAAAAGTGGGAATCGGTGCCAGGTTAATTTGTGTGCTCAGAAAAAAAAGAAGTACAATTTAAAAAAAAAAAAAAAAGAAGTGTGATGGCCGGAATAGAGAAGTTGTGATACTCGTAAGGAGGCGTGAATGCAGCATAAAAGACAACGTTTTCTTCCTGATTGTATTGGTAGTGGCACAACTGAACGCAAGAGGACGTCGTGTATTCACCTATACGTTCACCTGACTTTTAGTCAGGTGCCAAATCGCCTTTACGCACAGCCATGGTAGCATTGGCTGCAGTACAGTTGTAATATATTTCAAACCAGTGCCTGAAAGTCAACCAAACAAGTATCCTACATGCGTGTTTGAAGCCACTTCTACTATGAAATCTGAAGACACGCAGCTGTTTTGCCGGGAGCTGATCTGGCACAGCTGTGGCCGTCTACTTTATCCTACCATGGGAAATGATTAAGCTCAACAGTTTATTTAATCTTATGTTCAAGTCATATTTAGGTTTTGTACCCTTTAAATTGGAATAAAGTGTCTTTGTCCTTCAGCTCACATTGATGCTTTACATTATACACATTTTAATTTTATCCAGGTGTTCAATTTCTGAAATAATCCACGAGATCCAATTAGAGAAAAATGTACATCATTATAATCTGTATTGGTCAGGCTTCATGCTGTTCAGGGAAGGGGAGCCACCCGTAAATTGAGGAGAGGTCAAATCAGCCAAGTAGAAAACTGCTACATTGTGTGAACTAGTGGTACATTATTTCCAAACCATAAAACATAATGGCCTTTTAATGACTGACTTCAGATGACTGGTCTCTGGCGGTGTGTGGGTGTTTGAATACTACCAGTGTGACCATCACTGTAACCCCTGATAGAGAGAAAGCTTTGAAGCAAGCTGGTACACTTCCTCGCCCTCGGCTCGGAGGGAAAACTGGGAACAGAGGACAAAGAAACATGTTGACTGCGGAGAGCTTAATGGAGGCAAGCGCAATTGTCTTTGTTTGTTGTTTTGGCAACTTAAGGGCAAAAAAAATAAATAAAAAAAACTCCACAACAAGCATACAAACCCAAAGACCTGACAATATTGCCCAAATGTGTCAAGCTGAATAAATGCTGAATCCTACACTTCCCATAATACCCTCAGTTTGTAAGAGGCTTTTTTTTTTGGCTTTCCAGAAACAGCCTTTGTGAAATAATTTTGTACGAGTCATAAGCAACCGCTTTGGAAGGCGCTGACATCTATGCCCCAAGGCAGAGACGTGTGGGAAGAGGGAGAAGTGTAATGCTAATGCTAATGCTACTCCGGCCTCTGAGCACAGAGCGCACCAGACCCAGGTGTGCTGACTAATACTGCCCTGCAGGCCTGGAGACAGAAAACACAGAGCAACAGCAGGGCAAACCAACAGGGACTGCCTTTAAAGACAACGCCGATCGGCCATTTTTGTCCCTTAGTTTGGAAAAACATGTCTCTATTTGCAGATATGGAGCATTCGTTCACTTTCATTTGGCCATGCGATGACGCACGGGAAAAGTTTGAATCATTTTCTGCTGATTCAAATCGTTTAATCCAAAGATTTGTGGTCGCTGACAAATGCAGTTTCTTCTCTTTTTTTTTTTTGTCTGATAAGCTAAGAGATAGCTTCACCGCTCAAATCCAAAGTAGCACCCAGGTTGATTATCCCAACCAGGTGCAAAACAAGTATTTGTTTTATCCATTATATATATCATACCATACTTTATAATTTTGTATATTTTATGCTATATTCTGTGCTTTATTGCTGTACTGTACATTATGTCATACTATATCATTGTATTTCACCTCACATTCCACTTTACTTCACTTCCCACACTATTTTGCTGTACACTATTCATTAATAGTATCCTATTACTCTGCATATACTCCGCTTCACAGTATTGCACTAATAGTTCAAGTACTATTCTGGTTGCGAGTAGTTTGTATACTGTTTGCATTGTCATTTTGTTATTTCTTATTGTATTCTTATTTTTTTATATCTTTTTTTTTTTTTTTTTTTTTTACTTTCTCTGCGTATCTGTGCTTATTGCTGTGGATCAACAAAGGCTTATCTTATCGTATCTCGTCTTACACCATTACTGTTCTGCGACACGCTGCTTCCGGCTCGTTAGTTCAGTAGTCAGTTCGGTGTGTAGCAGGTTGACGTTGTGTCTCTGCGGCTTTCACAGTCTTTTAACAAGCTCTTAACCACGAAATGACGCGCTGTAGATCACGGCTGAGTCGATAGCGGTGCTCTCTGTCACCAGAGAGGGGAATTCCACCGCTGTCACCTCCTGACTCAGTCAGAAACACTCACGATTCAGAGAGCTCAGCTTGACGATTCTGCATTAAAGATTTGTCATGATTCAGTTATTTTATCCCATTAGACAATTGCGTGAAATTGTCATAACTTATGCATTCTTGAGTTATGCCCCAAAACACATTTTGGGACGTCACGTTGACCTTTGACCACTAAAGTCAGGGTCTGATCAGAGCAATGAGACTGATCCACACAGAAGCTGACCCATGAAAGTAAAACAGTAAGCTGAAAGATGCTAAACATTAGTGATAATTCCCCCACGCCTTCATCCCTTTGAGCAATCATGTTCTCATTGCACTGATTCATCCATTTGCTTCTTTGTAAATACGTACTCATAAACCACAGGGACTATGATCCAGACAAGCCCGATCACGGCGCTCTTGTTGCGCAACCAGCCCTTCGAAAAAAGGGAAAGATCTCTCGTTAAACTTTGTCTTCCTTACATGCTGGTTTTTTTCTTGTCTACCGGAGAGAACGCTGTGCCGGGACCCGCCGGATCAATCAATCCTTATAAACTTGGCATGACTAGTTCTTCCAACTTGAACTTCCAATTTAATACAGTCCTGTTTCGTAGGAAAGAATCATGTCTTCACTGGGAATAAATACTCAAAAGACAACCTCTGGTTTTCAGTATTCTTTATTTCAGCATTAAAAGACTCACATAAAGCGGGTATAGGACTTTTCCACCACATTACTGTGTTTGATAGTCACATGATATCATGTACAGCAAACACAAATTCATGTTGCGGGACCAACATCCACATCAACGATCTGTCCGATGCATTACAATGTCCTGTCTGTTCATCCATTGCCACAGTAGCCAGCATGTCCATCTAGCTGCCTTTTTAAAATCGTGACCACGACCGTTTCCCTTCACGAGCCCACGTTTTTGGTCGGAGGCGATCCTCTCCGGTGGCTGCTCGAGGAGAGCTGCCTCTGTGTCTGCTGGTTCAAGTCCATAATGTAGTGGTGGTCCTGGACGTACATCAGACCACCAAAGGTGTCCACTATTCCAAAAATGACCGCAAGGACGCTCAACGCCGTTCCAATGAAGTACAACTTGAGGACTGCCACCACCATGGTTCCCGTGGCAAAGGACAACTGGCTGCAAAGGAAACAGATTGATCAGTTGCATTTGGGGTATTTGTTAATACAGATTTAAGGGGATGTTTGGAGATGTTTTATCTCTAGATAGATATTTACATTTTTGATAGCAGTCATGTGTGCATAAATACATGTTGGTGATTATTTTTGGGCCAATTTCAAACAAATATATGCATGTTTAATTCATTATTGCAGTACATAAGGATTTTAAGAACAGGAATTGGTCGAAAATTAAAATGACAAATGATGAAGTTTGGAGAAAATCTGGAAAAGGAAGCTACTGTTCCTCAGACCACACTGAACAGGAAGAGCCTGTGCTCTTTGAGACTGTTGGAAATTTACAATTTAGGATGATAAGCAACCCCAAAAACAACCTTATTTGATTTGTTTTGTATTTATTTTGACGCCAGAATTGCTGTTTGGTTTGCAGGGAGAGGAAAATATTCAATAGGTGTAGTCAAAGTTATACGTACGACTGTTTTTATCTTCTATCTTCAATATGCTTTAAACACGACTCTATAGGCTTCTCTTCCTTTTGCAAAATAAAAGCCGCTAAACACCACGGTTGTTACAAGAGTTACTGTAGTTTTGTTCGGCACTTTGCTTTACTGTGGGCCACACAAAATGCGACTTGAAACTGAAACCACAGCCTTTTAAGCTAACGAAAGTCAAATGCAGAAGCTTAAGGAAACGAACTTGAACGCAGCATCCCAACGGAGCACGTGGCTTTGTAGCACTAACACGACGTACTGTATTTCGCTGGTAAAATGACTTACCAGAGGCTCGGCTGATCTGCAGCGTCTCTTTCTTTATGTCTCTCTCTCTCGTTGCTGTGTGGGCTGCAGTTGCCTTGTTTCCCTCAACAAAACAGGGCAGCTTTAAAAGATATCCGCTGACATCTGTTGGTCAAAAATGTTTTTTTTTTTTTTTTTCCTTCTTATTAATACTCCGAGAAACTGTTCATCCCGCTGGAGCTGAAATCCCACAGCTGCTGTCTGCCTCCTGTCTCCGCTCCTGTATGAGCCGCAGTGTCGAGCAGCCTGCAATTATAATGCGTAACAGTGACATCATGTTGTCAGTAGCAGCAAAACTTTCCTGACTGTTTCACGTGACCGCAGGGGAGCTCACGAGTTGGATAGATAGAAAGGTGGCTTGTTAGTTAGTCTGTGCCTCCTTTCCCCCCACTTTTCTTCTTTACTGTTGATGAAAACAACTAGTTATTGTATATATTTTTTATATTTAATTATATTTCCAGTAGATTTTATCTCCCAACAGCTTTTTTCCAAGCCAGTTATTTTGTTTACTGCCTGAAACATGTTTTTATTTATTTATTGATTTGGTGTACAATAAGTCAATTTTATACATGCTGGGTCTGACCTACAAAACACCCACTAATTAAGCTATTTTGTAAATGATTGCTTAATTTTCAGGTTGCTTATTACTATAAATAGTGCACAGCCTTGCTAGCTGCTCTGTGTAGGCCTACAGCAGTGCTTTGAGCTCATGCTAAAGTCAGCATGCTCACAATGATGAAGCTAACATGTTTAGCAAATGCAGGATAATGTCCGCCATGTTCACCCTCTTAGCCTAGCCTGTTTAGCATGGCAACGTTTGCTAATTAGCACAAAACACAACGTACAGCTGATACGTTTGTTTCCAGAAGTCATTGGCTTTTGGTCAAATCAACATGAATGCCTGATGACAATACTGGATGGAAGATTAAAGGGGAACTCCACCACTTTCACACATTAAAGTCTGTTTATAAACAGAAATAAATGTCTGAACCATGTAGAAATCTGTCCAATAGTTTTTGAGGCATTTCACCTAAAACTACAAATGTCAACTTCATGGTGATACGAAAAGTCAGGGGATCACCAATGCCAGTAGGATTCATCCTCTGGTGACAATGAATGTTTATGGCAATCAATCCAAAAGTCGTTGAGATATTTCAGTCTGGGTCTTTAGTGTTTTTTTTAGAAACTTAAGGCATGGTATTGCATGATACAGACAGCATATCTTACCCTAACATAAAATGTTTAGAGCTAGATGATATCTTGTGAAATACTTGTTTTTACTTCCTCATTTTGGATCTGGTCATAAGACAATGAGTACTTTGTTATAAAGGCTAGGTTAACGTTTACAGACAAAAGGAAAGCGCTGTGGAGCAATGTCTTTGAGGTGTGTTCTCAGTGACTCAAAGCCATAAGTGAGTGAGCAATTAGTGAACTACTGTCTTTAAATTGCACTTTCACAATGCACGTGTATCTTCAGGGACTCAGACCTGTTCCTACACCTGGATCCACAACTGTAAAAACTTGTTAGCAGGCCTGTTGAAAGGGAAAAAAAAGAAATCTAGATACTACTAATTTGTTCACATGCCAGGACGGAGATTCCAGACTTTTCCTCTGGGAATTTCCCCATTCACAGGGAGCATAGGAGTGCCGTTCTATCACGGTTTCACTTCCTCCGAGGCTTGGCACTGCGTTTGAGGAAAACTCCAACCCAGATAGCTATCGGCACAGTTCACTGGGATAATAGCACATGTAGGGCTAGCTCTTAAATCAACACCAAATATTTGATAAGAGATCATATGACTAATCGGTACGTCATGGTTTACACTTTCTCAATTTAAAACTTGGCATGGTCTTAACTTCCAAGACAATATTACTGTCAGATGTGAGTCGAGAAAAGTTGAGCGCGCTGCAACGTTTTACTCACACAATCCTGCCCAGTTGTAAATAATTTCCTCCGTGCTTGCTGCTTTTGTCCATTATGTTTCCTTTTTCAGAGACACAAGAAGTGTTGGGATTTTCCCACGGTTTAAAAAAACAAAAAACAATGCACGAAGTTGTGTAAGCGTCTTTTAGAGTCTGGGTCTGTTCTGCAGTTTTCACTGCCAGATGTTGAGAGGCAGCCAATAGTTCAGATGACTCATCTGCACCCAACCATTAAATCTTTGTTTTTCATTTCACTGTCTTGACTCAAAAGTGCTGACTCTCAAGGAGGAATGGTATTTCTTCAAAGCCAGTTAAACCGGGAAAACACAGGGACAGAGGGAAAGTACGAGACTATGAGTCAAAAGAAACTCTTTAGTCATTTTGACACAGAATCAACCCAGTTGCTGACTGGTGCTCATTCAAAAAAATAAAGCAATGAGCTCATTATGTTATGAAAGAATAAACAAATAATCAACACAATCCAATTCATTTAGCAGTCACTTTCAGTTGCTGTCCATTGGCTGGAAACATATTCTGATTTGCTTCCTGCAAGCATACAGTTGTCAAATATAGTACGGTACATCTGTGCAGGGAAGTAATGCAACTGCGCATAAAGAAATCCCTTACTCGGTAAATTATAATGGCGTTTTTTGGGCAATAAACCATTTCATCCACTAGGTGTCAGTGTATGACAGTAGAGAGCTCGGAGCACATGTTTCAGGCTTGGAGAGTCTTGCATGACTGTGTATGTTGTTTTTAGTCTTCTAATGGTGAATTGTTTCATAATAGAAATTATTTTTTTTTTTGGCAGGCTTGTCATAGTTGGAAAAGCAGACGTGTTACTAATAATATTAACAATGGCTCTGTTCCATTCAAGTGCCTCATTAAGCCATGACGGTGTGACAGTGAGCCGACACGCACAATATCAGGACCCTGCAACTGACAACTGACGGTTCACTCCCAGTAACGTTATTAGTTACAGCGCTTTTCCCACTGTCACATGTAATAATGTGTCCTGTGAAACATGCCTCATGTATATCAATGTGTATATATATTTTAATATTTGGAACAGAGCAGTTATAAACAGTATTAGCTCCACGTTTGCCTTTTCTGCTTTTGACAAGCCGATGTGTCATTCTGCCCCCCCCCCCCCCCCCCCATGGCCACACCAGCTGTCTTCGTTATTTGGTGAACAGCCATCAAAAGTTTGATCTTGCATTGAAGTTCATTCCTTTGAGCTCCTGGTCTGTGCAGGGACATCTGTTTTTTTAAAGACTGACGTAAGACTAAAGGCAACAAACTTCAAAACGCAGCTACACAGTGCTTTAACTAACAGTTGAGATAAAAAAAAAAAAAAACAAAGACATAAAACCTGAATAAACAAGTAGTAGAAGCTGGTAAAGTAAAATGATATATGAGTGATTAAAAACTAGACAGCCACTGTAAAAAGAAGACAAAAAGAGCCTTGTTGTAAAAGTAAGTTTTGAGGAGTGATAGCGGGTCAAAATGTGGTTTTAAGCTTACATATATTTGATAAGTCAAACTACTACACGGACTGGAGTTCTGGTCGGATCTCTGGGAGTAAAAAGAAGCTGCCATGTATACTCTTTAGTGTGCTTTGTGCCAAATGGTGAATGTGTGTATATATACGGGTAGGTGGCAGTGGACCAACTGCAAATATTTGCCCCGGGGTTTTTGTAACCCAGGCTGTCCTTTTTCACTTTCTCTGACTTTACAGAGCGCTCACCACCGCCACAGAATATATCATACAACCGATGTTACAGGCTGTGTAGTACTGTCCCTTAGCCAGTACACTGGTTCTGATGAGTACAATTTTGTTTCGTTTAAATATCGCTGCACAACTCTACTGTTGCTACTTCTGTTTGCTCTAGATCACCTGTGTTCATATGGCACTTATTTTTGATAGCAAATAACGGCGATTACGGAAAAAATAAAACTCGTGAATAAAAATCAATCTCAACGTCAGTTTCACTTTAGGAAAAACTTTTTTTTTAAAAGTGCATTATACCTATCTTTTAAAAACATCCCATGATAGAGAAAAAGACCCAGCTAGCTTCAGCTCTAGTGAAAGGCTATCGCTTAAAATGACGCCGGTGCCGGGTCAAAGCAGTGTGACGTGAAATGAATTACAACTGTCCAGTAGATTCAAATCATCTGATGCATTATATCGTTATTAGTCATTCACACACAAAGAGAAAAGGAGTACTCTTTGTGTCGGGAATGGTTTCCCTTGTGCTAAACCGTATGACTCTGATTTGTCTCAGCCAGCCAATAAGCGTCCACACTGTGCACATGACATTCACTATGATAATTGTAATTGAATGAGGCGGGACCGTGCACAACCCGAGGACATGCACGTGTGAAATTAAGAGTGTGCTCCTTTGCCTTTTAGTGCACGAGACACAGACCCTTCAAATGCCATCGATAACTTGATTTGAAGGCGCATCAGACGCAAGCAGCAGCATCTCGTCAAGATTACGAATGTGTCATTCCTAATGTGTCTTTGGTGCTAAAAGTCACTTTCCTTATGTGTTTTTCTTCACGGTGCGGTTGAGGGGATTTCAGTTCACCATGTGTTACCGATGAATGAGAGTCGTAAGTGGGGAACCTCAGAGGACGGGCTAAGAGGATTTTCCATCTTAACGTCTCACCAACTGTCACAAACAGTTGGCCACCTGGAGGTGATCCCTTTGAGAGGCTCACTTGTGTTTTTGGGTTTGTGTTCATGTGTGGGGGGGGGGGGGGGGGGGGTCCTTTCCACTGGCTAAACTATGCGATAAACCAAAAGAACAACGGAGAAGTCAACACATCCATGCTGTACATTGTGCACTGTATGTACATCCCACTAAAGGCATGAGTTCATACCTTACATAGCAGTGTGACTTGTGAAAAGGTGCTGCTGTAATTAAAAAAATTAAAAAATTAAAAAAACCCGCATACTTGCAGACCATAGGGTGTAAGCTGTTAAAACCAGTTAGTGTTTATGTAACACTGACATTTTAACTCAGCGGCGTCAAGGTACAAGTACGTGTTGTGTTAGCTTGTGGGTCTAACCTCGGCCTCCTGACTTTTTCGGGGCGGCGGCGTGGTTACACCACAACTTATTATCGCACACTCAGTTTTGCATAGCCCCCGTTTTACTCAGCAACAGATTGGAAACCGACGTTTTCGGTGAGAACAAAAAAACAAAACAAAAAAAACGCTCCTCTGTGCCAAATATTTCCAGAAATGCTATGTTTGCTGTATGCACCTGGTTTTAGTGGAGCCCGCTGAACACAAATCACAACAAACTCGCCTCAGTGATGATCTCGCTATTTGTGTTGTGAAAAAAAAAAAAAAAAAAAAAAATGTGCTGATCTCTTTGCGGAGCTCGTCTCTAGTCCTGTTCATTTTAATTCTGCAATCCTCTTTGTGAAAATGACGTGGTGCCACCGATAGAAAGCAGGATTAACCCATACATAGAGAGGGGAGCAAGACGTACAGAGCTTCATGGAGCACTCAGCCAGGACAGCAGCACTCACTCCATTCAACTTGGAGAGCAACGCTCGGGGCAATGGCCGCTTTATCCTACATGCATGCACAGCACAGGGCTCGTCTGTACTTTCCATTACCCTCTGCCCCCGTGACAGAAACTCTCCTCCAAGACTTCGAGGACATCAGCGCAACAGCCTCTCCACAACAACGGCCTGCTGCTGGCATCATTTCCACGGTGACACCCTCTCAGTGGGACAATCTCCTAGGTGACGCCCTCTATTGACACGCCTTCGAGGTGGCTGGTTGCCTTTTTGTAGGCAGGTGCAGCCTGTGCGGGAGCAGACGGAGGAGCCTGACACAGGTCTTTTTTTTTTTTTTTCGTTTGTTCGTGTTTTCTCTCTGTGGGAACACCTATGCAGCTCCGTATCTGGTCTGGAAGGCAGAGTAAAAGAGAGCAGACACTGGAATCCAGATAAGAATATTTAGCAACAACTTGGAGAGATTCCATGTGTTTTGAAAATTGTAATTTCATCCAAAACTTGGGTTATGAAGTGCATATGATAACCTGGTTTCAAGAGGTCTTCTGTTTTGACACAAATGTAGCCTTCAACCGTTGGATATTTTCTCACTGACTGCTCTGTTTAAAAGCAAGCAAGCTGCACAGCAAGGCTCAAAGGCCGCTGGATTCAGAGACTGACCTTGGACGGACGATGGAGGGGTACGGTTATGAGCACTTTGGTGCAGACGGAGCGAGGGGGAGCCGGGAGGTGGATTATCGGAGAATTGTAGGAGACACTCAGCCCCAACGCACCGACGTATCACCCGGGGAAGGCGAACATTATGTCAGGCAAACCTCACACGGCCACGGACATGAAACTGCAGCCCAGCGATACAGCGCCACACGCATCCAGGCCGGTCTAGGCCCAGAGAGGTGAGTTGCTGAGAAAATATATGGAGAATGAGCCACCTTCAGGCAGAACTCAAACAGTAACTAGGCTAAAACACATCTATTTTATTATTTACACTGAAGTAGCTATTTTTAATTGCAAATATTCCTGCTGCTGAATTAATTGCTACCAGGGAGAGTGAGAGTTCTGCAAAAACCTTCATAAAAATGTTTTTTTTTTTTATTCTGAATTTTACACTCCAGAGGATTAGTCTTGATTCTAAACAGATGCAAGTGAGACTAAAAGACAAGACTAGTAATTAAATAGAAGACTGCCACAACAAGTTCAACCCTCAATGCCAATATCCAAATTAAATGACAATGTGATGTCAGACCTCAGGCTTTACTTTCACTGTGCCTTCATAAGGCTGCACATGTAAATGAACTTCATGCCGTCGGGTCAGTTTACATGTCCACACACAGTCAGTTTGCAAATGGCCTTGAGGTCAAAACTCCTTGCTTCGGATGACACTTCATTTTTGAGTTGTTTGAAGGATGAGGACAGTTAGAATACTTTTGTCTTACGAGCAGATGCCATCACAACAACAACAACAACAAAAAAGCGGCTTCTCTTAAAATGTCAGGTGCTATTTTGAACGTGTGCCTTGTGCCCTTTGTGCACACGGACAATTCTGTGACGCAACATCAAGGCAGGAGTGAGCAGCATGCCGCGGGGAGGATAAACAAGGCTGAATCAACTGCTCAGAATAGCTACAGTGCATAAAGGAACCATTGACCCATATCTGCAATGACCCACATTTAATTTGACACAAACACAGAGTGAGAAACGGGTCCCCCTGAGTCACCTTGGCCGACCAATCTAGCAGCCCTCCCTTAAGATTAATATAGAACAAGAGAGGACTGTGTGGCATATATTAGGTTACAGGGAGGACCACATGGTTCTCCATTGGATTCAATGTCTGAAACGCGATCAGTGAAACGTCTCTGCAAGAAATGATCAATATACCGGAAATGAAAGCCACAACAAAAGTACTGATGTGACTGTAAATCAAAACTTTCTCCTTGGCGGCAGATATGAAAAAAAACCCTTATCGGACGTGAACCTCTGCTCCATGACTGCAGAACAGCTGATAAAAGATACTGACAATCATATAGAAAGCAAAAGTGATTTTCTGTCAGCATTTATGCCGCTGACCGCTCGATGACATGAGCAGCGTGCCGACATTTCTGTCAAGTAATGTGAATGTGTGTGCGGTTTGACATTCATTTTCTGTGTCCAACTCCAATCTCCTGTAAGCATACATTATTCTTAAAGGACTACTGGTCTATGTATAAACCTTTTACTCATTAGATTTCACATAAATGTATGAAATGAGCTTTTAAAAAAAAACAACGTGTTCTCATTCCCCACAGTGAGCCCACGTATTCATGATACAGCCCAAACTAGAACGGCTTTCTCTTACAGTGGCTGAACTTTCTGTTGTTTCCTTAAAACAAACAGCACACCGTTGAAAAGTTGGGATGCGCCATCTATGAGGCAGTTCCCCGTTATCTCTACTTTTGTACTGTGTGTACATATATGTGAAACGCTGTCCGCAGAAAAGAACACGACATCCTTAAAATGTGGTGACGTCTGGTTGCTGGCCCGATGACCCACATTGCATTATCAGTGGCTTGCAAACATAAGCTGCTTTTGCGCTGCACACCTTTAGTTTTAAAAAAAATGCACTAGCGTTAATGTATATATATATATATATATATATATATATATATATAAAAAGTTATTAAGGAAAAAAAGACAGTGAATTTTATCCACATCAAGAAGTTGTGTTCCTCTAAAAGCTGCTTCTCTGCACATCCCGCAATTGTCATCACGTGAACATTTCAGTGCACTTAATCCAGTTTAGATGATTTACATGTGACCAGGTTTCAGACAGTGCTGCTTTCATATTAGTGTTAACAAGTCATGCTCAAACACCGTTGACAATTATACCAAGAATACAAGAAATAGAACGATTGACTTTGTGAAAGAAGAACTAAAACTGCAAAATCACAATAAGGATAAGGATGTTTATTGGCATCGTAAAAAGATACAAGATACAAAAAAATGTATAAAAACATTAAAGACAAGACGTTGCTGATTTAAAACCAGACAAATATCTAAAAGATAAAACACAGGCCTCATTGGCTGAGGTAGAAGATGTAAATTAGCAATACAAAAATGTGAAAGTACTAAATTACAACTAAAAAGCCCTGCATTCAAAATGCTACTTCAACAGTATGTACTGTGATATATTAAAATATTGGGTGACTATTGTTTAACATGTAAGCAGCGTTTTAATAATCTCCACATGGTCTGGGAAGTTTAATACATTACAACAATGCATAATGTTTTAGAACAAAATCTTAAATGTGTAGTGGAGTAAAAAAAAAATAACAGCACATTCATTTTTTTTTTTTTTTTTTTTTTATGTAATGGAAGGATAAAGAAGCATTATGGAAGCAATCAAGCAAAGTACTTTAAAACGGCATCTAAGTAAATGTGCATAGTAACCTCTGCCATCTTTAACCAAAGCATTAAAACCACCAACGCTAAAATAGAGAGCAGAGAGTATCTTCACTCAGCGTGCCTAGAATGGCCCATAGGCATGAACAGGGACAGCTCTGATAAGCCGGTCTGCCAGCATGTTAGTAACGACAGTAAAACACTCCAGTTGAACACTGGTTAACACTGATTAACCCTTTTTTGTTTTGCTTCACCCGCCGCCACTGATTCCACAGCAGCAGCAGCAAAAAAAAAAAATATGCAGAGGGTTAAACACGCCTCTGTAAGGAGGAGAGGGGATGTGACGCTGCTCCCCACATAGCACCAACACGCACTGTCTGCAGCGACAGGCAATCCCTTCTTATTCACTTCACTGCTAACCAGCGCCTTTACATCTTGGAGCACCGATCGACCTTTTTTGTTGTTGTTTTTCATCGATTTTGTTTTTCGCGGTAGAAGGAAATACCGTGTCTTGTTGTCGTTTTTTAAAAGCCTGATTTCTGTAGCTTCACAGCTGGAAAGTTGCTTCCCTTTCGGTCAACGTGGGCATCAGCTCCAACAAGGTTAGCTAGCCGAACGTAACTCGGTGTGTAGGGGGGCATTATTGTGAGAGTGTACGCTAGTTTCAGAAGCAGCAAAGTCCGAACCGCTTTATTTTCATGTTGAACGTAAGGGTGGAAACGCGCGCTTTAAAGTCTCGGGAGCGTTTTCCTCATGTCAAGCCTAAAATAACCAGACTGCTAACGTTAATGCTAAATGCTAACGGCTGCTCCCACATGTCTGCAAGTAAAACCTAGTCTGGACTCGGCTCGTGTCTGCTCTGCCGAAAGTTCGGTTGCATGCACGTGAGTGGATTATTAACACGTGTGCATCCGTTTGTTTTTGTAGCACAAATGGGGTTGAAGTTTATCTACTTGTTTTTAAATGAGTAACATGTAGCGCACGGTGATCTGAACCCCACGACGACACAGTGACGGGTTACACCGTGTGTACTTTACACGAGGACTTACTTGCCTTTTTATAGTTAATTTGTCATTTAAATACCAGCTGGTTGAAGTAACGTTACCACCGGCGTCTCCAGCATTATTACATCAGTTGTGTTCACTAGCCTACGGTATGTGGCGCGAGGGCTATGTACACAGATAGCGTTATCTATGTAGCGTTAAGTAACACGAGTGTTTATTTCGTTGAACCTTACTGGTACTAATGCTAGTTAATGGACGTTAACTGAGAGTCCCTCACCTGTGCTCAGCATTTATGAAAATGTGATAGCACGCCCACGCGTTCTGTTAGACTGAACTCGACCTACACCTGAACGCAACACCAAACTCGCATCAAAACTCTGCCAAAATAGTTTTGTCTCTGTTATTTAATTAGCGTTATATTGGGTTAGAGAAATATGTCGGTTCCTCTTGTAATAACAAGAGCCTCTCTTTAATTCGGCATGCTTTGTGTCGGTTTACAATGATCTGTTTAACCCGGTATGGACTTTTGAAGTGGGAGGCTAGCATGGGGACTAGCATGGATACTATTGTAACGTGGAAGATGGAAGAGCAAGGATGTTGCGTTGCCACCTCACTGTATAAACAAGTAACCCTAGTGCATTTTTTTTTTTTTTTTAACTAAGGGTGTGCAGCGCAAAAACAGATGTTTGCAAGCTACTGATAATGCAATGTGGGTCATCGGGCCAGCAATCAGACGGCACCGTTCAAGTCGACACATTTTAAGGATGTCGTGTTCTTTTTGTGGACAGCGTTTCAATAGATATGCTGGTAGATAGTCCTCGCTATCGGTTCAGTTCAATGTTAGTGGGTCACCCGGCCATGTTTTGCTTCACACGCGCCCATGTGGGAGTTATTACACAGATGTCATGCGCCTCACCTCATGCGCACGAGTTATGTTTTGAAAATAGCAATATTAATGATTTAGAGACAGGAATTTGCTCGCCGCTAAATCACAGTATAATTATTTTGTTTTAACAGTGACGTATTTGTGACACACGGTGGGATCTAATGTTACACAACGTCCTGTTATGTATCCGCAGCAGTCATACAAAACAATGCATCAGCTAAACGTGTATTGTCCATTGCCAGATTATTATCGGCTTGTCTTTGCAAGCGGAGTGGTCGCAGTTTGCGCCCGCCGCGCATGCGCACTGACCAGCGGGTGGCTGGCAGGGGATGTTGATGTTGCTATGGTTATGTCTTCCCTGTGAGAAGGTCACTAAAGCTCTGCCTGCCAAGTGGATGTCTAGTGTTCTTGCAGAGCATCCTCTTTAGATGCACATCTTGACCTGAGGCTGCACAGTTGATTTGAAGTTGCTTCTCCTTGTCATTTGGCAGCATGGCGGATTACTTAATCAGCGGTGGTACGGGATACGTCCCCGAAGATGGACTCTCGGCTCAGCAGCTTTTCTCAGTTGGAGATGGCCTCACTTACAAGTAAGTTTCCCTGCATCACAAACTTTCTTTGAGACATTTCGGAAAAAATCTAAAAGTTATTCAAATTCATTCAAAGTAAGGTCTCCTTTATTTTAAAACCTCACCCGCGCGCAATGGTGGGTGACGTGTACGCAGCAGTGCTTTGTAATGGCCAACGCATTTTGAACCAGCAGATCTGACCAACAGTGCGTTGTCTCCGATGGTCATACGGCTGAAGAGCTATGCTCTAAAGGAGATGGGTTGACTTACAAGTGAGTAAAACAGTCATCTTCAAACTATTTTGAAACTGTGCTGTTAAAAAAACAACAACAAAAAAAACCTTTGTCTCTCCAAAAAGTGAATTCATAAAGGGGAAGCAAATGACAGTCCTTCCAAAGCAACTTTACTTTGACTGAAAAAAATAAATAAAAATAAATGGCGAAATCTCAATCTGGTGTCATGAAAGTGCATGAATGCAGACGCTAAAAGGAGGGCTTTCGTTGGAATGCTCAGTGTGATCTTGATCATGGGGATCAAATTTGCTTCCAGTGGACACAACTGCATGAATACCTTCAACTAACCATCAAAGGGCATGATCTGTCCTGTGAATGCACCATGCATGTCAGAGCAGCTCATGCCCTTTTTCTTTAAAAACACCGTTTCCCTTTTGATAAAAGCACTCATTTCTCACATCTTTCTTAACCTCACTCAGCTCTGGGATGCTTTCTGGTGATATTAACAAAACATGCTTTGTATTTGAACTCATCGTGCGTTTTGTCTGCAATTTTCTTTAATAATCCTTGAAATCACCCTTTTCATTTTCTTAATTCTAAATAAGCCGAAGGCATTGTGTGACTTTCCCCCAAATCCATCAGTGCTTTACCTCTTGAACTGGCACTAACAACCACTACAATCAATGCTTAAGATGCCCACTCAGCGTTCCCTGACCATTAGTCAATGTATAATTCTATATGATGTGTGTGTGTATGTATATATATATATATATATATGTATGTATATATATATATATATATATGTATATATATATATATATATGGTAGATAATTCTCCGTATGGCATAATTGTCTGCACAACAAAACCAGTTATCTACACTGATCATGCTGCTCCTGCTTTAGGGAATAATTGAATAGAAAACGTAAGCGTGTTAGAGCGTGTCAGAGCGTGTTAGAGCGTGTGATTGAACAACTGTAATGAAGTGCATCACGGCCAAAGGAAGGTTTGCGCACATGATGGCCCGAATTGACATCATGTGGGTTGCAGGAGGAGTTGGGGGTCCGATGGGGTTGGCTCTGATCACTTTTCCTGTAATCTCTGTGTCCTAAAAGTCCCCGATTACTTGACCAACACTTGGATTCAGTACCTGTGATGGGAGTCTTAAGACGACAATTACACAAGATGTTTGTTTTATTGTAGAGGAAACGGAAGTAAGCCACTCAGAGAAAGTGAAACACAGGAAGACAGAAACTTGAGAGGAATGTGTTCCTGCAGGATTTTGACCTTCTTTTTTTTTTTTTTTTTTTAAACTATGCGTGTGTTCTTTTAGTCAAAGCTACTTCTGAACTCCATTTTTTTTTTTCTGTCCACACTATTGGAATGGCCTAGAAAGTGACAGACGGCCGACTTTAAGGGTTCCTAGCTGTTAGCTCTCCATTATGGGGTTAAGGCGATGAACTGCAGTTTATACACGCAGACACTGTAAAAGGCATTTACAGAAGTTAAAGTGCCTCTTATGCGACAGGCTGGTTAAATACTGGGTCACTGCCGGTCCCATTCACACAAGACAACTTCAACTTAACCCTATAATTTAAACTATGCACTATAGACTACACAACTACATACGGTGGGCCTTGTGGACTCAAAAGTCTGTCCAGAATGTTCACCGATCACGCACTGTATCTTTTTAATGAGCTGTAAAATCTGTCCTCTTTTAAAGCCCTATGGGCAAGTTACTTGGAAAACCCGAGTCTTATTAAAACCATAATTGTAATCACCCAGCAGTTGATCGCCTCAGACGTTGGGCTGACATAACATCACATATTTATACCGGGCGCCGTGCTCTCAGCTGCTTTTGGGTGAGGTGTTTTTTTTTTTTTTTCTTCGATTTTGATGCCCAGGCTTCTGCACAAACGGTGGAAGATCAATTATGGCCTCCGGTTGTGCTTTTGAAATGCTCCCCGCTTAGCGTCAACGCATTTGTCTACATTTTAACATTCAAATGAGAGCCACAATACGGCCCCGCCCCGAGCCAGTGTTGTCTTTTTTTTTTTTTTTTTTTTTTTTTTACAATTCAAATCCAACACAATGAGCGCTGGCGCCCGAAGTCGGTAGGTGCAGCCTGTGAGCCGCAGCTGAGGTTTGTGGCTGCTGCTAAAATGCTAGCAGATGTGGACTTCCTGCTTGTCTCCACGCTGTGTGTGTGTGTGTGTGTGTGTGTGTGTGTGTGTGTGTGTGTGTGTGTGTGTGTGTGTGTGTGTGTGTGTGTGTGTGTGTGTGTGTGTGTGTGTGTGTGTGTGTGTGTGTAAACCAACGAACAAACAGGACTCCGCCCTCATAATGTCCCGTCTATTTCAGACCTTCCTTTTCTTCCACCCACCCTAACTTTCACTTTGGTCCCCCCCGTCCTCGTTGAGACTCTCGTTGCGACCGCTCCCACTGCTCCCCATCTACCTGTTTCTCATACCCGCGCTCTGTATTCCCCCGCCAAGCTTCCTCCGACGGCACACAAAGCGCCCCTTGTTCCTCCATCTTTCTGTCCGTTCCCTGCCCTGTTTTCACACCCAGCTGCAAAAAAGAAAAAAAGAAAAAAAAAATCACTCAGGGCTTCTGGTTGAAAAACAAAACACACCATTCCTGTGTCTCGCTGTCGCACTCCCACTCATCTCATTCTACCTGCTCGTCGTGTTTATACTGTCCAAGAGCTGAGTGAGATCAACAGTAGCTTTTTTTTACAGGACGCAGCGTGACCCAGCCACACTCGGTCACGACGCTCACTACCGTACCAAGTCATGTTCTGGGAACGTAAAAGAGAATCCAACAATAGGTGGCAGGCTTTAAAACTGTGGCGTTGTTCTAGTGGAAATTGGTATCCAGAAGGAAATGAGTAGAAAGAGATCAGGCTGATTAAACGTCTTAACAAATAGTGAATTTGAATGTTCTTTTAAAGCTAAATCAGTTAGTCTTTTACCTGTCTTACAGTTTTCTTCTGTCTTGTTCAATAGTACCAATTCACCCTGTGAGCTCCTCATAATGTAGGAATGTTTTAAACATGAACTCTTTTAGCTCTTGGTGTTTTCAAAGGATGCTTTAAACCAGCCATGCAAAAGTGGCACTGGACCCTGACTCTGCATTCTGCTTAATGTCTTCCAGTGACTTCCTGATATTACCGGGCTTCATCGACTTCACCTCGGACGAAGTGGTGAGTACACCCACGTTGTGAGGGGCGTGTGTGAGAATACGAAAAGGTCGCCGGTTGTTTTTCCGGAAGATTGTCGCAAGTATCCGTCACATCGGAGGAGAGGCTCTCCCAGGTATTTGGAAAGACGAGTCTAATCACTTCTTTGGGTTTCTTCCACACCGCTCCATGATAATTAATGTGGCAGTGTCACAAGACGGACCGTCCTTGGGCCGAGCCGCGTCCTGAACAACCGCCCCCCCACCCACCCAGACCTCAACCTCATTTCATAATGGCGGCTCTTACAAAAACAGTCTTGTTGTTGTCCATTTATAAACCGTCTGCATCATTTCTCCTCTTCCCCCTCCGCTGCCCTGCTATTTTTTGCCCGATGCGGTCACCCACCGGCTGCCGCCTCAACCGTGTGTTTACGTTCGTCGGCTCGGTTGCTCATCCGCGTCTCTCGGCGGATGACGGGCGAGTTAATCTCTGGGCTTCAGATGAAATCCCTCTCTCTTCTGCCCCCCCCCCCCCTCCCTCCCCCTCTTCACTTACAGAGAGCTCTCGCTGCTGTGCGAGATGCTTGTCTGCCTCGCCATGTTGTCATGGGCTGGCTGTCTCTACACAGTCGATGCCTTGCCCTATTTTTTTTTTTCACAGGATAGTGAGTCTATTCAAGCTCGAATAACTCCAATGCTCCCACCACATTTGGCCTCTGTTGAATGGACTCGTTCATATTCACACGGCGACTCAGAAATCTGTAAAAAATACTTCCGAGGTGTTGTGGGAAATTCTTTCGGCTTTGCGATGTTCTTGACCTGCTGTCCCGACGCTCGGCTGAATTTAGCAGGTCAGCGCGCAGCTGTGCTCCCTAAATGGAGACGTGGTGTTTGGTGATTTGTCCTGACTTGGCCGTGAACCTCTTGAGAAAAGCCTCCGTAGTTTATGTCTGGCTCCGATAAGGAGGGAAAGCTCGGACACCCACAGAACTCATTTGCTGGTTTCCCATGTGCAAAGAATGTCATTATTTTCACACGGATAACAATAGCGGGCGATGGCAGGCTGTGGGAATCGGTAAGATGTAAAAATGCGGAGATACGGTGGTGTGGCTCATTTTTCCAAACAGTCAGTTTTCTGTCCCTGAGAGGACGGACTCTTTTTGATGGACCAAGCATCTTATTGCTTTGTTTCACCGCTAAACACGTAATGACACACAATAACTAAAATGATGTACATTGTTATGTCAAAGGAGCTCTAACATGCACCATTTATTAAAAGAAAGGTGACCTCAAATGACTCCTTTTTTAGTGTCACGGAAACATATTTAAAGATATCAACGACGACAGTATATTGAATCTGCCGAGTTTAGTCTGCCCCTGGTGGTTCATGTGCAAACCTACAGAAACAAACTGTTCTGCATAACCCCTCTCTGTGTCTCTTAGGACCTGACGTCGGCGCTGACCAGGAAGATCACCCTGAAGACCCCCCTCATCTCCTCCCCCATGGACACGGTCACTGAGTCGGCTATGGCTATTGCTATGGCGGTAAGGCACTGCTTTGCCAAAACTGCTATTAAGAAAGAGCGCCGATTTTTTTCATTTATTGCCAAAATTTAATTCTGAATTTATCTTTTTTTTTTTTTTTTTTATAGCTTATGGGAGGCATTGGCATCATTCACCACAACTGCACACCAGAGTTCCAAGCCAATGAGGTCCGCAAGGTTAAGGTAAATAATGCTGATAAATTATTCTTCATATGTACAAATAACTATACTATGTTCTTTACTAAAGTATAAACCATAACCAACATCTCACATGAACCATATCCTGACCTCTTGTTATTTTGTGCTTTCCCTAAATAGGTTATGGTAATCACCTTCCATCTGTGTGTGTGTGTGTGTGTGTGTGTGTGTGTGTGTTTTTTGTATGTTTGTTTGTTTTTTTCTTGTATTTGCTTATTAACATGTACTTATTGTTGTGATGTTTTTCGCTGCTTTGCACAAATAAAGAGGGGAGAAAAAAAAAAAAAAAAACACTACTCGTAATAATAATAATAATAATAATAATTCCGTTTTGCTTTCTCTCTGTCTCCAGAGGTTCGAGCAGGGTTTCATCACAGACCCAGTGGTGATGAGTCCGCGCCACACAGTCGGGGATGTGTTTGAGGCCAAAGTAAGACACGGCTTCTCTGGTATTCCCGTCACAGAGACGGGCAAAATGGGCAGCAAGCTGGTGGGCATCGTCACCTCCCGAGACATTGACTTCCTGTCTGAGAAAGACCGCGGCAAACCTCTGGAGGAGGTGTGTGTGTGTGTGTTTTTAATGTTCATTTTTTAAGGAAACCGATTTTAGTTTGCAAATGTTTGCATTCCATCGCTCATTCGCGTGCGTCTTGCTTGTCGTCTTGAAGGCCATGACGAAGAGGGAGGAGCTGGTCGTGGCTCCAGCCGGTGTCACCCTAAAAGAAGCCAATGACATCCTGCAGCGCAGTAAAAAAGGTGAATCGCGTGCGACGAGCCGCTTTTTAGTCGGATTTCGGTCCCGCTCGTGCAGTTCAATAACTTTTTCTCCGCGACCAGGCAAGCTCCCCATCGTGAACAATAACGACGAGCTGGTGGCCATCATCGCCAGGACGGATCTGAAGAAGAACAGGGACTACCCGCTGGCCTCCAAAGACTCCCGCAAACAGCTGCTGTGCGGCGCCGCCATCGGCACCAGGGACGACGACAAATACAGACTGGACCTGTTGGTGCAGGCCGGAGTGGATGTCGTCGTACTGGTGGGTGATCCGATGGTTAAGGAGGCTTGGACCAAAGTTCGGTCATTGTTTGAGCAGAGGGTTAGAAATAATACGCCTGTATGATTCTCACACCGCATGCATTCGTTAGCCTGTGTTGTCTGTTAAGACTGCTGAGTCCCCGGGTCCATGTCGGTCTACTTAACTCATGAATGTTTTTTTTGTTTTTGTTTTTTTTTTTACATCTCCAGGACTCTTCACAAGGCAACTCGGTGTATCAAATCAACATGATAAATTATATTAAGCAGAAGCATCAAGAATTGCAAGTGGTGGGAGGAAACGGTGAGTTTGTCGCCTAATGGCTTTCATTTATTTATTTCTTGCCAGCTTTCTTATAATGCCAACAAAATCTAATAGTGTGCACACATTATTATTTATTTTTTTCAACCACTTTTCTTCTTCTTTTTTTCCCCGACAGTGGTCACAGCAGCTCAGGCCAAGAACCTGATCGACGCTGGTGTCGATGCTCTGAGAGTCGGCATGGGCTGCGGCTCCATCTGCATCACGCAGGAAGGTGCGCACCCTTCTTTTTGCTCAATGGCGCCTCCTGAACACGGTTACAGCGCGAGTACCGGAAACTCTACTTTATCTCAATTTCGTTAACACACAAAGGCGAAGATGAGAAGTCAGTCCTGAGCTGTAGCTCACCAGTACTAGCTGTACCCGTTCTTAAGAAAAAGCCATCCGTTGCTAACGGTAAAAAAAAAAAAAAAAAAAAAAAAAAAATATATATATATATATATATATATATATATATACCCTGAGACCCTCCTAGTTGTCATGGTGATCTGCCAAGGCCTCATTCTGGGTAACCATGGGGACCAGCCTCTCATGCTCAGACTGGGTCACGTTCGGAGGTGCTGCTTTTTATCGTATAAGTGGACTTCTATTTGTTCGCCAGGTCTGATCTGGCCTTGTTTGTTTGTTTGTTAACTGATCTGTTTCCATGGCGGTCAATGTTGGATATGTTTTTCTATCTTCTAGTCATGGCATGTGGAAGGCCCCAGGGGACCTCGGTGTACAAGGTAGCGGAGTACGCCAGGCGCTTCGGCGTGCCAGTCATCGCCGACGGCGGCATTCAGACCGTGGGCCATGTGGTGAAGGCTCTGTCTCTCGGAGCGTCGACCGGTGAGGCTTCAAAGATTGCGACGCCGGAGGAGCGACGCCGTTAGATCGGGTAATAAAAGACCGCTGACGATTCTCTCCCTCGTCTCCCACTCCAGTGATGATGGGCTCGTTGCTAGCGGCAACCACCGAGGCTCCAGGGGAGTACTTCTTCTCAGACGGAGTGCGGCTGAAAAAGTACCGCGGCATGGGCTCCCTGGACGCCATGGAGAAGAGCACCAGCAGCCAGAAACGCTATTTTAGGTACGTGGGAGGCTAAAGGCAGTGAAAAGCCAAATTCCAAGAGTTTAAATGCTGTGATTCCACTGGGGGAATATTTGATTTAATGTCTTTCCACAGTGAGGGCGACAATGTGAAGGTAGCCCAGGGTGTATCGGGCTCGGTCCAGGACAAGGGCTCCATCCACAAGTTTGCACCGTACCTGATCGCTGGTATCCAGCATGGCTGCCAGGACATCGGGGCGAAGAGTCTTTCTGTCCTCCGGTGAGTAGCGTGTGAGTCACTGGTTGTAAAGCAGATGTTTAACCTTTTTATGTGCATTATGTTTTACCAGCGTTCTATCTTCCGCAGTTCCATGATGTACTCTGGAGAGCTGAAGTTTGAAAAGAGGACCATGTCGGCGCAGGTGGAGGGAGGTGTTCATGGACTCCACTCGTAAGTACAAAAAAAAAAGAGAGGAGAAGACTTTATTCTGGGACAAGAAAGTCTTTACTTTGTCCTCCGTAGGGAGCATGCACACATAAACAACAAACGCCCTACTTTTGAAAAAGAAGTTGGGCTGAATGGTTGTGGTAGAAACAAAATGTGTGCTGTTACAGTGAGAGGAGGTTTCTGTCAGTCCAATGGGAACTCTAAACTGTGGTTTCTTTGACAATCCTAGAGGATTTCATCATTACGTTGCTAAGAAACTAAGTCTGCTAAGTCTGGCTCCAATTTTACTGTTCTTCCTGTTAGGCGTTGGCATTGGCGAACGCTCCAATGGAAAATAAACCTGCCTTTATAGTTGAGAGAAAGAAGAGACAGAGCAGCAAATCAGAAAGGACAAACGCTGCTTTCTCTCCTGTTGCTCCATTATCACTATTGGTACCCAGACTTTGTATCTGTGCGTTTTGTAGATTCCTGCCAAATGCATTCAGAAAACAAGTAACCAGTACATGCAAGTTACTGAAATAAAGTGAATCGCAGTGAGCGTACTTGTTGCAGCAATACTTTTAATTTACATTTGAGCGCTGATTTCTCTCACGATTTCTTTAAATTTTTTTTTATTTCTTTTTCTCTGCCTCCACAGTTACGAGAAGCGGCTTTACTGAGGTGGTGGTGATTGTGGTGGGGGGGGATGGAGTGCAGCTCATCGGTGCACGTCTAAACGGTGACCAAATGTTAAAATCGCCACTTCTGCTAAAATACGCACCACCCGCTATACCCTCTCTGCCCTCTCCTCCGTCGTGTCCACCGTCTCTCTCTCTCTCTCTCTCTCTCTCTCTCTCTCTCTCTCTCTCTCTCTCTCTCTCTCTCTCTCTCTCTCTCTCTCTCTCTCTCTCTCTCTCTCTCTCTCTCTCTCTCTCTCTCTCTCTCTCTCTCTCTCTCTCTCTCTCTCTCTCTCTCTCTCTCTCTCTCTCTCTCTCTCTCTCTCTCTCTCTCTCTCTCTGATCCCAGCCGGCTGCTCTCTGGGAGGATCGAGGCACAGTAGCGAAGTGAGAATCCTCAAAACCGACACCCGACTCTTCTCTGAACACCTGGGATTGTTTTGCGCTCAGCAAGCGGCGTTTTCGGAGTGACGCGCCTGCATCTCGAGTACGCAGCCGACCCCAATTTAGCGTGTGTGTGTGTGTGTGTGTGTGTGAGATGCACCAAGGGTAGGGTGTGCCTGGCTGAGTGATGGAGTTAAAAATGTGTCTTGGGACAACAAAAAGTGAAGGCGCACTGTGTGTCCTTGTTGATGTTGGAGGGTGTAAAACGGCCATGGTGCAGATCACATCAGCATCTTATCTGGCTTTTTTTTCTTTTTTTGGGGGGGGGGGGGGGGTTCCACGTTTACCAGCACGCCCCCCCCTCCCCCCTCGTCTGAAGCCTCTCACATCCCAGCTCTTAAACACACCAGTACGTACAGAAAAACAAGACAAAACACTTGTCTCTCTATGTGAAGCGTATCGGTGTTTCATGGCAATCTTCCTGTTGTTTTTTTTTTCTTTTTTTTCATTTTTAAGTCATTCAAGGTATAAGCTACTTAATGAACAGTAGCGGTTTATGTTTCAGCGCATATTGGTCACTCCCCCGTCTTGTGGATCCCGAGGTACGAGATATTGGCCGTGCCAATCATCCCGTTGACTTTGTCTCCGTCAGTGTCTCCCTACAATCAATAGACCGAGCCCAGACCCACAGTCTTAACCTTTTTTGTGGGCGTTCATTTTCCCTTCAGCGACATCTTGACAAATAATCAGTGTCCCATTTCAGTGCGTAGTGTTCATATGTTGAGCATGGAAGGGACCAAAAGCTGAAGATCAGGTATGTTGGAAGGAAAAAAAAAAACCTAAAATGTATTGCATCAATCAAGAATAGTTCGATATGAGGACTATTTCTCCGCCCGTAATTTGAATACTTTTAGATAAATCAAACTTTATATTAAACCTGTATAGTCTTGGGGGGGGGGGCTTTGAATTGCGCATGAAGTGTTTTGATATGCATGTTAGTTTTTTCACGAAGCCAAACATGGCTGTATTTATATTCTGCGTTATTGTAATTGCATACATACTGCCAAGTGTCTTTACGCTTCCTCTGACACTTTTCTTTTGTAATTTCGAAAACCAAAATTGGCGCAAGAAGTCGCTTGTTACCTAGTCACTTCATTCCTGCGTTCTCTACAGTGTGGCATAGGTTCTCTGTGATTTTCCTTTCTAGATAATGTGTTTGTTTTTACCAGAGGTATGCCTTGAAACGGGGATGGATAAAAGCTGCATGACAGCTCGGTGAAAAAGCATAATGCTACACACCCTCCCGCCTCTTTTTCCTACTTTAAAACCGCATCGCTTGTGTTTATCATTCAGCTCATGTAGGGGTAGGCTTTTCTATTATTTTCATACTGGATGTCCTTTTGGCCAGATGTATTTTTTTTTTTATTTTTTTTTTTTTAATAAAATTTCCCAGATTGTAAGAGTTGAGTTGATTCCTCTAACATGCTAATGTATTTACCCTGCACAGGGTTCACTTGACTTAAAAAAAAAAAAAAAAAGCCTTGCAATTGGACAAAATTGCAAAATAAATGTACATGAAAATATATGGAGAACTATATACCTATATCCAGTTGGAAATGACTGCTGCTTGTTTTCAGTTTCCCCATCTAAAGAGTTAATTCAGGTTTTTGTTTTAAATGTCTTATTTGTAAAGTACTGGGTTCTGTTAGTCCATCTAAAAAGCACAACTAAGGTCATAAGTGAGATGATGGGTTTACATTTGTTTTATTTTTTTGTGCTGCAGTTTTGTATCATTTCAGCTTCAGGATATTGTGAAGCCGCTACAGTTGCCAGAACATCGCAGTAGCTTCTACAACCAACAACCAAAACAATAAGCAATGGCTTTTTAGATGGACAGAAAAGACTCAGTATTCATTCAAACCAATTTTTGAAGAATATCACTTCAGCACATGTTTACAGTAAAAACGCTCAACAGAGGTTTGTTGCTTTTTGCTTTCGATATGGTAAAACAAGAATAAAAAAAATCAAACATGTATGGACTTATGTCTTATTGAATATGAGCTGCAAAGTCACATTGGACGTCCCTTCGAACCTTAAGTAAAAGAAGCCACATGTTTATAAAAGACACTTTATTAAACGATGTGTTTAGCAAAGTTATGTTTGAACATAAATAAATTAGTAAGCAAGTCGTAGAAGATGCTGCCAGTGTATGTAGAAGCACAGTCCGTTGGTAATAATTGCAGGATAAGGTAACATAGTGTGCGTTCTTCTCCAGTAGAGGACACTGCTGCATCAGAACTGCAAGTAAGACGTGTGGCATAGTGGTATGGAGAGTTTATAGTTTGACAAACTTAATAGCAATCCCACTTATCTAACATGAGATTCAATGATGATGTTATGCTGAAATTGAAAACCTAAGACTTCAGTAGTGTTTAATAAGTGCTTCATTTTAGTCACAGTACAGAACTATTTGGAATGTTGGAATGCAATAAAAACATTTGTACGAATAAATTCTTGTTATCACCACTCAGTAAAATGTCACTATTCTTTTGACTGTATCAAACTTCATCAGCCTTAATCAAACATGTAAAAGTTAGAAATTACCTTTTGGCTTTTGACATTCTTGGCACTTAGACCCTCACATTCACTAATTACCACATAAGAAAGCTCATCAAACCTCCCAAAAACGTTATTTTGGCAGCTATAGGTTTTATGGTGCAAACAAAAGCTACCATGCACTACCAAATAGGCTGTAAAAAACCTTGACAGTCCCCCTTCTGACATCCTTCTTAACAAGTCTATGTAACCCTTGTTTGACCAGACTGTCCTTTTTATAAATCAATAGTCTCGCTGCAGATGCTCAAAGCATCGATTTGTCTGCAAACGCCGATGAACTCCTCCTGCGCGGAGCGGTCTGCCTCAGACGACATGTCCAAGTCCAGGCTCTCTTGTGAGGCCGCACCCAGTGTATGATAGTGCCTCTGCGGGTCAGCATGGCCGTGGCGGCCAGAGGACGCAATATGGCCCATGCCCCCTTGCTGGAGAAGCTGCTGAGCACGTCTCTCTGGGCTTGGACAGAGGACCAGTGAGGAGCCTCCGAAGGATTCTCGGTAGAGGGAACAGGAGGAAGAGCTGCCCCTCCAACGTTCAGGAGATGAGCTGCTGGAGGATGAGGACAGGGAAGGAGATGGTGGAGCACCTACAATTGTGTCTCCTTGAGATTGGGCGCAAGAGGGCTGGGGTTGCGAGGCCATCTCCACGCAGGAAGAGGTTCGATAAAGACCAGGGTCAGCTGAGAGGGGGTCACAGAGGCCGTTGCATTGAAGTGCACAGTGGTTGTTTATGGATAGATCGCTGCAGCGAATGGGCCTGACGGGGCTAAAGAGGCTCATGGGAAATAGGGCTTCACTGAAGAGTGCCTCGTCTATGCTGCGACGCAGGTTGATTGGCGAAGGTGGCCGCAGGTCTGTGGTGGAGTCGCTGGTAAACGAGGATCCACCTGAGGGTTCTCCGCATCCTCCGTCCTCAGGTTTTCTTGAACCCTGTAAGTCCAAATCCAAGTCCAGGTCTCGGTATGCCAATGCCCGGTTGCTGTGGTACAGGAGGTCCAGGCCGTTCAGACTGCTACCGAGCCTCTCATCCACCAGAGTGTAAAGAGGAAGGCTCTCTGTCTCTCCAAGCCCAACGGTATCAACGATTGCAAGCTTCTCTTGCTGGCTTAGGGTCCATTGGTAGCTCCCAGGCAGGATGGGAGACTTGGACGCCAACAGTTCAGTCCAGCAGCTTCCTGCTGCCGGGAGGTGGTCAGAACAGTAGACTGGTTGTGCAACCACCAAGGCTAAGGTGAGACAAACCCCGAGCTCACATAGTCTGCAGCTAAACTGGAAAGCCCACCAGGGCCAAGGGTGGAAGACCTCCTCTCCACCTGCAACGCCCATAGCATTGAGCATTGCATACAACTGCAGTCCTGCACATGCTAAACAAAACAGTGCTGAAATACAAACGGTTACAGCTGCACGGTCCCAGTCCCGGCTCTCAGCAAAGGGGCAGCGGTTGTAACGTTCAGCAGGTGTCGGAGACGTGTTATTCAGGTGGTAGATGTGCTTCGAATCTGCCCGCACATAGATGTAGAACACAAAATAGGCTACAGACAGAAATGTGGCCAGTGCAACAAAGGTCCCACGGGAGATGAGTGAAAGAAAGAGGCAAAGGGGAGGCTTTTGCTGGTAGAACTTCAGCAATGTCACCGGTCCGAATGCAGCACCAAAGTGCACGACAACTAGGCAGGCCAGGAAACAGGGTCTCTGGAAAGCTGAGTAGGAGAGCTGCATCCTCGAGCGCATGGAGAGTAGAAGGAAAACCAGACCGAAGGCTGCAGTCAAGCAGGGAAACGGTGCCTCGTAGAGTATCAGTGAGGCCTCTGTAGAGGGTAAGCGGTCCTGGTGGCCGTAGGCATCGTACAGGAGGGAGAAAGATCTGGTGCCACCAGCAGCTAGTAGAAACAGACTGACCAGGGCAAAGTAGCCACAGCCGGATGGGCATCGTAGAGGCAAGCAGAGGAGATTGAGAGCCGAGGCTAGCGTTAGCATCGCAAAGACGCAACCGGCGCCATAAACGTGAGCCTCCCAGGCCAGGCCCCAAGCGGCCATGGCACTGTTCCAGTCGGTGTACAGCGGCACCAGCATGGGCTGAGCTGGGATCAGGAAGGGGTTGGCGGATTGGTTCGTGGCAGTGGTGTTTTGTGTGGGCTTGACGTCCGAGGAGGTTGTCGAGTCCCAGGTGTCGGAGAGGTTGCAGATGCCGGAGCGTTCTTTATTGCAGTCTGGAAGCAAGGTGGCGTCACTGTCCACCTGGTTGAACATCCAGTCTTCAGTGTCCAGAGGGATAACGGGAGTTTCTGGGGGAAAGAAAAAGAAAATAGAAAATCAAATTTACATTAATTAGCTGGTATGATAAGCAAAATAATGACATTTGAATGAGTAATTGAAATGAGAAAAACTTGAAATTGCAACAGCTGTAATCATCTACTTTTAATTCCCTTAAAAGCATACTAATCGTCCACTCATGAGAATCCACAGAAGCATTTAATCAAGGTTCGAACTGTCTCAGCCATAGAAGACATTGGCTCAGGTCCAGGATGGTGAAAGGGTGCTTTCTGCCCAATGTGCTAATCCTGTTTCGAAGCGTGTAGGAAGGCAACTTCATACTGAGCTAGACCAATATCAGAGTGTGTGTGTGTGTGTGTGTGTGTGTGTGTGTGTGTGTGGGGGTGTGTGTGTGTGTGTGTGTGTGTGGGTGTGTTAGAGAACAACCCACTCAGAACCACAGAGCTGGTTTCTCTTGCATTACGTAAGCCATCTGGAGTTTCCATGCAAGTACAGTTAATTATGATTGTCTTAGACATGTTTTAGCACTGCAAAGGAAATGGTTTCGCCTTTGGAAATTAAGGGGCAGCCATGTGTGTTTGCGTGATCAAAAGAGACGCCTGCAAAGCTCATCTGCGCCGTACACGTTTATGTAGTTCAATTACTGGAGGATGACTTGAACAAGGCGCTTCACACAGCATAATGCCTCACAGATGGGCTAAAAGACAAGCATTTTTCAGCCTCCTTGTCTCTGAGCTTCACATCATAGACCTTGTTTTTTTTTTTTTTTTTTTTATATAAAACATCCCCATCGCACACGCTATCTTTCCACCACAGAAAGGAACATATTTAGACCTTCCGTCTAATGATGGCAGCTAAAAACCCTCGCCCTTTAAAAAAAAAAATGCAGCAGAAGAGAAGCAGCTTCTAACAGCATCTCCATCATTTGCACGCACACACACACACAATCGCTCCTCCGTAAAGAGCCAGGTGTCAAATGGACCACAGAGACGGGGGACAAATGACCCATTTCTGTGTAAAAATGTTGGTGTATACGGGCCAAAAGTAATGTAGCTCTTGTCTACAACAGTGAAAAAGAAGGGGCTTTAAATATGTCCAGCGCAGCCTGGTGAATACATTATATCTGGTGGTGATGTTATGTGCCAGTTTAAGAACTTAAATGTGCAGACATCGGCACCGCAAAAAGCCCTACATCTTTGCGTATAGATTGACGATGTCTAATTCCTTTCCTATATATAACTAAAAGCAGGATCTTTGTGGTTTAGCATTTTTGTTTTAAGTCTTTCTCATCTGTCTTTTAATGCCTTTTTTTGGGTTGTACACTGGTATTTCCCATCCCACCCTGTCCCCCAATTCGCTCCTTTTGTTTATGATTTCCCTTCCAACACCCGCCTTCAAAAAGGGGAAACTCCCATAGGTGGGTTTGTTATTTTTAAACTGGGCCAGTTTTCTGTTCTTCGAGACTGCCCTGATTTTTGTACAAGTCTCTTCCCATGCTTTATGTTTTCTGCTTCTGCTGCCCCCCCCCCCCCCCCCCCCATCAAATAGATCCAATGCATGGCAGCTGCGGCTTCCATTATGTTTAACATGCGACAGTCTGCAGCAGAGGAGAAATGGCACTCACTTTGTGTCTGTGTGTGCTCATATTGGAGTGTCTACCGGTGCATTTGCATGCAGTTTACACTGTTAACACTTGCTGTTTTCAAGTACCCCTGCTGAACAACGCCTTGCTCTTTTCCTGCCTTTCGAGCCTGAAGAAGATTTTCACAAGTGCCTTAGCGCTGCCCGGCTGTCTGCCTGTTCTTGACTAGGTCTTTATCATTTTTCCCCTCATTCGTCTCCTGACCCCAGAGCTGTATCGCTGTCCCAGGTTGTGATGAAAACGTCAAGCTCCAGGAAATATGACTGCACTGCCAGATGCCGCTGCATCTTTTACTGTAGCACGACACAGCAGATTTATTTCCGACATCCTGAGCTGTCTTTTGAAGCTTAATCGCGTCTTCAACAGGAGGAAAAACAAGGATGGAAGAGTTTCTGAAAGGCTTTGTTTTCGCATAAATGGACTGTTTTTTTAATTAAACCCTGGTGAATCTTGAATAGCAAAAAAAAAACTGAAATCCTGTCGAGATGGCTCCCTTGTGCATCATTCTCATAATGATCCTTCAGCGCCACACTAGACTGTTGTTATGAGCAAACATGGCGGGGGAAGAGAATAAGGCAGATATGTGTGTGAACATCAGTCAGTACGTTCAGATGTGCCACACATTCACAGGCTGCTGCTCTGCCAGGAACTTGCAAGGCCGTGCAAGCCATTAAGTCTGTTTAGCAACTGGACTAAACATGCTGTCCCATATTGATATTTAATGTGCCAGGAAGGAAGGACTGAATTATAAACACGGTGGTTCATTTAATATCACAAGTGCCCGGAGGTTGATTTGTTGAAAGCTGTAACATTAGCAGCTTCAAATGAGGTCACTAAATATGTCAGTGCTCCAAAAAAAAAAAAAAAAAAACCTGCGCTGTCTCACTGCACTGACAATGTCACCCTATCAAAACAGACGGCAGCGGTGTGGGAAATGAGGCTGGAGTGTAAAATAAACACACAGCTGCAGGCCCTCTGAATGTGAGGGCCGCTGATAAAGTAGGTGGGGTCCAGCACAGTGTTGTTGTGCCAATGACTCGTCCGTCCATTTGCTTACTTTCCAGGGCGACGGCGATGATTTTGGATGCCTGTCGGGCCGAGTGGAAAACGTGACGGGTATTGAATTAGCGCCGTGTGTTTTTGTCGATAAATTCACATCTGAGCTGCCCCCCCCACCGGGGGGCTGGCCAGCCGAGCCGCGCAGGGTTTTGGTATGTGATGGCTGCAGCACAAGGATGGATCAGAGCGTTACGTTCCAATGCGTGCTGCTCGGTCATCTGACACATTCCTGTGGGAATGAGTCCGCCATGCAAAGGGACGGTATACGCACACCAGACCAGACGGACGCAAAGCCTGAAAGCAAAGTGCCGGTGGACACAAACTGAGAGGTCATTTTGACGAATGGAAAAAAAAAAAAAAAAAAAAAGACCTGAATAAGAGTTCCACTGACTGTACACTACCTGCTCAGCAACAAACGGCAGACAGACACAGATAGCGACTAGCTGGTGGACATGGTGGAGCATTTAGCAGCTAAAGAGGCCGATATTTCCCTCAGGAGTTGGTTGAACAAAAGCTAAGCTAAAAAGAGAGTGAATATTGGACACAGCAGTGATTTCAGCAAAATGCTAACCCTATAGCATGGCAACACACTCACAATGGCAATGCTAGCGGGCTGACGTTTTAGCAGGTATAATGTTTACCGCGTTCACCATCCTAAGTTTCATTCGATCGATTCATCTTTTAACCTTTCTTCCACAAAGCCTGCAGCTAATAAGTGACGATCACTGTTGAATATCTGATGTAAGATTCAGCTTAGATCAAACAAATTTAAGATCCTAGAGCTGTCTTAAGATGATTCACTTAATAATTAATAAAGACCGATAGCACACAGTGTACAAGATAAATTAACACACATTTTCTGAAACTCAGCAAACCCACATAAGACGACTTGCTTCAGAAATCATTAATTTCGAGGAGTGGTTTTCATTTAGGTCTCAGTGGAACCACTATTAGTGCGCTGGGGCTTCATTCATGTCTTCATTTCTTTGGGTTTTTGCTAGTAAATCTTAAAAGGTCTCACCTAAAGCATCTTAATCTGCAGACCAGCCAAGGTAATATAGGCGAATGATTCTTCTGATGTTAAATGAGCAAACAAACCCCACGCACTCATCTTTAATTGGCTGCGTGTTGATTCTGAAACTAAGAGCTCCATGTAGTTGTCATCTGATTGCTGTCATTTTCAATTTGGCTCACCTCAGGAAAAAAAAAAAAAAAAGCATTTTAGCAGCAGCTCGCGGAGAAGTTAGATCACGCATACAGAGCAGCAGCCGGTTGCGTGCGATGGGAAGTGTTCGGAGGGCTCATCTGCATCCGAAACACTTGCTGTGGGTCCATTAAAGCAAATGGGAGAGTTTGTACGATAGCAGCTGTAAATTCTTTTATGTGCAGCCAATATGATCAACAACAGATTTTTTTTTTTTTTTTTTTTTTTTTTTTTTTTTTTGCTTCAGGCATGCAAATGACTGGCAGACAGACTACTAACATTATTGTTTCACTCAGTCACTTGTGACACACCGAGATAGAAAGAGATCCGTAGCGCCGCACCATCAGCCAGTGGCACATTTGACATATCTATTTTTGAAAATCACTTGACAACGTCTGCTATTCTAGGCAAGGTAATGTGGGTTACATCAGCTCCTGTGAACTGGGCTGAAAGTGAATCTATTAATTAACATATTTTTTACCAGAAGCCAAGTTCATGATGATGGATTAATACATAATATAATAATATGTAATGTTTTGTACATTATGATATTATACTAGATTTAACAGTGGGATTAATATAACCTAATAGATCTTTCTTAAAGGTGCACAACATTGTTTCATTAATAAACAGGGGCACTGTACTACACTGCTATACTACAGTGCCCAGTAGTGTTTGTAAATTACTATAAAAATGAATGTGTGTGTGTGTGTGTGTGTGTGTGTGTGTGTGTGTGTGTGTGTGTGTGTGTGTGTGTGTGTGTGTGTGTGTGTGCGTGTGTGTGCGTGTGTGTGTGTGAGAGCAGTTTTTTAAAGATTTACATCATCAGTAAGAGCCAATGAGTTTGGGGCTGAGAGCTGCAGACAGGATACATACCGTAGGATGAAGTATAGAGATGGTAAAATTCTTGGTTGTACTTTCATGGGATTTGTTGTATGGAAACACATTTAATAACAAAAAGAATATAGAATATGGCCAGCCTTGATTTTTTATCTATTGTTATATTATCTACAGTATCTTCACCTGTATGTGCGATCCCTAAGGAATAAATCACACATCTATAATAACAATTTGACACCCTGCCTTAATGACTAGATTCCAAAAAAATGGAATGAAGACAAATACTTACTGAAACTGACGTGAGCAGCACTCTTTATTTAACAGTACTCTGCTGTCATTGGCCAGCACTTAATCAATACTTGTTTTCAGTTGCTTTTTTTTAATCTTTGTCACAGGATCAATGACTATGTAGCTGAGAGACATATTTGTTTATCGGGTGGCATTGCTCCCTATCTCTTCTGTTCTCGGGAGTGCTCCAAAATCACCGCTTGAGTGAGCAGTTTTCTCCTCCCGTTGGAAGCTATTAGTGGCTTCAGGCAAAGGATGCAGGGTAATTGTTTGTCCCGTCCTTCTGACAGATTGACTGGTCCTGAAAAAGCTACGGGACGGCTTATGAAACAAACAGCCTGCAGTCCATTCAGAGGTGCCTCCTCACAGCATGGCAGTGCAAACGCAAGCTGAAAAATGGATGCAATTTTTTGCAATTTTTTTTGTTTACATCACGAGGGATTTGTTTGCTCACCTGTGCTCTGCGGCGGGGACGTCGTTAGCAGCTCGGTGGATGCCGTGGCAACGTCTGCCAACCCGGTGTCACTACCCCCGTCTGCTGAAGGAACCACACCTTCCTCATCCTCCTTATCCTCTTTGCCGGCCGGCTCTGGGAAGACACATGCAATTTAACCTCTGAGCGATCTCAAAGCGATCAGGGCCGCAATTTAAAGAACACAACACGGTGGCTTCAAGTAGTCGGGGAGGGTAAAAAACAGATTAGCGAGTTTGGAGCGTGCCAAGGGAAAGTTTAACCCTCTGTGTTCTCTGCTCACACAGCATGTCTGAGGCTTCACACTGCAGAACATGGAAGGACTATATTTCTTAACCCAGTTATGTCAGATGGATTGGCCACCGTCCACTTAGTTGTAGCCAGTCATCCATAGCTCAGTAGTCTGGCTCTCTGTAGTCTAATTACATTGACATCCTGGTGTGTGTGTGTGTGTGTGTGTGTGTGTGTGTGTGTGTGTGTGTGTGTGTGTGTGTGTGTGTGTGTGTGTGTGTACGTCCCGGTCCATCACAAATCCAGACCTCAGACCCGTTTCACGACGAACGCAGAGAGAGAAAGAAAGAAAGCAAACGACGGAGTGGGAGAGAAATGACTGACTGCAAGACAGAGTCACATCGCTCTCTTCTCCCTTTGGTTCACTCACAAAGTATGTGTTCACAGTCGGCCCTTTTACAGTTCTAAATGAATGATGGACCAGATGAGACTTGGGACAATATTCAGTGAGCGAATCTGTTGGGGGAAGAGCTGATGAGCCGACTCTGTGATGAAGCCAGGTATAGCAGGTGCAGTGCTCGTTTATAACTTCAGAATTAGCATGGATAAAAGACGCAGAGGCATGAGGCTACTGGGAGGAATAATGAGTTCGGAAAAAAAAACAAACAGCTAGGAGGCCGTGCGAGCTACTATCGCACGGTATAATCTAGGTCACGCTCACAGCGCCCAAATTAATCGTAACTTTTAAAGGTCTCCAAAGCAAAATCTGCGTTATTGCGCCGTTGCAACACAGCTGCACAAACGACACACCACAGATATTCACTCCACTGTAAATCAGTGTTGTTATCCTTAAAGCTACACACGTGTAAAATATAGCAATTTCATTTTGTCTTTCATTTGTGGTCACAAGATTTTCCGTTTTTCACAGTGAAGCTGTTGTTTGTTGAATTGAAAGGAGACGCTGTACACTACAGCCGGATCACTGCAGCGTCTCAGATCTGCAGCTAACTGCACTGTGATGTTCCTGCAGATTAAATTACAACATCTACTGAGATCTGCTAAAAAAAATAAATAAATAAATAAAAAAAAAATCTGAGACAAGCACAGTAAACACGTCCACTCACTCATGGTGCTTGGCGATTTACAGAGACTCTGCTGATACAGCAAAATAACAGCAAAAAAGCGATCAGAGAGATCTGACTTATTGAACAGGTCAACACTACACCTACGCTGAAATTGCCATTTTAACTCTTTACCTAATTAGTATAGACACATTTCTTTTAGCCTCCATGACCTTAAAGTAAGATCTATTCATTGGTTTTTTTTTTCCAGTTGAAGAAGAATCTTTCCTTCTTCACTTTAGGCTATGAATGGATATTTCTTTAATTTCGGTTTCATCCAGAGATACAGCCTGAATTGTATTTAAAGTAGCATCCACAATGGGCAACGCTTTTGAGGCAATGTTATTGGTAGTAATTCACAGTGTGCAGTGTTTCAGAGGCTCCTCATTATCTTCAGCTTCCAGAAATATATATATATATATATATATATATATATATATATATATATATATAAAAAGATGATGTTGCACTCCATTACACGCTGCGTTATCTATGCAGGCCCCCGAGTGAGTTTGGAAAAGAATACATGGGTTGCTAACAAACACAATGAGCCTAGAGTGATAAGACAGAAAAGGAGTGGGTTGGATAGCCTCTCAAATGTACTTGCACAAAATTGCATCACGTTGTTAGTAATTTGGCTCCGTTTTAAGAGAGTCACCAAGGGATCTGTGGCGTTTTCAAACTCCATTACACTCAAAAATCCGTCTGAATAAAGGTGAGAAATAATCCAGATTGTTCTATATTTGCGTATTTGCATTAGTCAGGTTAATTCCGCCTCAGAGCTGTGGGTGAAATCCTAAAAACAAACAGCCTTTATCCATCAATTATTTTATTTTATTTTTTAAACTCATGGACTGGCCAAATGAGTCAGGAGATTAACATAATATTAAAGTCACCACAGTTTTTCGATTTGCATGTAAGCCCTTTTCCCATGGAAATTCTACACGGGGGCATTAGATATTCATGCCACGTGCCGTGCCGTGTAAATCCATTTCCTTAATCAATTAATCTGTCGATGCCCGTGCTTTAGCAGTTTGGTGTAGCACTTGGATCAGAGGGACAATATATCCTTGCAGGTAATGGAGTGTGTTAAGGGTCTAGTCTCGCCACCGCCTATTAGTACAGCATACAGTAATGGAGGAAAGTGGGAGGAGGAGGGGGAAAGAAGGAGCAGGATAAAGGAAAGCTTTTTGGAAGAAATTGTACAGCAGTGGCTTTGGAAAAGCTACATTTTCAACCCCCACATCTCATCAGCTTCAACCCCCCCCCCCCCCCCACACACACACTCTTCCCGCTCTCTCTTGTCATCATTGCCCTTGCTATCAGACGTTCGGAGTGTCCCTTAGTAGAGAATTTGACACAGATGCAGAGCGTTGCTGTTTTTTTTTTTTGTTTTTTTTTTTACACCTAACAGCCTCCTCAAGGGCAACGCCACATTTAGCAAACACTGTCTCGATCAATGAAAACCCACTCGGTCGTGTTGTGAAGATGTTCCGCACCTCCAGTGGGGAAGTGGTTCACCCTAAGCAGCTTCAAAGTGCATTACAGCACACAGATAGAATGTTCACATTGGGATAATGTATGGTAATGCGGGGGGGGGGGGGGGGGGGGGGGGGGTGCCGTGCTTTCATTTTCATATTAGTCTCCTCCTGTGTCCTCTGCCGAGGTGCGATTGTTTAAACACTGCGAGACTCCAGCGCAATGCCACACCAAGCAGACTGCAAGGGTGCGTGAAAGCACCATATTTTTGGATTCGTCTTTGATTTCTCAGCTGGATGACTAGAAGATTTCTCTGATTCCCGTCAGGACATTTTCACCCTTCAAAGCAGCCATAGCTGACAAGTCTGTCCATGGAAAGAAAGTGACAGGGATTTGTGTTTTTACAGAGGCAAAAATATTGCAAAAGGAGGGAGGGAGGGAGGAGACTAAATGGCAAGAAGCATGTTCAGCATCCATGAACAGCGACTGGCGAGCGGATGGTCCCAGTGGAGAGGAGGTGGTTTCGCTGAGTGTGCGTTTGGAATACTGATGCACGGTCACAGCAGCCCTCCCCACCCCGGACATAAATCCCCTATATTTTCTGTATGCCGCCACACGATGCACAACTGAAAACAAGTGCAGACACAACACGGGTCGCTGTAGACATAACATCGCCAGTTTCAATACAAGCGGTGTGGGAATAGTTGCAATTGCTTTGTTTTCCACGGAGGACCTCTTAATGTACTTCTTTTGATATTGTGCAGAATACATTGCTGTAAATATCCAAGAGCGTAGTCTCAAAGCCCATGTCAAACAGCAGTGGACAAAACAATCTGATGTCAAGGACCATTTAGTAGCTGATCTCAAGCTTTTCACTGTATCACACATGAGAAAGCTCAAAAACAGTGTCGTGTGATTGAAAGCTCCAGAACAGCTTCCAGATTGACCTTAACATGAGAGTTTGTCGAGCAGTAAACTAAAAGTAGTTTCAAACAATACAAAGCAAAGATGATTTACGAGAAGTCTGTACTAGCATTAAAAAAATATGTGTTTTAAGAGGGGAATTTATGGAACAGGTGTACTATTTTTCTTTACCTTTAGTGCGATTGCTTGATTATTAATTTGCATAATGCTTTGTGTGAGTATCTATTAACTTATATAAATTTCAAAGGTTGTATTTGTACTGATATTAATGGACATTTGGTGGGATTGCAGCATTGTCTTACATAAGCTAATCAATATGCAACTGCTGAATATTAATGTCCATATTGCAGACTGTGTGTATGAATTCACCGAAACAATCACGGTTTTATCAGACGGAAACTGAACCTCCCCGGCAGAGAATAATCGACTCATCATTTTCTTGCCCGACCTTTGAACCGACGATGATGAATGCGTCTGTACCTGCAGGAGGACCTTCCTCTGAAGACTCATTAAGCATACAGACACCAGACTGCCACCAGTGATGGGGGATGGGCTTTGAAGAAGGAGGTGTTGCCTCAACGTCGTGTCAAAGTCTTCTGAAACCTGCTGGCTACCAGTAGCTGTTTTAGCTCATCATCTTCCCCTTTTCATTGAAAACAAAAACCCCTATCGAGCAGCATTCCGTCAAATACTCTTTCCTTCCATTCGCTGAGGTAAAGGCTTATGAAATGTTGGAGTGGAACTCATTAAAGATTGTTAAATAGAGTTTTTTTTTGGATTGGTACAATTGTGAAATCGCCACCAGCCACTAAATTAACAACAACAACAAGGCGTCTCTCACGATCCACAACAGATTGCGCAACAGACTTTGATGCTTTAATCTTTATTCCATCTTCTCTGTGTGATGGAACTGTTTCATTGAATCGTTCAAAGTCTGTGGGAAGCGAGCATTGGAAATCTAATAAAGATGTTTCACTGGGTTGTACATGGTTTTGATTGCCGTATTGTGCAACAACTCCCATTTCTGAAAGCTGTCATGTTGCCGAAATGTATTCGTCCATAGTAGCCCGAGACGTTACAACCGGCACGGTGTAATAGACTACCACATTATATCAAATGATCTTAACTGTACCTTTATGGTACTCTCTCTGAGCAAGGTGCACAGAAATTCCATCACACGAGCCATCATTGTAATCATGTCAGTGTTGATTCCAGCCTTGTACTCAAAGAGTGTTGACAGGTTTTCAACAAAACGGACCTTTGACTACTCACCATGTCACAAATGTCTTCAATCGAGCCAAACGGTCTGAAGCCTTTTGACAGCCAGCTATTGAACACTTAAGACCTGGCTGCCCATGATGGATCACATCTATAGAGTCAATCCAGCCACTATTGATTGGTTTAACTTTGCTTACCTCCTGCTATTGGAAAGTTAACCCTTTGCCTCTGAGTTGTGCTTGTTATGGATTCCGGCACTAGTTTGTGATCGATCCCCATGGCAGTGGTGATTACCGCCGGCTGTTCCTCCACGGGCCCCGACCTGGCCTCGGAGAATCCCAGATCGGCCTCGCTCTCAGTGGGGTGAAGTTCTGTCATTGTTGCCTCTCCAGCACGGAGCGTAACACCAAAAGTCGAGTCTTGTGGTTTTCTGACAAACGTGGTTTCTGAGGACGTAGAGGGGGTAACAGGCCCCAGAGGGTGTCTGCTGGTTAGAGTGGTCTCCACCAGTCCTGGGGTTGTTGTTGTGGTTTGGACTGCTGCCCATGTCAAGGCAGTGGGAACTGTGGTTTCTGGTGCTATCGTCAGAAAGATCTTTTCTGTAAAATCTTCAGCCTCCTTATCAGTGTGTTCCTCTGGGAGCTGTTGGGTTGTGGCCGGTGCGATGCCCCTCGGTGGGTGGGTATGTGTTGCATTTTGTTCCGGAGTGCTTGCGCTGGTGGGACTGTTGGTGACCAGAGTGTTTCTGATAGAACTGCTTGTGGGAGAGTAGGAGTCTAAAACAAGAGCTTCATTGTCGCTCTGCGCTATGCTGCTGTGTGGAGAATCTGATGTCCCCGTGGGAAGTGATTCTGTACCTATCTTTGTCACGCTGGTTAGGAGCCCCTGACTCAAAGTGGTGGCTGGTTCAGAGGCCTCCGAAAGGCTTTCTTCCCCTGAACCCAAGTGGTCTTGCAAGGCATTGATTTGTTCCGTCAGCCCGGTTGTGGTCAACTCAGTAGCCTCGTCGTTCACGTCCGAGCTTCCAATAAAGGGGATGCGGAAGGGTAGCGAGGGAAAGAAAGGGAACTTTGGCAGATACCAGTAAGAGCTTTCAGGTGGGTTTTCTCTTGATGGCGTCGGTCCCCAGAGGGCCTCTTCGTCAGCCACAGCCTGCCTGTGAAGCAGCAAAAAGCACCAGAAGCAGAAAGCCAAGGTCTGGAGGAGGCGAAGCATGCTGTCGACAGTGGCGCATGGGTCGCTCACATGTTGTTCTCCATTCTCCTGCTCCCTGAGGCGGGTTTGGCTCTCACTCCGGCAAAATGGCCTAAAAGACAAGAACATACAGGACACTGTGTGACACACTTTCCATCCACTCTCAACCAGCTAAATTTGAGTTCACGAAAACTTGATAGAATTAGCATCTGTTCTTTCTTTTTTCAAACATTCTTGAGTGTGACCTGCTTTTCAGCTTCTTCTTTTTTTCTAGAGCGTGAAGTACAGCAAGCATGGAAACGATGCCACCTATTACAAGCGACTGCTGAAGTTAGCAGGCTAAAAAAAATATGTCACCCACCACATGTCACAACAAGAGCTTAAGTATGATGGACACCCCACAATTAGTGGTGTCCCGTTAGGTGCGGTGGTCAGTATTTATGTCATGCTGTATCGCGGTGGTTGGGGCGGCTACACAGACTGACCAATTAGAGAACTTAAACTTAAAGGACTTCCGTCCATATGTATTCTTTTCAGAGAAGAGTGGTCAAGAAATAATGTGTGTGTGTGTGTGTGTGTGTGTGTGTGTGTGTGTGTGTGTGTGTGTGTGCGTGTGTGCGTGTGTGTGTGTGTGTGTGTGTGTGTGCGTGTGTGTGTGTGTGTAGGGTTGGGGGAGGATAGTAAATTAGGATCCGGGTTGCCAACATAAGAATAGAGGGACCTCTTTTTCTTTTGTGGAGCACCGAGTGGTTCAAAGTCACTAGCCTGTTGCCTCAGTGAAAAGACTGGAGCACCAAAGGAATTTCCCCTGTGAGAACAACAACCTGTATGCTTTAGCTGTACTCCACCCCACACCCCCACACCCCACACCCCCCCCCCACCCCCCAGTTCGGCCTCGCTCTCTCAGATTTATTTGTTCTTTAAAGCAGAGGGAGAAAGATCTGTTTGTGTGGGAGAGAAAAAAAATAAAATATTCACACAAATATCAGAGTAAAGTTCTCTTATTCTCTTTATGAGTGTTTTTTTTTTTTTTTTTACACTTTTTCTGCATCGTCAGCCTCCGTTCTCCTCTCTGACAAGTTTATTAACGACTCACTTTTTTCCTCCCCTAATCCACGCCAGTTCTCTCTGCTCTCTCTCTCTCTCTCTCTCTCTCTCTCTCTCTCTCTCTCTCTCTCTCTCTCTCTCTCTCTCTCTCTCTCGTGTGTGCTATTTTCTTTCATACGCACACACAAGATCAATCAGCCACTACCATAAGAGTCTCAGGCAGGGACTTTGCCTGCCGTCTCCCCCTCCATTCCCACCTGGAGGGATGAAACGGGCCTATATATATACGCAGTCAGATGATGCCTGGATAGGAAGACTGACTACCAGTTGGGGGGGTCAAGCGTAAAGCTTCCCACACACTCCCTAGTTTTGGCATTTTGACTGAGCTGCATGAAAATCAGTTTCCAATGAGGCGGGGTTGTTTTTAGATGCCTGAGCTTGCACCAACCAACCCACACACACAGTCACATTTCATACGCGCAGAGATATTATTGCCGATGGATTCGATTCTGACTCTGTATCTTAGTTGTGTGCTTGTTTGCCCACATTTACTGTTCCGTAGTAGGTACACACACTCACGCATGCACACCTTCTTGGCTTCTTCCAAGACATTTTGACAGTTATTTCTAAATGATTACACAAAAGGCCAATAAACAATGAAACGCTGCCTTTAGTTGATCTTATGTATAGAACATTTGAATCTGTTTTGAAGCTTATTTGCAAATGATCTTCTATCCTTAATTGCCTTTTTGTTGATTTTGATGCATAACCGATCCATTATGTAAGAATGGGGAATATATGTATAATTTACTGTGGCTAACATTCTCACAATTAACTTCTGTGTATCTTTAGCTCAGTATCAGCGTGGTAAAAGGAAACTCATGGAGAGCTTCACTTCACAGTCTATCTTCCAGCATGTTTTTAAGTTTATGACTGTAGAATCACTCAATCAGAATCAGAAGAAT
>NW_027176375.1:0-37500 GCF_023349555.1 Cebidichthys violaceus
AGATAACGGATTGTTTTCTCTTTTGTTTTTTTTTTTTAGAGCATTTCATTCATTGATTGCTGTCAGGATGTAATGCGAATGTCATTAAATTATAGCAAACATGTTTATGAAGCAGATTACCAACCCTGCCTTCAATCACCACTTTCCCTAGCAGAGAGACGAGTTGAGGTAGTTGTACTTTGGGTAATTTGTTTGGTAATATGTGAGTTGTTTAGAATTAAGGTTGTAATCAATAAGTAGTGATTTTACGTTTGCAGTCCAGTGACCGGACAAAGAGGACGAAGAAAAAAGTCTGAAAAATCACTAAATCACTGGCAATATGTCTTAGTTGAAAATAATGTGCTTCACACTCTGAGACATGTAAAGTCAAAGATGACCCCTCAGTTCAGTCAGGACACTCACGACCAAGTTTGAACCATCTTTTGCAGCCTGACGTACAGAACCCATAGAACCCACCAAAATGTATGTACGACTAAATAATGCTCATATAATAATGCTGACACAGGAGGAGGTTGTTGAGGTTGTAGAGAGTTATGGACTACCTGTTGTGAGAGAGGTCGTGTGATTGGATAGCGTAAGGAACATGTGACTGTAAAAATGACCTCCAGGCCTGCCTGAACTATCGTGAGGCTCACCATTCTTCAAAAAGTTCTGTGTTTTTGCGACTTGTCCATTTCTTGAAGATATTGTAAAGCGTTTCATACGAGGCTGTTGGCTCCAGTAAACAGGTTCATACTCAGTTCATGGGAAGTTTTATTAGACGGTTAAATGCAGTAAAAAAACTGGGTGATTTGTGGAAAACGCCAAGAGCTGCTGATTACTCCTGTTTTAAAGTGAAAGGACAACCGCCACCATTCCCCATTTCATCAAACTGGCCGCCATCCATTCGTTTTGTTTGTTTCATTCTATATTTCTAAGTCTTTGTTGCCTGTTCAACAACAACAAGCTTGTGTTTACACCTTTTAAACAAGTCCCTCTTCGTACATATTTTTCATAGTGTAACTACGTTGTCTGGATCTTTTCACATCTAGTACCGTACAAAGTTGCATAAAGGGACTGACTGTTGTTTAATACATTTTCAAAATGACTTATTTTACCTTCTTTCTCCCCCCCCTCCTCATCTGTTTGTGTCTCTGCAGCTGAGTCCGGGCATCATGAACACAGTACTGAAGGGCACCTTCAATGTGACGCTTAACAGCCCTTCTGGGTCACTGCTGTTCCCCCCCCCCCCGTGTGGCCCCTGGCCCTTTAACTGCCCACAACACCATTAATACCTTCATCGCCACCAGCACTTCTTAGCGCTCTTTGTGGGTCAAAGTTTAGAGGGGAAAGGTGAGTGGGGTAAAAGGTCAATCTTCAGGTCATCACATTTGAATTCATACTCTGTGGAAAGCTTATTTTTTCATGAATATTTATGCCTCTATCCATTTCTGTTGAATTATACAATAGGCAATGAGTGATCTTATTTATCAATTATTGAATTGTAAACTTTACTAAGTTTATTATTACATGAACGGTAGTGTAGGTATAGCTTGATTTTGCAATAGTAATATGTAAACACATTTAAAAAGAAAAGTGTTTTAATGACTATAATCATGAAAGCACTTTATAGCTTGTTTGAGTGTCTTTCTCTTTTCAGTATTTCTATTCCCCGCCACTGTTGAAAGCTACTTTGTTTTGCCGTGTGTCTAATCCCAACATTTGCTATCAAATAACAACACACGGTAGATCCCTAGCACTGTCCCTCTGCTGATAGCCTTCCGTGTTTTCAAGTGTTAGAAATTTCTCTCACATTTAATTTCACAGTTAATTTACAAACCGAGTAGCTAATACTTGACGTTTTTTTGTGTGTATTTATCGGAGCAAACTGCTGACTGATTAACTTCTTTTTTTTATTGTTTCAGGCAACAGTTTGGAGGAAGATGGCTGCTCTTTATTCAGTGTCCCAAAGTGAAATACCTACAGTGGACCCTAAACCCACAGCTGATGGTTCCCTCATTCTTTGCAGTAATGACAAGTTTGACACACTGATTCAGCTCTTTTTGTGGATCAGTTTCCCTCTGCATAAACCACTATGCTAATCAATAACAATTATAAAAGCTATTAGTGTGAATATTGCCTGAGGTCTTTTGAAAGCATGTTTCTCTTGATGTCTTTTTGTTTTCTTAAAGCAGCAATCAAAAGATCCAATCTGACAAAGATTAAATATGAGAAGGTTTTTTACTGTGCTGCTTGTATTGGCTAATGCCAGGAAAGCTGGGCACGTGGTAGCACGGGGTCACACAATCATTAAGCTTGATTTGAACTCACACAGTCTTATCCTTTGGAGGCCAAGATTTGTTAGAAATTATGTTTTATTTAATGACAATGAACCGGTTGCATGTGACAATTACAAAAAAAATGCTGCTAGAATTAGAAAAAAAGGTTTGTAGCTTTACATTATTGCTTAGCATGCTTAAATCATGACACCATTAATTATGTATATTTATGCTGACCACCAGAGAAACAGGTGTGAAAGTCATACAGAGGACTCCTAACTTATTTTCCAGTTTTTTTGATACGCTAATAAGCTTTGCTCATTAATCAATGTAGCCCCCACTTTAGTTTCACACACACACACACACACACACACACACACACACACACACACACACACACACACACACACACACACATACTCATATACTGCGCAACATGCAGGAACACACATTCAAACCAAAAGAGGCAACTACTACATAAAAGTACAGTACATTCTGCTCATAACAAACATGGCTTTTAGATGTGAACCAGTGGCATTATTTCGTGGGTTAGACCTGGTTTGAACTGAGCAAGCAGAGGGGAGGTAGAGACGAGAGAGAGTCAGGAAGAGGAGCGAGAGAAAAGTTGTGTGGAGCAGTGATGGAGGACACTATACCTGAAACTAACTCAGCAGTAAGCAAAATACGCATATTTGCTTTCTTGCCAATAGTAGAGAAGAACTGTAAATCTTTTCTCATTAGGCCTTTCAATATGAAGCTTCAGCCGCAGCTGCCAACGTGGGCATGTCTCCGCTTGATTGCCTGGCATATCCAAAATGACAACTGTTGCCGGCCAAGAAAAAGTCTGGCACATATTTACCCCATGTAATACAACACTTTGTCATTTTTACACTTAACGTTTTTGTGCGGATGAAACAAACCAGATGTATATATATTAATTTATTTAGCTTCACAGGTGCTCGTTGGTGGATTCTGTTCCCTTCAGACAGAGCCAGGCTAGCCTTTTACCCGATTCCAGTCTTTATGCTAAGCTAAGCAAATTTGCGACTGACTGTAGCTTCTTCATATTTAAGTACAACACAGACATGAGAGTGGTATCATCCTCTCATCCAGCTCTCAGCTAGAAATATAAAAATATTGCTTTGAAATTAAGAAGCACTTGCCTTATTATAACATATGATATGTCTTGAGGATTATCTTACACCACTCGACTACCCCTGGACCCTGACCTTGTATATCTGGTACCAGGGAGGCAGAGGTGGCTGACTGTGACGAGGTGATGCGGGCGGGTTCAAAGTGTCAGATAAACCACTTTTACTGGCCGTTACCTCTGGAGAGTGTAGATTTATGCTCCTTATCTTCGCTGATCACTCACCGTAAATCAGCCCTTCATGGCTGTGTGTAAATGTGTGTGTTGCACTGCCAGCATTTATAGACAAAAAGAGAAAGCAACAAGAAGTGTTTAAGCATCACAAGGAAGATGCAGAGATGACACCGTTCAGGTTGATTTTGTTGTTGTCATATCTGATATGAAATAACCTTTTCCCAGATGACTGCCCCCCCCCCCCCCCCCCCCCCCCCCCCCCCCCCCCCCCCCCCCCCACAGCCCCCTCCATACTTCCTGTGTTGGATCCGTCCACGTCCTGCTGTGTTCAAAATGCCTCTGTGAGCGTCCAAAGTAACAGGTTCGATGAGCACCATGTCTCTGATTGTTCCTGTGGGCCTTTTAGCCTAATGAGGTGTTTACCCCCTATCATTATTCAGCTGGGAGCGGGAGACAGAGGGGGGGAGAGAGGGGGACACGGGAGAGGGAGAGGGTAGAGAGAGAGACGGGGGTAAGATATACAGTAAAATGAAGACAGAAGAAAGTAAAGAAAAAAATAGAGGAAAGGGAGAAAAGGCAAGTCGAGGATGGAGGGAAAATGAGACATTGTATATGGGCAGAGGAAAGATCAGGGAGTTGAAAGAAAACGAGAGGCAGAGGAGGAAAGAAAGGCAGAGAGGAAGGCGAAAGAGCCTGGTGTTATTTATTGCCTCCCTTGGCACTCGTCTTTACCTTTTTTTCCCCCACGAGCTGTTTTACATCGGCGATCTAATTAAATCAAATAAATCACAGCGCACACACCACACACACACACACACACATACACACACACACACACACACACACACACACACACACACACACACACACACACACAGTCACAACAGCCCCTCCTGATTCTGGGATTGTGAACATCCCCTCCCTCTACCCCCTCCACCCGAGATTGAATAAATCTCGATTATGGTGCATTACACGGCACATCATTCATGTTGTTTATAGGTCTAAAATATGCAAACAGACCAGGGGCATAAAAGTGATCGATGCTCGAATGTGCTCTTTTTTTCTGTTCTGTTCTCATCTCTCCCGCAGCACCAAGCGGCGTCACTTACAGATGTCTCGTGTGGGATGAAGACATATTGTATTGTGTCCTTACTTTGTCCCCTCATGATGGCTATTTTCATTGTCTTTGTGCCCAGGCATCCACAAGGCACTTTTATTACCTCATTCGATAAAGCACTCTGTCTCTGCCGTTGAGCCATTATTAAATCTAATTAGCTCTGCCAAACCTTGAAGCTGTCGCTGAGAGATCTCTTGATAATTGTAAAACAGGGGTAAGTTGATCAGTGTTTTTATCGGTTACAGTGGGACTCTTAACACACGGAACACATGCAAACATCCAGCAGCTGCTAAAGCTGCAGTTCCTTTCCAGGAAATTACTGCTTCTAGGAGATAATTGTTTGAGGACATGTTGTCCAAATATGTTGTTAGCAAATGTATTTTTTTGGGTCAACCCAAGCGTGAAATTAATATTCCATGCAAACCAAAGTTTAAAAATAGGGGCTTCAACTGTTAAAAAAGACAGAACTCCACAGATTACTGTATACATCCATGATTGTGATGGGTTTATTTTATTGTTCACAATATCTCATTTACAATGGCATTGAGATGTAAAACAATATAGCTAACATTAAAAGAAACAATGTATGAAAGCTAAAGGTTAAAATGCATTATAAATGAATTAAATGAATTAATAAACCAGGTACAATTACAGTTAAAAGCATTTACAATAAATTAAAGCAGGATCTGAAATAAGGTATTCAGCCGTATCGGCAGGGAGTCCAAGTTAAAGGCGTTGTGCAGGTTATTCACTGCATGAGGTGTTTTGTAAGAGAATGACATTTTTCCTATAGTTCAGATGGACTGTGGAGCAACAACCTATCCTGTTACCAAGATTAAGTGAGTTCAGAGTTAAAAGGGATAAAAAATATAGTGAGGAAACATTTGTATCAACGGTTTACAGATGAATAAAAAACAACTCTGGTCCCTTCTCAAACGTGGACAGCTGTGGCCACCTTTACAATTTAGAGTACATCAAAATAGTCTTTATAGATTTTTTAGTGTGTGCTTTCTGACGGTAAAAAGATAAAATCTCTCATTTAATGTTGTTTTTCTTCTGGTTAGAGTTGAGTCTCATTCCATTAACTTGAAGCTTTGCTTCAAAATTAAAGATATTATGATGTATAACTGTGAAGATGACATTTCATCCATATCATTCCACATTTCTTCTTTTTTCAGCAGACTAAGCTGGGAGCAGGAGGCGCTTGCTAATGTGCACAAAACCTAAAACAATTGAGATGGGAGTCGTATATTTAGTCATATTTTGGTGGATGTGTGAGTGTTTGGAACGCACTGAGCATGTAGATGGATGGTAGAGTATGCTGCAGGGGTGGTTTGCTAACTTTCTATTGATGGTTTTGAACATTTCTTTGCTACGCATATTACAAAGTAGAGGAAGTCATTGGTGAAACTCACCAGAGGTCGTACTAGTTTCATCAATCCTCTGCTGACCTTTAACACTCATCTTGTCAATACATGTAAATGTAAAGTGCTATATTTAGCCACAATCATCTCGAGATGACAGCTTCGCTCTCGCAAACACTGCTCGGTGAAAGCCAGATTAGCTGGTGTCTTTAATTAAAGGAGATGTACAGTAGTGCAGAAGAATCAATGTGGAGGTTAACAAGTGCTGACAAGGGCAGAAGAGACAGCAGGGCTTCATTTTTAGATACAGTGAGAAGAGCGAGACAGGGTTACAAGCACTGGCAGTCACTGCCGAACTCCTCCCGGCATCTATCCACCTTTAGGCCTGCAGCTGCTGTGGATAATATTCTGTCTTTAATGTAGTGCACAAGGGCATTATGGGTGTTTCATGTTTCGGAGCTTGTCAGGAAGCTGCTTGAGGCTTCGGCAGAAATGAGATTTACCAAACAGTAACTCCAATTCTTGAGAGTAAAGGTTTTGAAATACATGCAGGTCTGCTGTATATAACATGGGAGAAAAACAATTGATTATGATTTAGGCCTTTTGTTGCCTGTTGTGTTTACTGTCATTCTCTAACACCATCTACTGTATGTAAGAAAACAGGTTATACTTTGTCAATATTCTGATTAGTTAAAAAGTTAAAAATATGCATATTTGCTCGCCACTTAGCTCAACTGAAAGATAGTATATATGTTACACACTTCTCCTTCCCTCTCTCTCTCTCACACACACACACACACACACACACACACACACACACACACACACACACACACACACACACACACACACACACACACACACAGACTCTGCAACTTAATGATGCATCATTAAACTGAGACAAACTGTGTCAAAAGTTTTTAGCTCTTCAACAGTACTTCTACATTTTGTCTGCCAAACTGGATTTAAAAGACAGGAACTGTATTTTTCTTTTACACTTTTTGTTTGCTCATTTTTACACAATCAATACTTCCCAAGGCATTCTGTAACTACAGCGTAGTGACACGTCCAGCATTGGCACTCTGAAAAGCAAACATAGCGGCAATACGGTTTTTCAATAGTCAGCACTTGTGTGTGCTTTTTCCTCCATTTCATTCAGTAGCGTGGCTTTTATGTTCACACAGTTTGACCCGTTTCAGTAGAGCTGCTCACTTAACAACTAACATCTTCTGACCCAAGATGGCCACTGCAGCTTCATGGGAGTGCTTTTTGTTGCCTAAACCTAACTTCCTGTGAAGAATGAAGTTTTATTTTGAAAAGACACTATGCATATAACAAGTGGAAACTTGCACGTTGTCCCTGCCACGTCCAAAACTGACACTAGGGGTACCTAGAACGTCATAGGTTGAAGTGTAGGGCCACTGATCAAGCATTGGTATTTGACAAGTTGGGAGTGAGAATGTGTTGCAATTCATAAAATGATGAAGTAATGGCATTTTGGACAGACATGGATGGACTGCAACTTGACTGGTAGCAATTGTAGTTGTTCCAAGTGAAGTGCCATTTCTGTTCATTCTGTAATCTTCAATTTGAGACAATTCAGGTGGATTTATAATGCATACATAATGCATTAATAATGCATACATCTTTTTTTCGCTCCATATTTTGGAGGTGTGAGCTATTAATTGCAGCATGTTAACAGATGTGTCAATTCAGCTTACATTGATGTGACATCACAATTATAAGCCATGTCTCCACTGAGGTAATTATTATCGCAATGTGTTGTACCACTAGACGCACTGATTAACTGTGGCACAGCTTTAATGCCTACAGCCCACCAGTGACGTGCGGTGAGGCTCGTGGCTGGTGGGTCGCTGACATTACATAAGTCAGATTTACAAATATATGAACCCAATAGAGAAGCTTAAATCACCATTCAATTGGCAGCTTGCACATTGACTACTGGTTGTTTTTCATATTTCACATCAGCATTCTTTACACACACATAGGTAAAGTACATATTTGATTCCACCGCGAGCGTGTGCGCCGCGATCTGCCCCACCGGGAGCGTTTCAGAAGCGGAGCGCTCATTTGTTTTTTACTTTTCATGGATGCCTCCCCTGACTGCACGTCCCTGCAGCACACATCCTTATGTCTTTGGAGCGTTATTTTGAATAAAACGATTTCTTCGTCAGTTCACGTTGTTTCCTCAAATACGGGAAACAGCGCCTCCATAGGTTGTAAAGGCTTCTGTATGTAATGTGTTGTGTGTGGTCAAACTCAGTATTGCAGCCTCACCGACGTCCACCCAGGAGACGACAGGTGAAGTTAGCATCCTTACATTAATACATACGAATCAAACAGTTTGAACCCCATAACACACAGCTTTGGAAGTGTGAATAAACTCTGTTAAGAAACATTAACTCGAGTTATATTCAAGCCAGTTGTAGTCTGGTTTTGCAATAAGACAAGAGTTTACATTTTAATGAAACAACCGGGAGTTAGTATGTTTTCTAGCGTTGCTAATGCTAACAGCTAACGGCAACATGTTTTCTAAAAATATTTACGTCAGCGATAAAGAGCGGAAATGAGGGCTTTCGTTAGCAAACAAACAACAACGACAACAACAACAACAACAACAACACGTGCAGTGGAATGTAATGGACTTTGACCATTTCATCTGGACCACTTCATCTCCCAAAAGGAGAGGAAACGGAGAATGGACTTTGACGTGACAACGTGAGTGAGGTAACTTAAGTTACACCCTCTCTATCTGTATTTCTGCCTCTTAATGTCTCGGTGTGGATGTCTGTATTGCACGTGCTGCTGAGCTGCTGTGTTGTAGCTGCTGTCTACACAGATATATGGAATTCCTCCACTTTTTCATTTATTTCTGCAGTGACCTGTTGACTGTGATTTGTGAATGACTTTGTGCATGGCTACTTGCTGCTTGTGAGAATTTCTTCATTTTAGTTTTTAAGCTGTGCTCTATGATGAGATTAGGATTGAATATAGAACCGAATGCTTTACAGGCTTATGTTTGTATGATAGACACATAGGCCCACAGTATACAAGAGTGTGTGAGCCATGTTTGTTTTAGATCTCTAAATGTGTTTAGCTCTTCAGTCCTTTTAGCGTTGTACGATTCATGCCTGTAGAGTAAAGGCTTTGTAGTGCGGCACATACAAAGAAAATGCATAAGAAACATTTTAAAGTCATGCATGGATGATATGTGCAGTTTCTTTTTGATGTGACAACATAACATGCAGTTGCCACTTTATTAAGTACACATGAAAACTCTAATGCATCCAATTTGACAGCTCAGCCAGAAATTGTCAGAGAGGTATTGGTTTAAATATATGTTTATTTTTGCGGTTGCAGTTTACAGTGTTGTTGTTGTGGTTTGCCACATTACATCACAGTGAAACGGCATTACTGAACTGAATTTGCCAACTTAGTTGGTGAAATGACACATCGTCCTTCATTTGTGACCTGTTTGACTTGTCTTCTGAACCTCGCCAGTTAAACTGAGCTAATCTAACTGGCCACTCTAAATAAAACATGTTTATCAATTTAAAACGTCTTGAGTGTAATGCTGAATTCCCTGTGTTGTGCGTATGTGAGAGAGAAGAAGAGAAACAATGGCTGCCTCTGTTCTTGCATGTTGGCAGACACTGCAGGATTGTGTTGTTGTTTCCAAGCGCACACACCAGGCTTTTTTCCATGTGTGTGTGTGTGTGTGTGTGGGCGCGTTGGAGCATGTGTACTGTATGTTATTGTGACATATTAAATCCATCCCTAAGCTCTGTTCACTCTAGTGCAGCGAGGGCCTCGGGGCCACTCATTTATCTTCCTGGTCTTTGCTGTTGGGGCATAGCTACGGTGATCCTGATTGGCAGCCATTACCGAATCCCGGTGGGAGGACAAGCCTCATTGGTTCAGAGCAGATTTGAGGGCGGGTTGAAATGAAGGATAAAGAACTGTGTGTGTGTGTGTGTGTGTGTGTGTGTGTGTGTGTGTGTGTGCGTGCATGGATGGATTTTATTGATGATGCTGAGGTGTACTCCGGCTACTGTGTCACTTTGGTATGATTCATGGTCGCTCAAAGAGTGATGTTTGAAGAAATGAAGCATGCACACGTGTTCTTACACACTCACAGCGCACACAGTCCACATCCAGTTATTGAGTCTACTGTGTGTGTAGTTTGGGGATTGTTTGCTCCCATGTGTTTGCTTTCCTGTATGTGCCTGTGGACTATACGGCTATATGTATCAGCACCACACGTGGGTATGTGTGTGTGTGTGTGTGTGTGTGGGTGTGGGTGTGTGTGTGGGTGTGGGTGGGGGGTCTGCTGGGTGTGCCTCTCTTCATGCCTTTTTAAGCAGCAAGGCACTTTAAATGGAAATGTACTTGACATTTAGGAGGAGATGTAATCAGCGCCCATTAGAAAGCAGCTGATTTCCTCTTCAGAGCTCCCTCATTGCCGTCCCTCTCCCACCGCCTCCCCCGTGTCTCTCTCTCTCTCTCTCTCTCTCTCTCTCTCTCTCTCTCTCTCTCTCTCCCCCCTCTCTCTCTCTCTCTCTCTCTCTCTCTCTCTCTCTCCATCTTACCACAGTATATCATTTCTTTTTCACACTTTTGATTTATTTCTATTTCCTGGCCTTCTCTCTCTTTTTCAATCTAATTTACCTGCACTCTCTTCCCCTCTCCCCTCATTGCTCCTCCCCCTCCCCCGGCTCTCCCCATCAGGGCATTGTCTTTCAAGAATAGATGTCTGATTTCATTTCCACATTCTGCCTCGTTCATCGCAGCGTCATTATCGGGTCTCATTCTCAAACGGATAGAAGGAGCCTTGTTTCATGCAAAGCAGTGAATCATTGGAGAGATATCCTGTTTGTAAATGTAAGGTTGAGATCGCAGCGTAACAACAGAACATATTTACATGATTGTGAAAACTGCCACCTCTCTCTCATCATTATGAGTCAGTTACTTAAAAATGTTATGAAAAGGTGTTCATGACTAGTAACCATCCCCATAATAAAGTAGTCATTGTCATATTGTTTGGTGGAATGTATAGAAACTTTTTTTTGTCTACCGTCACCCAAAGTGTTTCAGTTCTTTTCAACTTCATCACTTAAATGAACTGGAAAGGAGAGTTTGTTCAGGACCTCTTTAATATCTTTTTAGGGAATTATCCTTCAACCTCTACAGTGAATGCCGACTCCCTAAGGACAAGTTATTAAGTATATGATGATCATTAGAATAAATATTTATCATGTCTGATACAAAATTACATTACATTACATGACGGTCATTTAGCAGACGCTTTTATCCAAAGCGACTTACAATTCAGTATCTATCTACACACCGTAGACGCAGCTACGGGAGACATTTTGGGGTTAAGTGTCTTGCTCAAGGACACATTGACATGAGACTAGTAGAGCAGTAGCCGAACCTCCGACCGAACCGCCGACCCTCTGATTGATAGGCGGCCCTGCTCTCCACTTAGCCACGGTCACCCCGTTTCTAAAATGATCATACATAAAGCCTAATAACCTGGTTAACAGTGAGTCATCAAGTCATTTTGGCAACAACTGAGTAAAGCTGAAGTGAGTGAGTAGGGCTGCAACTAATGATTGGATATTAATTATTGATTTAATCTGGCATTGAAATAATTATAATTGTATAATTGCTTTGTCTGTAATATGTCAGAAAAATAGTGAAACATACTCATAGCAGTTTTCCCAAAGTCTCTGTTGGTCGGTCGGGTTAAACACTCAGCACAACTTCCCAGAACTCAAGGTGACATTCCTTGTCAGTCCACTACCCGACGATATTGAATTTCACTTTGTGTAAAACAGGGGAAGTATAAAATCCTCACATTTGGTAAACTGCAACCACAGAATGAAAAGTGTTTCTCATTTGATTTTCTCTCAATCATCCAATCAGTTAACCTTTTTTGGACACTGGGTCTTTCCCAGCATGTAAGAAGTGCTTTGATTGAACCAGTCATGAGTAAGTTTTTTTACTTTGTTGTAATTGTCTATATTTTCTGCTGTGTTTCGCTTCGTTGAATGCGTGAGCAGTGGTCTGTTTTCCTCCTTGTATCCGTCACTCCCCCCCCCCTCTCTACTTCTGTCTTTCCTCATCAGGAGACCGTTGTTAAAGAATAGAGCTCTGATTTCATTTGCGCTGTCTTCTGTGTTCATCTCAATGTCATTATCAAAGCGTCTTGTCAAACAGAGTGAACGCGTGTTTGTTGCGAGAAGGAATAATGAAAACAGTACCCTGATTAGCATATCCTGATTAGCGTTTGCTTTGAATGTCCTGAAAAGCTTTTACCTGATCATCCACATTAATGAGACAAACCTCTTCATAAGCAGCTCTGCTGGGCGGGCCTCACAGATGCTAACCTGCCCTTTATTTCTTAGGAAGGGCTGGGAAAAGTCAGACGTCTCATTTTTGAACGTGACTTTTTGTGTGCGTGTGTGTGGATTCCCTTTTTAACACGACTGTCATCCGCCACTCGGAAAACAAAAAGCTCTTCTTCGACTCTTTCAAGTTCGATAGGTGACAGATGGAGCTCTTCAGTTCATTTTAGTTCACGCTCGCAGTCGTGCTAATGCCGAGGGATGCTCAGAAGAGTGTTTGAATAATAGAAATGATGAAAACAGGTGGGGGAACAAATCGTATTAATTAATGATGAACAGCGGAGAGGTGAGCGAGTGTCAGCGCGATGCAGATGCCTCCGTTAGAGTGATGCATTGTTTGATTTCTGATCCGAGGCTGAGAAAGCGTTTCATGGAAGGTAATAAGACGAGGAGGAGAATCGGCGAGGGCAGGTGCACAAGGGTAAAGGACAGTACAAATCTCAGATAAAGGCAGAGTCGGGTCAGCTGAATCTGTAGCTGGAGAGGAAAATCAGCTCTTTGACCTCTGTAGTAATGAGACTGAGCCAGTGGATAACAACGGTCTGAAGTGTGAAGACAAAAGGCAACAGAGACAACCTGTATATTTATGTGGACTTACACCATACCGAAAGGTTGATCTGATTCTATGTCCATCTCGTTGTGAAACGTCGTCATAAATGGACTTACCTGTCACTTTCTGAAGCTCGAGGCAGATTGCCAGATAATAAGGTTTCTGTGGATAAACAAAGCAACATGTACTTGAAAAAGAAATATGAAGTTAATCTATTTCTCTGTCTCTCTGTGACATGGACAGACATGAAGGGCTTCAATGCACCAGTCAGAGTGAAGGTCAAGTGGGCTTCATTATTTCACATCCAAGCAATGTGGAAGATGTGATTTCCTTTTCTTTACCTCTGATTATTGAATTCATCTGTCAGTAATCGCACGTATTCTTTTTCTTCCAGCTGCATGTGGATGTTACCTGTGGATGTGTCGGTGTGTGTGTGTGTGTGTGTGTGTGTGCAGTGTGAGGTTGATTCAGGACTAACAGTAAATAAACACTGCCTTTGTGACCGTAATTATGAAGCCAGAAGTACTGACACAAGCTGCTACATAATTTATATCGGTGTCACAACAATGCACTTTCTAAATTCACATTTTTTGGCAGATGGCGTTTCTGTTTGAAATGCTTTCATTTCGGTCGTATCCAATTGTATCCAAATTGATGCACCACCACCCAGTGATTTTTGGCTGCTCTTGTGATGGAGATGAGATGAATGCTGATTTTGGGTTTTGGCTTTCATCTTAGAATAATAAATAAATGAGTAACATTTAATAAAACAACGGAAGCATGATATCATAGCAACTTTCTGCAGATTTTGTGCTGCTACGATGTGTTTAATTTGTGTATGTTTTTGCACTCATAATTTTGGTAATGCTTGACTACCTAGTGTCCCATGAAATAGACTTCAAAGCCATTATCTTTGCTTTGTGGGCATTAGAATGTACCGGTATATACATGTACTATATACATATATACGACATAATGTAATATATACTATATACACTATAGTATTCACACTTGATGAGGTTGAGAAATGCCAGATAAAGACGTTATGAGCATGCTGTATGATCGATCTCTATTGGGAGAACAACTTTATTGAATCCATCATCTCAGTGCTCAATAGTGGAATTCCTTAATGTGTGTGTTGAATGCAAGAAGGCTAAGTTGACACTGGTGCTAAACCGGCTTTGACTGACTTTCTTGACCAGTTTGGGGGCAGCGCAAACAATCTGTAAACGCAACGCTGACATATAATCACTGTGTAAGCTGATATGGCGAGCTTGTAGCAAACAGCTACGGAGCAATAACAGCATTCATTTGGCGTGTTTGTGATCACCCTGAGAATCAAGGGTTTGCTCTCCTTTTAGCTCTGTTTTGACAATCACAAAGGATAGTGAGGTCTCAGTACTATGAGCGGAAGCAGTTTCATTCTGGTTTGAATGTTTGTTGACTTTGAATCAGTCGATCCAGCAGAATCACAACAGTTAAGAAGAAATTAGAAAAGAGAATCAAACAACAAATGTCAATTTTGGCATGACTTGCACTAGTACATATCTGTGGAGGCAAACAGAGAAGCAATGTTTTTTTTGAATAACAACAAATATGTTTCATTTAAAAGACAACTCTGTTTTAGACTTAACAGATGTGAAAATATCAACTTTTATTACAACTGCAGTCATCATTTGGCTGACGACCACATTCATCTAGCTAACAAGACAAGGTATTGACTGACTATTGACAGCTCATATGTCACCCTTAAGACTAAGACACAGGGACAGGTGGTGTGTGTGTGTGTGTGTGTGTGTGTGTGTGTGTGTGTGTGTGTGTGTGTGTGTGTGCGTGCGTGCGTGCATGTATGCGTGCGTGTGCGTGTGCGCTCTCTCTGAGAATAAGGTGTGTCAAAATTCAATTTGGGCAGTGTGTGCAATCTGTACACTGTGATATCAAAGTGCAGTGTGTGTTTACTTTGCTCTGCAGTTGGAGTCTCGGAATGTCACAAGATCACGCATGAATCACAGGATCGCATATCACACGACAATCCATTTGTCAGGCTTCAAGTAATGCGATTCAGACAGAGCGCGGACCAATCAGCGTCCTGTGAGGAGCTACCAGCAGCAGCAGACATGGTTTAGAGGTGTGTGTGTGTGTGTGTGTGTGTGTGTGTGTGTGTGTGTGTGACGAGGAGTTTAGCATGATCTGTGGAACAAACCATCTGGCGGGTCAGGTTAGCAGTATGTATGCTACTGTCTTCTGGTGTGAGCAAATATACAATGAAATACACTCTCACACACACTCACTCACACACACACACACACACACACACACACACACACACACACACACACACACACACACACAAACTTTAATGTCTTATCTCCATTAAGCAGCTTGTTTCTTTATTGAGACTTTAGGGGAAACAAGCCAATAATTTCTAGCAATTGCATTAAATTTCATTGGTCATGTAAACAATCTAAAGCTCTCAAGTGAAGCTGTGTATTTACCAATTTCTTTTTGGCACATTTTGGCCTAAATGTGGATGTTTGGAACATACTGAGCAAAAAGTTTAACAGCAGAGAAGTGATGCTGAAGTGGTTTGAGAATTTTCGATGGACATCTTGATACATTTTTACAGAAAATCTGGGTCACCAAATCCTCTGTAACGGACAAAGTGAACTACAGCCTCAGACTACAACTTTTCAGAACTACCTGAAAATAGTTGATCCAAAAATATGAGCAGAGTGCGGTAACTGCTCCTTACTTGCATTGCTGGTTTAACGTAGTGGAAGGGTGTTGTACAGGAGTAGTTTAGAGCGTCCAGTGGTTGTGAACTCGAGCCCCAGAGCAGCAGCACATGGAAGTGAGTGCGTCTGTATGGTGTAAAAAATGAAATGTATTAACAGTGTGGTGGAAAAAAAATCCTATACCCGCTTTGTGTGAGTCTTCTAATGCTGAAATACATAATACCAAAAACCAGGTTGTCTTTTAAGTGTTTATTCTCTGTGCAGAGAAGGTTCAATCATCACAACAGAATGCGTTCAGTCTCAGTGAGGAAGAACCTCGAAAAAAGTGAACAAGCTTTCTTTATACAGAATGAGCAAAGGTGGGGGCCGATGGCCAACGTTACAGACATCTCGGTCTCAGACTTTTGGTCTCAGACTGATGGAACAACAAGTGAAAACAGCAACCAAAACAAGCGGCCCAAAGGCCTTGGCATGGAACATTCTCATACAACACAGTTAGTTATCTATGTGAACAGGCAAGGGAGAATTATTCTTTTGCACAACAGAGACACGGTGAAGTTCAACAAAGTCCAGAGCAAAATGACTTCTGCATGAATACAATATACTGAGGAGAAATATATATACTACGTAAAAAATTACCATTACAACAGTCTACCAAACAATCAAATACCGCATGGAGAGACTTTTCCACATGATGGGACACACTTGTTATACTGGGAACACACCAGGCCCAGATGTGTCCATCACAGCTAATGAAAACTCCGTATTTTTCCGGTGCTTTGCTGTAAAACGGTTAAAGAAAAGTTGACGGCATGGTTGTGATCTTGCTTAAGAGGACAAGGATACTCTGTTAAAAGCTTTTGTTCAGGGAATGGATACTTCTGGTGTCTTGCCAAAGAGCTCTGGTAAAAGCATTATCTATCAAATAGCATCACTACTGAGGACACGGAGAGAGATGTTGGCGCAGAGAAAGCTCTGTTTCTTCTGGTTGTGTCAAAGCGTGCGGAGCTCATTGGAAAGAACTGCCTCTCCGGGTCAGCTGGGAGATTGATATTTTGGATGAATGTTGGTTACTGGCCCTGGTGCTTGGCTGAACGTTTGCTGGGTAGACAGTCTGTGTAATATCACTGTGTAAGAGACATTTTCCATAAACATGATACATATTTATTCTAATGTCCCCTAATGTAAATTATACAGCACAGTTTTTAAGGCAATATATGAGGCCAGGTTTACTTCTAGCTAGGGCTGCAACAACGAATCGATAAAATCGATTATTAAAAGCGTTGGCAACGAATTTCATTATCGATTCGTTGTGTCGCGCGATTATTACGCCACTCAATAAGTCGTGGAGATGTTTGAGTATGAAAAAAAAAAAGTCGAGTTGAGCGCGGAGCAGAGCGGAGGTAGAGGAAAGACCATCGGAGAAACCCGTAACGTTGTTCTGAAACACACGGCGGAGGCAGAGAAATCCGTACGACCTAAGTCATCCAAGGTGTGGGAGCATTTCACACTGAATAAATCGAAAAAGTGTGTTAATATTGCAAGATATAAGAAAGCGACACGGCACGGGAGCACCACGGTGATGATTCAGCACCTAAAACGTAAACATGTTGGAGTCCTTGATGAGGAGGAAGAGTTCAACAGCAGGTTAGTCACTACAGAATCCTACTGTTGTTCCGTTGTGAAGTGAGGAACGTACCGTCCCTCCAGCAGCTCTCCTGGTGCTGCTGTTTACTCGTTATCCTGCTTGACAAGCATGACAAGTCAGCGTTAGCTCGTTAATAACAGGAGTAAAGCAGGGCTGGTATAGTTTGCAAGACTAAAGACACGTTTCTATTCACTCGCCTTTTCCCCGCCGATTCATCGATTAATCGAAAAAATAATCAACAGATTAATTGATTATTAAAATAATCGTTAGTTGCAGCCCTACTTCTACCCACTGACCGTATTTCAGTAGATAAATAGAGCTTCAGCAAATACATTTGAGTACTGTACATACATTTTGTCAATTACTTGCATATTATTATGTTCTTTTCACTGTATTAACAATGACTTCTATAAATACTCTAAGGGAGCTATAATGTAATGCTTCATTCCCCAAAGAGATTTAGAAATGTTTCTACTAATTTTGCATTTAATATCGCAGCACCCTCCCTGTTCCACGTTAATGTAACACACAGTATTTAGTGGATGCTTATTGGGATCAAAATCCCCTCAACCTGGCAATAATAGTGCTACTCGACTGACTGAAATACAACCGATATGACAGTGTGAGGGTTTGTGTTTTCATATCGTCTCTCACCATCTTTCCAGTTCTGCTGAGCAATCTTGCAGCTGTAAGCCAGGAGTTATCTGCCTTCGGTACTGGCCCGTGAACCGACCAGTTGGTTCTGGCGTCCAAATTGCTGATACCCCAACTGCTCCCATTAGTATTGTCGCTGGGCAACACGCGCTGTTCCAGCCACTCGCCAGAGTTTTAAGCAGATTTTCACATTTTATTCCAAGAAGTAAAAGTTAGATCACCGGAGGCTTAAAGTCACAGATGCTCACTGCCACAAGTTTGGAGAATAAATGCATTTCTGCATTCATTCAATAGAGCGATTTACCATAAAGCAGGACAGCAGGGCAGAAGCTGTTGCTCATCTTGATGACGTGTTGGAGGTTTGAGGTCTGCCTGTCGCCTGCAGCTCTTTACATAACCTCCCTGTGGATCGCAGGTGGACGTCTTTTAACGTGAACCAGCAGAACACAGCAGAACTCTAACTTACATTAGATAATATAATGTAATTATATAATTAGAATTGGTTCACAATAACAACACAGGACAGAGGATGGTACTGTGTGAAGCATATGTAATATCAAGATTTATAAATGCATACCATCATGCCACAGCATACTATGTGCACAGTACCAAGCCAGTGGAGAAAAGACAGGGTTTTGCCATTTTTCAGACAATTATTATTTTTTTTTTGCTGAAGAGGTACTTGACAATTGTAAATAGTTTCCTTTCTCTGTGGCACAAATGAATTGAGTGTCTTTTGGAATAACAGATTTAGTGGCTGTTTCTTTAAAAAAGTGCTCGGTAATTATGGCATTATTCGGAGCACAATAGCAGTCCTTTGAATACAGGCGGCATGTGAGCAGCATTCGCTGATGGAGGAGTTGTGATTAGAGAGAAGAATGTGATTTTCTTCATTAAAAGGGACAGTTTTGTTACTTTGCAAAGTTTTTCACTCCCAAGGCCTATGCATCAGAAGATAGAGAGCAAGATAATGAGATAGAAGGGGTGGTGGTAGAAAGAGCTTTTACCAGAAGCCTCAGATACAGAATGGAAGAACAATCAAAAGTGAGAGCCGAGTGAGCGACTGACAGTAAAAGGAGGAGAGGGAAGCCGACTCATTTGTCAGGTCATTTGTAAAGATTTCTCAGTATGAAAGATTGAAGAAAGATACAGAAAAACAAAGATCCACTCTCCTTGTGCCGCTTGTTGCTTTATTACAGCAAGAGGAACCGATTAATCAACATAATGCATTTAACCAATTATGCTAGATTTAATCTGCAGAGCTAATTCAATGGAGATCCTTGGTGATTCATGAGGGCCGGTTTATTGTTGTTCTGTGTTGGGAGGTCCGATGTCCCGATGGGAGATGACTAAGAGGCTTTAAGGAGAGCTCAGGAAACATCTGAACTGACATCTCTCAACAGAACACGCTATAAATATCTGACAAGCTTTTATTGATTGTCTCAAATCTTTTGAACTTGAAACAAACGTTTACATTCACAGTTCATAGCTTTCTTTTATTGGTCTCTTAACCTGGAGACCCATTGAGCACATTCAGAGCACTTTCTATTAAAAGATAAAATTGTGATGAAGAGGGAAAAATAATTGGAGCCAAGAAAAACATGGGTAAAATGAACTGCTGTTCATTGAACATATCACAGACAAAGTGATATGAAGGCAGAAAAGTTTTTCTGTGAAACATGGGCGGGAGGTTTTTATTTGGATTAGTAACTTGAAGTCACACATTCATGGCTTGCTGGGCCACTTCAATAGATGCCATCATTAACGTGATCAGTAACACCTGTGGTTTTCCTCCCTTACAAGTCAAGTGATGTGAAAGAAAAGGGGTCTATAATCAGGGTGTTGTTTGTGCTAACAGGTGCAACATATCTAACAGGCACGTCTATATATATACTCTCTCCTCAGAAGAGATTAGTGAAAACACCTGAGTGAACATGGTTGTGTTGGGGCGTGAACAATCACTGGAAGTAGATATTAGGCTTTTTTTCCTCACCATCCATCCATTAATATTCATTCTGCTCTAATGGTTATTCTTCATCTAAAGTTTTCTTGCTCCTTCTACCTCATTGTCCAGCCACACAAGCAGCCTCCTTCACCTGCACACAGAACAATAAGAAGTAAAGGACTAGTTAACAGCTGTTTTAAGATACGATAAACAAGTCCCCTCACTTGCCTTTCTTACTCATAACCTACCCTCCTCACTCCATTATCTCTGTTTCTACTCATCCTTTGCCTGGATAATGTGCCCCCTCCACTCCAATACGCACTCAAACACTTCAAAACACTCTCTCTCTCTCTCACACTCACACACACACACACACACACACACACACACACACACACACACACACACACACACACACCATTCAGTTCCACCAGCTTGTCGGAGTGTGACTGATTGATTACTACCCAGAAGGCTTGGCTTTGTAGGTGTCGGAAACAGGACAGGTACCCCAGACCACAGGGGGCACAGAGAAGATTGATGTCTCTCTCCACCACAACCCCTCACCCTTTCTTTCTCTCTATATCTCTCTCCATTTCCATCTTTACCATGAGTCACACGCGCACTCATTGACCCCAACTAATCATTGTAAGGGCTTTTATAGCATTTGCTGCTAAAATAAGGCAATTTGTAGCTTTTTTTCAGTTATAAATTCAGCTGTCATGGGTAAATTGTAGTCACTCATGGACTCCAATCACAGACAGGCATGTAAATTATGTTTCTCAGTTGGGGGAGCACATTTATGGAAATCAATTTCAAATAAAAGCGTACAACCACAGAATACACAGGTGAGGACAAGTGAATGTGTTACTGCAAGGTAAAGTTCATCGTTGTGTATCGTAAAAAATCTCATTATTAATGAAGCCTGTAAAACCAGGAAAAGAAAACACTTCAACCATATTACTATCATCATAATCTAAGATGATGTCTCATATCACAATGTCAGTATAATGTTGATATATATATATATTGTCAAGCCCTAAATATAAGATGAAATAATTGCAGCTTTGATAGTTTTACAATGTTGAACAAGTCCTTTGTCGTAGCATTATAAACTGCTCTGCAGGGTTTTTGCGTCTCTGAAGCCTACAAATTCTGTTATGTGTTATTCTGGACTTCCTGGATTGTACGTCTTTGTCTTGCAGCCCTTTGCTCTGTTTCAAAGCATGGCTGGTTTGGCCTTTCATGCAGCTGGATGGTCCCATGCTTGCTTTTCTCAGATTGACCGTGTCGACCTGCACATGTGCTCTTTCCCTTTTTATTATTTTTGAAGGTTCAGTCACCGTGATGTCCACAGTCCTGCAGCAGGCCGATGGGTCATGTGTCTTTTGCACCAGCCAATACTGGAAGGAGAGAGAGAGAGAGAGAGAGAGAGACTCCCGCCCTCCTCCTCCTCCGCACTTACTCCCACTCTCTCTGGTCCAGCTCTGCAGGAGGCATTAATGATCTGATTCAGGATCTGCCCTTTACTACCCTAACCAGCTGTAACACAGCATTTGCAATAATAACAGCTGATGTGGGACCACCCAGTGTTCACCCCCAGCCAGGTGTTCTTGGGCACCTGGAAATTTAATGATGTGACCAGGGAAGCGACCCTTTCACACTTTGACCAGTTGTCTGTTTCGGCTCTACTTCTCGTTCCACCTGCTGTATATCTGTATACGAGCCACATTCCAGAACACTAGTAGAGGCAGACTCACTAGCTCATTGTTTGTTCAGTTGAAGGTTGGTAAATGTGATAAATGTAGTTTCCTACAGTCGCTGGTCCTCTCGGTACTTCAGATGAAGTTTTGTTTCAGATTTTTTGGTGCTGATATGTGCTACCTTTTTTTTTTTTTTTTTTTTACCTACCTCTAACTACTTAAAGTCCCTCGGGGTTCTAGTACTGGTAACAGAGGTAGTGGTGAGTAGAGATATATCAACCGTAATAAGAGGTAGCCTAATTCAATTAATTAAGTTAAATAGGCCTTAGCCTATTACAATTACATCCTGGAATCAGCTTTGTCTGTTTCTCTCCAAGATGTTCTCTTTTCTAATGCCTTGAATTTTCATCACCTTTTCCTCAACAACAGCTCTGTCAATGCTACTTAGTTTACGTCCATATACTGTATCCAGTGTGTCAAATACTGGGGGGTCTCGTACGCCTTGATCGACACTTGAGACCCCCTAAGAGCCTCAACTGCAAAATGTCGAGGGGTCTCTAAAAGTAAAGACAATTATTTGAAAAGAAAAGCACAACAGCGGTTGGGCCGATGGGCGAGTAATGTGATGTGTGTATCCCCGAACAACTAGTAACATTAGTAACACAGACTACCACTACAGGCCTGATCCACAACTCCCCTATTCTCCTCTTCAGTTTTTTTTTTTTTCATCGCCCTGAACGTACATCACTATACAGTCAATCAGACACTCACTGACCCGAGCATAGATGTGCTGCATTTTATTGCAGTGCTGAATCCACAATGTGAAGCAAAGCATCCGGACGAGATTAGCATGATAAAGTAGCTAGTGGAAGTCTTGCTGGGAAAAAAATATTTCCTATTTGCAGAGAATTGTGTTGTGTGAACTGCAGAAGAACAGGAGGTGAAGGAGATGTTATTTTTATGTCTTGAAAACATTTTCAATATAAGTTTGTTTCCCTCTGTTCCTCTTCATTTCTTTCTGTCCCTCCCTCTCTCACCCACTATTTACTTATGCATTTCTGGACAAATATATTTCCACCTCTGTCAACTTCCCTCTTGTATATTGCATTATGCAGAAAAAGACTGTTACTTCAAATTGCCTCCTTTATCACGGCCAGTGGTGCAGCAGAGTCTCTAGGCCCCTCGAACCCCCCGCAGAGCTAAGCTCAGTGTGGAGTAAATCCCCAAACTTGTCTCTCTCAGATAGATTACACTGCATCTCTCTCTCTCTCCCTCCCTCACACACACACACACACACACACACACACACACACACACACACACACACACACACACACACACACACACACACACACACACACACACACACACACACACAGGTTCAAGTCTTCCCATAGCTTTGGACTACATGCTGTGCTCCATATTCTTCCAACAACCTTGAAAATTCCCGTCATACAGTTTGATGAAATTATTTACCCTTCATGCAACTGACTAGGGATACGTGTGTCTCCGTACATCTTGTGTACTTCATGTTTTGACGCTTTTATTTTCCTTTTCAGTCTGCTTCAGAGGAATCAACTGTGAAAGTGGAATGAGTTAGTAACTACTATCTAGTACCATTTTACTTTGATAATAATGTATGGCATATTCATTTTTAGTAATAATAACGGTATTGGTAGTTTAATTGACAACAACATTAAGATATTGTCATCTGACAAAATTCTGCTTCGAGAAATGAAACAAATCAAACCCCACTTGAGTTCTAGACCTCCATAAATTACAATATAAATAGGCTCTGAAATAATGGATGGTGATTCAGCAGATCAAATGGAGGGTCATCAAGCTTTGCCCATGATAATTAGTATATCTATTGCATCATTAAGATATGCACTGCTCAAAAATATTAAGGTAATGCTTAAATCACGCATCGGATCTCAATAAATGAAATATTCAAGTTGAAAATCTTTATTGTTTTATTGATATCTTCATTGTGTAATTTGTTGAGAACAAAAAAGATGTAAGAGCGGTCAATGGAAACCAAAATCATTAACCAAATCAAAGTGAAAACCTAAATCACGACTGATCCAACTCGCGTGGATTTCATCACGACGACTCATAATGTGGCTCAGTGGGGTGTTTGGTCCCCACGTGGCTGTATGCACTCCCGACAACATCTGGACATGCTCCTGATGAGACGGCAGATGGTGTCCTGGGGGATCTCTTTCCAGACCTGGATCAGGGCATCGGTCCTGGACAGTCTGTGGCGCTACTTGATTAATATGGGTCCTGGTTTGACAGAAGCACGTCTGGTTGAAGATCAAATAACAGACCTTAATAGAGGAAGTGTGAAGGATTTAAGTTTAGAAGCATGTTTAGTATGATTAAAAGCACACCTTGAAGAATGTCTTAAATATTACATTGTATTAAAATGTCACAAGATATTGATTCATGGAATGTATTATATGTTTACAGTATATTTACTTGAAGAAGATAGTATACGTGTATCATATGTTTACCTATTGAATGTATTAAACTAAAGGTATAGTGTTGAGCCGTGAGGGAGAGACAGGGACGTTTTGAGAGAGGCTTTACAGATTCAACCATGACCATATATGGTGATGGGTTTGGAGAGGCCGGCTTCAGGAATGTGAGAAGGTGTGAACAGCGGTGGAAGGAGACGTGTTGATCAAGCAGAGATCTTGGTGAATACAGCCCTATGGAACGAGGAGGGGCGGACCAGACAACCCAGAGTGGACACTGTCCGAAGCCAGGAGGGGACAGTTGGATTTCAGCCAATCACAAAGCTGATAATGGACTTTTACAGTTTCAGGCGGAGACTGTAAAGTATAAGACATTGTTACCGAGGATTTGTCTTGAGTTATCGACGCTGACATTCTACAGTGAACTAGAGTGCCGGGCTGTTGGATGGAGCGTGTGTTAACTCTGATCCACGGAACATATTCCATCGATAGTGTTCTTCAGTTTATAAGATAGTTATTAAACCTCCAACAGAAGACAGAGCAAACTGATGTCTGAGAAGTTTGCTGACAGCATCTGAGATCATCCGAGATACTTGTCCTCCAGAACATCCAATGTTTGCAGCTACTATCCTTTTAACTTTTCTAAAAGGCGATATGTAAGATTTTGCTTTTAAAGGAAGTTGAGTAGAATGTGTTCTGGAGTGAGTGACATCTGGGCAATGTCATATGGACTGATTACCTAAAATGTCATTAATTATGTACAGTAGGTAAGTTGTTCATCTGAAATACTCCAAATAGCTCCTTATCGATATGAAAGTCTTTTTTTTGCTTTTTCAATCATATGAACTAAAAACGCAGTATCACTGTTTGATGACTTCACATCACATTTGAGGACTTGTCTGAAGTAATTCTGAGAATAATTATCATCACCTGCAGCAACCGCCAGCTGCGTTTTCAAGCAGCAAGATGTTATTTGTGAAGTGTTTCCTCAATCTAATGATTTTTTTGTAGCTCTTTTTTTCAGTTTTTCATTAAAGCTTCACTTAACTCCCCAAACATGTCTAAATGAAACGTATAGTTCCCAATAAGCAAAGTGAGCCCCCGGACAGTTGGACTGGGAGAAAACCGTTTAGTCTCAAAGGGTTGGCACAGAACTCTGACACCATATTGTGCTGCACGGGCAATTTAAATGCCATTTCAAACCATATTGTGAGTCCAATCTTCAAGAGTTGCCAAATGCAATCTTACCATATGTGAAACGACAGAGGGAAAAGGCCGACGGCGTCGTCCCAGAGGACTGATCGAGATATAGAAGGTGTGTTAAACGCGGCTAAACACCGACGTACATCATGGTGACACATTCATTTTTGAGTCGCTGAAACATTTGTTCATCCCCAAGATTTTCCTTTCTCTTGTGTAGCATGTCCATGCCGTTATCACACTTGAAGCAGCTTTTAAAAGTAACTACATATTCCTTTAGCGTGCTTTAAGTGACGAGAAGCCACAAACAACCATATGTGGATGACTGGAGGGATAAGATGCCGGAGCAGACTCAAGGTGTCATCCCCGAGGGCTGATGAAGGAGAATGCAAAAACTCAAGGAAAACAACATATTGCTTCATGTTTTAATTGGAGCAAGTTAATGGTCCATGAAGACTTGTGTATTAGTCACTAAGACAAGCTGTTCTGATCAAAAATGTGTATGGACTGTGTGTGTGTGTGTGTGTGTGTGTGTGTCCGTGTGTGTCCACATAAAAAGTTTGGTTTTCTGCATCTCTGCCTGTTTTTTTGCGTCGAGCCTCCAGGGAGGAACACTATCAGGTTGCCATCTTCTCCCACCAAACTTTTTTTGTGAGATCAGATTTCTTAGAAAGCATAATAAGAGAGCTTCTTCGCTGATCGCCTGTGTGAGCACATAATTGCATCCTTGCTTTAGTGAAACAACCAAACAATAATTGCACCCTATGTACAAAATGATTTTAGGCCTGATAAGAGGAGGAGGAGGAGGAGGTAGAGCTTTTGAGTGAATGTGAGGACGGAGAACCACTCGGGTGAATGTGTGCGGTAAAAGTGTTTGACTTAATCGAAGTGTGTCGCGTGTGTGTTTATCTACGGGAGAAGCAGAAAGCTGCTGTGATATCAATACGCCGTGTCCATCATCTTTATCAGCTGTCACCACAGTTAATGGGGTGGACCGCTTTCTAAACACACACAACCATGAGCGGGAAATGAGGCAATTCGATTAGGATGACATATATCTTGTCTTTGCGGAGCACTTCATTTTACACCTCAGTCAATATGTTGTGGAATTATTAAGTTTCTCAGTGTTTCCTCCAAATTTAAATTAAATGACCATTTTGTCATTTTCATTGTCACAGGAAACACTATCATTGTATCGTTGCTCCATCAGATTCTGATTTCTTTAATGAAATTACAGAAAAGAATGAGTGTTATATAATTGTCTCTATTCTTACCAATCAATTGATCATGTAAAGGACTTAGAGGCTGTACTAATACAAAGGTGATGTGGGCTTTATGCTAGCATGCTCACAATGACAAGTCATTGTCATTGTCATAAGACACAGGACCATTTTATGATGATGGGATTTTTGATGATCCTAGATAATAATTTAGTTAACATTGATGGCAGGATAATGAAAGTGTAGGTGGTCAAAAATGACTAATTAGCATTATTTTTCATCGCTTTCTATTTTAAAAAGGTCTTTAACTTCAAGGAAGTTAGCTGTACTAAGACACAGAGGGAGAAAGACGAGAGAACAGTACCCCAGAACAAGAGTTGGATGTAGAGAAAAAGCTGCTTAGCTGTTGTTTTTCTTTAAAGAGGGCATTTGAAAACAAAGCATGAGAGTCAAGTGAGCGTCAAAAGAAGGACTTGAAGAAAGAAGAAAGCCACAAAGTGATAAAAACCAAACACACAGAGGACGGAGAGCAGAAGAAAGGTTTGTATTTCATCCTCCTGCTGTTTGTGTCTGCCGCTCTCATAGGAGCACTACGGCTTCCAAGGCGAGATGTCTTTATTACGATGTATCCCCACACCGCATTTAACCTGCCCAGCGTGTCCTCTTCCTCATCCCCTTCTCTCCTCTCTGCTGCTGCTTTTGTGGATTTTTCTCTCTTTTTGTTTCTTTTTTTTTGTTTCCTTCTCTTGAGCACCCCTTAACATATATTGACAAGTCTTTTCACTGTAACAATACATCAGAATAGGTATAGCATTACAGGCTCACTTACTTTGATCTATTCAATTCAAGCAAAGGCATTTATGCGACTTACAGCTAGTCGTCCCTCTTTCCTCCATAACCTTGATGTGAGCCAAGCCTGGCAGGAGTACATATTCTCTTATCCCTGTGTGTGTGTGTGTGTGTGTGTGTGTGTGTGCGTGTGTGTTTTCATCTCTTTCCCTTGCACAACAACGTTTTTTAAGCATACATGTGAGTTTGCTCTTATACTTTTACATGCTTGTGTGTGTGTGTGTGTGTGTGTGTGTGTGTGTGTGTGTGTGTGTGTAGTGGTGAGTGTTATTGGCTGGTTAAAGTGTGAGTGGTTGTGTGGATCAGGTGGTGTTTACGTGCTGCTCTGGGATCTGTCTTTAGCGGTGTGTGTGTGTGTGTGTGTGTGTGTGTGTGTGTGTGTGTGTGTGTTGTGGCTCACGGTGAACTTGAAGAGAGATCTCTTTATTTGAAGGGGAATAAAGCTGGTGAAGTGGGCTAGTTCTATTTGTCCGCAGTGGTCAATGTCGGCTCACTGGCTCTTTAAATTCAGATTGGCAGTTTTTAACAAGTGGAATGAGAATTGCTCTAAAGTGGAGTGTGCTATAGTGAGCTCCAAAAAGGATGAACAAATGACTCCTGTTCAAGTGTAAAGTAATCACAGTTCTGGGCAAGTTTGGCCTTATGAGAATTCCTCTCTATTTGGTGAGTCATCATATGTGATCATCAAAGACTTTCATCAAAAAATATTCAAACTCTAAAGATGTGGCCTTCATGTAATATTAATTGCTTCTCTGAAAAACTGCTGTGTTGTCAGGTTGAAGCAAGTCATGACATTTGCTGCAAGTTTTTCCTTGTCTGTGTTTTTTGAAGTAAATTTAAGTACACTCTGTAAAGAGACACACATCATGCTTTATTCATTTTCATTTTTTAGGTTTAAGTTTTTGCATTTGATTTGACGTGATTAAAGCACATTTTAGGTTTTAACATGCACCGAAATAATTTTGGTTTAAAGTTAGATTCATAAGAGAAAAAAGAAACAAAAACACCAACTCTTCTTAATTGTGCAAACTCACAAAACATCACTGTGAATGACAGCCAAAAGATCACCGTGAAACTTAAAACATGTTGATTACTTACATTGAGACTAAGACTTATTTTTGCATTACAGCTTTTCTAAAAATTGTTATTGCTCAAATGTTCCACCTAGTGGTGAATTTAGGATGCAAATAGATAAAGTGTAGTAAAATAAACCCCTATGTGTTTGTGTAATGTGTATTTTGGAGGTTTTCTTTCCACTAGTCTGTAAGAAGACGTTTTATGGAAGCAAAATACCCCAACATCTCAAAATTGACCACTGCAGGAAAAACCATGTTTAATGCGTTATGTCTTACTTTAAAGATGGCTGATACGTGGAACAAGCGTAGCATCAAAGCAAGCGCTAAACAACATGGTTTGACGATCTTTTATCTAACCCTCCTGGTAACTATTCTGGGAATGGGTGAACGTTTCTAACATGAGACATAAGTGAACACTCGGACACATTTCAGTGACTCTCTGCAGTTGAGGTTTATCACTCTTAACATCACTGTTTGAGTCTACAGCTACAGTCTTAAACAGTGATTGACACTGATTTTGTATCACATAGACATATGCAGTACACTCTCAGTACAGTAATGCTAAGGCTTAAGAACACACACACACAGACACACACACACACACACACACACACACACATGCACGCGCACAGACTAGACCTTTTATGTAACCCTCAGATAGTGTCCTTGCCCTCAGCTGCCACTGGCTAATGTGTTGCACTCGGAGGTGGTGAAATGTGGTCATAGTTGCTGGCACTTGCCTCGGGTAATTCCCTCATAAACACACACACGGACGGATACACACAAACACACTCGCACAAATGTGCAAACTTGTCCCCGAGGGTGTGACGAGAGGACAGTGAATCAAAGGACGCTGAGAAACGGTCATCTCTGACACAGATCGACTCAGACAGTCATCCTCCTCCTCCTCTTTTCCAACAGCGCAGTGAATAACCTTTATATTGCACTGCTTCATATGTTAGTATGCAATGCAATATGTCGCCAGTGATGCAGCAGCATAGCAACAAAGTTAATTGCCGTTGAAAACTATTTCACAAGACACAAATACGCTGCACCCAGAGGCATCGATGTTGCACTTGTATCCACTGCCTCGGATTTAAATGACTTGGTTGTATTTCATTATGTCCTTTGTTTGGACTTTCTCTTCGCACCGGACTGTATGTCAAAATGTGATATTTAATTACTGTGCGTCCATTACATTCACATGCAGTGACCTTCAGGTGTACAGCAGAGAATGATGCTGCTCTGTTGTGGGTGTGTGGGTTGATAGAAATGCTCCCATTTGTCCTGGAAAGCAATTATTTGCTTCCTTTTGAATAATTGGGCAATGTTTGTTAAGGTCACAGCAAGACAACTTCAGTTCATCATGACTCTATCTCCCTTTGACTCTGTACCCACAGCATTGTAATTACAAATAATAACTAAAGGTAAACATGCATATAAGTCTCTAAGCTGTCCTTTGAAGTCCTTGAATATCCGCTAAGACTCACTTGATGGAGGCAAAACTACATCATGTGCACGCACACACACACTCGCATAAAGAAATGGAGCTACAGATATATTTTCCATCTGTTTATTGTGGAACAAACGGTTGAGCAGGGAAGAAAAATGCTCCAGGGAGTTCAGTTTGCCATTCATGTGTCCTATCTGTGTGAATTAAGAGCTGAAAGTGCTGGTGTAGATACACCCCCCCCCCCCCCCCTTTATCCAAATGTGTAGAAAGAGGCACGGCGGTGCAGACATCAGCAGTTTAGTGAATCTCTGCATGCGCTGAGAAATAGGAGGACCTGAGGGAAAAGGTCAAAGCAATATAAATTTGACATGTAGATAGGAAGGGCTTTCTCACCTTCAGGGGGCGAGTGTTCTTCTCCACAGTTTTGCACATTACACAAGGCATGTGTGCGGTGTGCAAAATGTTCTTCCTTCCTTTCGATACAAACCTGATTATTTTTTTTAATGTTTTATGTCATGTGCATGTACACAAACTTTGGCTGCATTTCAATGACATCTCACTTAAAGTGATAATCTTGATATGTCTGTTAAGTGACTGTCGTTGAAGGAGGCGGCACGATGGTGATAGACATTTGTTTTTGTGATGTTCATATATTTGCAGTGTTACGAACGGGGTGTTTCGTGGACATTCCAGGTAAATACGCCTTAATATGGTTGTTCTCCATTGTATACACACAATAAATTTAAATATGCACCCAATTCTGAAAATTTGAAGCTCATGTATCAACAAAAAGACTCAAAAGGCTACTAAACTTTTGGCACAATTCCCTTGTTTTCACTAAAATAGAAATTCTATATCAATCAGGACTGAAATGTTAAGGCTTGCCACTTTAAGCTCAACGTCTTACCTTTCTACACATCGCATACAAAGTATCAATGGCACCATACTTACTTGGTACATTCAAATTTAGTTTGATATTACTACAGTTTGGTTTTTATTATATTCTTTATCCTGTTAGTCCTAATTTCAGACTTCACTTTACTACAAAGTCTCACATACATCAATTAGTAATTAGCACTTTGTGTGCATGAATCTCTAATTACTTAAAGAATAACTTAGCATCAGGCTACAAAGCAGTGTTTTGCAGACGTGTTCTTTGCACCTACAACCAAACCCAAGAGTGATGGAAACTCAGTTTTCAGGTTTTTAATTTGTATAGAAAATGAAACAGGAAGTGCTACATCCTATGAAGCATCGAGCATGAAGAGTGTAGTGGAGGAGTTCCATTTATAATAGGAAGGCACCGCTGTACTAAAACACAGCTGCATTACAACACTTTGAGGACAATTTACTTATACTTGGGCACAAGTCATTTTTTTAATACCGACCGGGCTCCAAATAATTCTTTGTGTCAAAGGTGTAATAAATTTATAAATGTAAGAGTTTACTAAAAATCCTTTTAGCGCTTGGCAGTTTTTTTTGTTGATAAATAACATGGATGAAAGGCATCCAATTTGAACTCCAGCCAAAAATCTACTTTAGTGGATAATAATTTATCTGGATTGTTCAACACATTATTATGATTTTAAGATTGCAGATTCATTATTGACCTTGGAAATACAAGTAGACAAAACAACCTCACCACAAAGTCCATTTAGTTTAATTTATACTGCTGATATTTTATATGCTTTACTTTACACAGTAGGTGTGAAGTAAATCATGGTTTTAATCAAAGGTTGAAATGTTTTCTATTCCAGCAAATACTTGAAAGTGTTCTTGAATACTGGATGTCAAATATTACTTTTTTTACCGTCAGCAGAAGGAATTATTTAGAGTTCCACTGAGGATGGAGAAATCAAAAAATCTCCAAAAAATGCTAACATCTCAGAAACAAGAAGAATCTAAAACACAGACACACACACAGCAGAGATACACTCGTCATTTGTTCATGCCCACACAGACCCACACACTGCTGGTGGCAAAATATCCATTCACACATTCCCACTGACGGGCAGCTGTTAATGGGAAGGGACAGCCTCCCCCAGGCGCCAATCAATCAGCATGTCCTCACGCTCTGAGACAGCCTTCATGTGGGACAGGCGTGGTGGTGGAGTCCAGTTTCATCACTGATGTTTGTGTGTGTGTGTGTGTGTGTGTGTGTGTGTGTATGCGAGTAGTCTTTGTGTGCAAACAGCCACGTCGCTAATTGTTTTGATCAAACCCTCACAAACGAGAAGGAACAAGATAAAAGGCAAACTCGTGCTGAACGGGATTCCTCTTCCTCAGTCTGTCTCTAACCTTCTAGCTCGCTCTCCCCCCCGTCTTCCTCGTCTCCATGACACACAGAACGCGCACGTAGAAGTGATTTCTGGGAGATGTATTGAAAAGTTCATCATGTGTATAAAATGACCTTAACGTAGAAAGAGGGGAAAAAAAGAGAGTGACGGAAAGAGAATGAGCAGAGGGCTGAACGTGTGAAGTGTGCACCTCGTAACCGATAGGTGTGTGTGTGTGTGTGTGTGTGTGTGTGTGTGTGTAGAGTGTGTGTGTGTGTGTAGTGTATTAGAGAGTGACAGAAACAGAACGAGAGCGAAAAAACATGTTTTGTCTGCTGTGTTTCTCTCAAAGCCTTTAAGGAAGAAATTAGGGAGGAAATGAGTCCAGAAATCTTGTGGAGGGAATTTTGAGAATATGTTAAAGGTCCAGTGTTTAACATTCAGAGGATTCTTTTAGCAGAATTACAATAACATTTTGATAAGTATGTTTTCTTTAAGTGTGTAATCAAGAATGTCAAGTTGTAGTTGTGGTCTTGTTTTCACCTTGAGGTTGCCAGGCAACCAGCAATGTCATTGTCTCCTTAAGGCCCACACTTGTGTGTTACCCTTCATTATATGAACATCACACTGCTTCCTATATGAGCAGAAAGTGTTGCTCGTGAATGTAAATATCTGTTATTAGGTGCATAAATCATACCCTGTCTCCAATCATAGGAGACAGGGATGCGACTGGAATAAGTGTAGCACCAAAGAGTGTGTGTTTAGGACAGGAAGCAGAACATGATAAGTGATATAATGGATGAAGGAGGTGAAAAACAGTCAACATGTTTCTATTAGTTCAGGTATCTCATTATTGTGTGTGTGTGCCACATATTCTCCATCCTTACAGCCACATATTTCCTTCCTACCTTTCGTCATTTCACGTCCTCGACTGCACCATCTCTGTCCTTCACCTCTTAAGTGACCAACTCCCCTTTCATCAATATGCCCTTCCTTTCAACTCTTTATCCCTCCTTGTATGTCTCGTTTAATCTATTTGCTCTCCAGGACGTGCACTTCCTCTTTTATCTCCCTCCTTCCTCGCCATCCTCCCTTCCTTCCTCGTCTGGGGCCGATCTGAGTAGCTTTAACTTTCTCTCCCTCCTAACCTCGGCTTTCATCTCTTTTTGGTCACCTTGCATCCCGCTGCTTCTCACCTCCACTTCTAACCCTCTCACCATGCGTCCATCCGTCCTTTTTACTGCAGCCAGTTTCCGCTCCCTCCGTCCTCTCTTCCAATCCCGTTCTCCTCCGTCTGCCACTTCCTCTGAGCTTTGTGTTTTTCGTTTTACTCCCTCCATCATGGTCTGTAGCTTTTCCGCAACCTTCACGTGCTGTTCGGTCCCTCCCACTCTTCACCTATCTCTCCATCTCTGCCTCCTTCCCTCTGTCCAACAGATCTTTCTCTGCAGGTCTTTGTACACCTGAAAGCACGCCACCATCTGCTCCACACGTCTCTGTCCTGCTCCTTTCTGCCTTTCAAAATAAAATGCATCAGTATCCCCTTCAGGAAACTACCTTTAGGACAATTGAAAGATATGATTTTACAATTTTAATTTTCAATTATCAAAAGGTTATGTGTATTTTTCAATAAATGGGTTATATTTGTTTTGTGTATCATTAATTTAACAACCTTTTACAAAATACAAAGGTCAAGCCATTTGAAATAATTGTTTTCTCGTTTAATTGGATGAAAAAGAAAGGATATTATAAGGATATGTTTTGACCCAGAAAGGATCCTTACATAATTAACTGGGCAGAGATGAATCAGTCTCTTTTTTCTTTTTAGTTCTTTCTTTCTGGGTATTACTGCACTATCTGAAATTACAACCTCATGAGGTACTAATGCCTCTTGACGAGGTCAGATTTCTCTGTTCCTTGTTAGATGCAGAGAACTACATTTTTGAGTGTTATATTTTGATAAACGAAGCGGTAATTTAGCAATTAACAGATACGTGCTGGGTGTCTGTCACTTTGTCTAATGTTGGCTTGTTACCAATTTGAATTAGTCTAGTCATTCAAATCAAATTCACCTCAGTTGAGTTCCTCCTAATTCACTTGAAGGAAATGATTTTGTTCTTGTGTGTGCGAGTGCTCTTACCTCACGTAACCCTTACATAACACACTCAAATATCCAAAAGGTTGCCTCTAGCAAAGTGCCGTGGAAGTGGCAGAGCAAAGCGTCTTAGCCTTTTCACTGTTAATGTTTACCTCCCTCATTTTGCTACTCTTTTAGTCTGTTCTAGATTTCTCGCTTCATCTCTCTCATGCTCTCTTTGTTTCTTCACGATATGTGGAGGCCATTTGTGTTATGAGTCACTGCTCGTCTCCCGCTGATGTACGGTCGTTCCCCGTGAAACAGATTAGAGGCTGCAGAAGAACATTCTCGTCAGGTACACTTGCTGTGTCTTGGCACTCACTCCTCTGGGAGCATGTGGGATTTTATGTGTGTGTGTGTGTGTGTGTGTGTGTGTGTGTGTGTGTGAGACTGCATATGGGAAGGTGTATACTGCGTCAGCAGACGGTTTCTGTGTGGGAGACCAGTATATGGTCGCAATGGGATGTTGTCACTTCAAATGATGTGAAGTGAGTGAAAAGAAGGTTGTCATCGGTGTGCTTGTATTTGTGCATTTGAGAGCTAAGTGGGAGTTTGGCACCTGTGTGCTTTCTGCAGGGACAGAAACGCCAACGCATGTCAAGTTGTACAAGGACAACACAAGGACTTTAGGATCAGGAGAGGTGTGTGTGTGTGTGTGTGTGTGTGTGTGTGTGTGTGTGTGTGTGTGTGTGTGTGTATGTGTGTGTGTTCTCTCTTGTATGTCTATTTTTGTGGGGACGAAGGACACAGATTTCTCTGAAGGGCCCTTTAAGTTTTTGTCTTGGGGTTATGGTTTGGAGTTTGTGAATGCACTATGACAGCAGGATCCTCAGAAGTATAGAAGAACAGACACCTTCCAGCACACACACACACACACACACACACACACACACACACACACACACACACACACACACACACACACACACACACGTACAAGTACAGGGGTGACGCATTTCACCTTTCTTTTCTACCTGGGATGTAACATTAGAACTGAGTAGATTTACAGGACTTATCTATTCCTTCCAACTTGTCTCATGAGTTTACTGAGCGGCGGCTTTAATGGTTTAATTCTTACTTCAACTGGAAACTCCTCAAACCTGCATGTCAAACTCTGTTGGTAAATTAAACTGACATTTGCCAATTTGTTCCAAATGAAAGAGGTTGTTTGTATCATGCGATTTGATGCAGTTTCACATATCGACATTTGGTGATTGTAATGTGGCAGAAATGTTATCAATGCACCAGTAAAGGAAGAGGGATCCTTCGTCAATGTAAACAATGCTGATTTAAAAAAAAAAAAAGTGGCTTTTCAAAATAAGAGTGTGGGTGTACAAAATTGGGAGACAAAAACATGAAGTTATTAAGGAAACAGGAAAGGTTGAGCATTAAAGAAGTAGAGAGGACGGTTTCAAGAGTGATTAAAAAGGAGAATTGTGCGGTAAGTAGAAAGAAAAGATAAGAATCTACTGTCAGAGTAAGTTTACATTTACAGTTTCACTTGTTAGATCGTAAGTAGACAGACTTAACATCAGCTGACCTACATTGAACAAGTCGAGGCGCCACATTTTTCAAGGCGATTCTCTTAGAAACTGATTCGCCCCCCTTCTTAATTATTCTCGCTACATCAGCATTCCTTTTATAAGACCTCCCCCTTTGATTTCCAAATCAAAACATGCATCTTTATTAGACAACATACAAAAGCTCAGCTCAAAAAATATGTATTTACTCAGCCCTTCACCCTCTGGTCTTTACCTTACTTTACTTTGATTTCAACACGGTTTTACTCGAGACGAAGAGAGAAGGAGAAGATCTTCCTCTGATAGGCTGTCCTCTCTGACACCGAGTGGGCAAAGGATGAGCCCTCTCTGTGGACTGAATGTCAAGTTTAGATGAGTGTCGAGCTCCGAGTGCGTGTGCACACACATGACTTACAAACACACGGACACAAGGAAGAAGGGATTAACGTCATACTTTTTGGCACGGTGCAGCTTTTCACATTGATTTTTGTATTCATTTTATACACGAGGAAAAGACCTGAAAAAGGTCACAGGGCTTCACTTTTCATTTCCTGTTGTAAAAATCAGAAGGGAACTTGTCATTTGGTTGCAGCTTCTTATCTAATTAATTTTCCGTGTCATTGTGCGTCTAATTATAAAGTGAGCACACTTTGCTGTGTGCTTTTGTAAGTTGGCAACCTGGTGATTTCAGAAATATATTTTATTGTGAATTTGCAACTCAAGCAGAATGTAGGCGCTGGACAATCCTGCAAAAACTATTTTTCTTTTAGACATTGAATGCCAGTGTTTTTAATTATCTTTCTTTGGCAACGAAGTGGTGAAAGTATGGTGGAGGCTAAGCAGGTAAAGCACTCGGTTCAGATCAGGGAAAGATCTTATTTAGTCATTGAAAGGAATGCAAGTTTATACATGTTACTTTTCACTTTTAATAAATGGCACAACGGTTATTGCGTTGCACTAGACTTACGGGTTGTACGTGAAGCTGCAGAATCATTGCATCCCATTGCATGTAAATTTCTAGGACTGGGAGGAGGCTGGGTCGGGGTTATTCCTTGTCTGTTGACAGAGGCAGGTACAGTTAGGCTGTGTGACAAAAGTGCACCATGATCTTTACTAGAAAGGCCACAAATGTCAGCAGACATGTAACATAACCATTAGTGTCTTGGCTTGCTGGTACATTACAGTACTTTCAAAGCTTTGGGTGGGCACACAGGTCCTGACATTAAAGAGGCTGCATTTTCCCGCCTCTCACTTTCTCCTTCCGTCTCTCTCTCTCTCTCTCTCTCTCTCTCTCTCTCTCTCTCTCTCTCTCTCTCTCTCTCTCTCTCCCCCCTTTAGTCAGTCTCCCCTTTGTCCTCTCTTCAATCTCTCTACTGGTCAAGTTAATGGGTCTTTAACCTTGTGTCAATGAGCTAGGGGCTTTGGTGTGCTCGCCCACACCACGACTGTTCCCTTCCCAATTAGGCTGAGATGCTGGCCAGAAGACAGCTTCAGTGTGTTTGTGTGTAACAGATCCTCAAAACGCAGCCCGAGGTGCCCACAATGAGTGCCATTATTGTCGCT
>NW_027176375.1:42500-119859 GCF_023349555.1 Cebidichthys violaceus
CTACACACCAGTGGGAACGGTGTAAAGCGTTAAGTTCTACAATCAGTGAAAAAAGTTCTACAACAGTGACTTTAATAAAATGATGGGATTATTTCACTTTTGTTCATATACATTTAACCAAACATGCATTTAATCCCAGGATCTTCTTGTATGAGGCAGCTTTATCGACAAATACACCACCATATCATCTTTTTTTTGAATTATTGTTTTTAACTATAAATGTGTCGGATCAATTTAATTCAGATACAACTGAGAGGCTGTCCATCGGCCCAGTTTGACACAGACACCGGTTTGATCAAGCGACAGTAACTCTAGACAACGGTGTAACTTTTCAAGGTTTGACAGCCAACAATCTGTTTTATCCCACCTTCTCTTTTAAGCACATTAAAGAAACCGCCAAGACCGCCTTTTCTTCCCCAACTCAACATAATAAGGTCTTTTCTGTCGGTGGCTGATGAAGAGACCATCATTTACGGCTTTGTTTCATCCAGACTTGACTATTGCAGAAAGCTCGTGCTAAAAGTTTTCAGGTTGCTCACAATGCTGCGGCTAGAATTTCAACTAAAACTAGAACATTTGACAGTATTACACCCATTTTAGCATCCTCTCCGCTCTCAGAATACCTCCTCCTGTCTGTCCCCACACCCCCCTCCTCTAGAATTACCTCCCTGCCCACGTCAGACTATCTATAGGCTGTGTCTTCTATCTACGGTTTTGATCTTTGATTACTTTTGGCTTGTACTTCTACAATAAAGTTCTCCTTCTGTTGCTCTCTCTCCCTCCCTCTCCCTATTTTCTCCTCCTCGTCTTCTCTTTTCATTCAGGCGTCTTTATTCTGAACCGTCGGCCGTCCTGGGACCTCTGTCTCCCTCCCCTGGCTATGATTGCCTCATTCCAGATGTTTGAAGAAGGATCTTCTTCAGCCTCTCTTCTTGTCTCTTGTGCTTATCTCTCTCTCTCTCGTTTGTTTCGTGTCTCCCATCTAAACAAACTGTGCTTGACTTTTAGCTCTTGTGTGTTCGGCTACACCTGAAGTTGCTCGACGTCCTCCTGGATCCATATTCTCCATATATGTTTGACCTTAGACCTTTGCGTTGGATGAGTGAAGAGGGTGTTGTAGGCCGTACAGATTGTAACGCCCCTTGAGGCTGATTTGTGATATTGGGCTGTATGACTATAATGGACTCGACTTGTCTTTGGTAAGCCACAGAGGCCTTCCCCAAAGAAATCCATTGCATGTAATTATGATTAGTTTTTTGGTCAGAAGCACTTCCACACATCTTTAGACATAAAAAATATGGTATAAGAGCACTAGCATAAATCATTGTAATGAGTGCACTTTCCAGAATAAAATGCTCTCTATAGCCTGTAATTGTACCTTGCCCACAGATGCTTTGTGTTTTTAAACCATAGTCAGACACTTTGATTAAAAGTTTGTTATAATGATCATTGAGAACATAATTTGCCTGCACAAACTTGTCAATGGAACAATCAAAGTCTATCTTAAGGCCGTCTATAGCTCCAGTCCACTTCATTGTATTTCAGGCTTTTATTCAGCCTGGAAAGCTTTTAAGCGTTTAAACCACTGATGTGAAATGTGATTTAAAGAAGCTGTACTTAACGCCCAGAGCCTTAATATAGCAACAAAACAACTGTTATCGATGTAAAAACAACAGAGGAGAAAATGAGGTCTGTCTCGCTCTGAGTGGTGCCATCCCAGCTTCTCCTTGCTTTGTTGACACATCCGGCCGACTGCACATGCTTTTAGTGCCTCGCTGTCAGCTCACGGCCGCCGCTCTGCGCTGCTGTCATACGGCGGTTACAGCGGATAATGCTGTCCCGACCGACGGTGTCATGCAGCACCCACCCTCCAACGCCGCTAGCTCTGTTAGCATCGTTAGCTATGAGCCACCGGCTCGCCGTTGACATGTTGAGAGCCATTGAGATGCAATTGAAATGCTGGCTATCTCAGATATTACACATTTAACTTGAATTTGTAGAAATTAAATTAATAAAACATGTTAATGTAGGTGGGAGTTGGTAAAATGCAGCAAAGAATTTTGTAACTGCGGTGTTAAATTTGGAGAATCCACTGTTTTTTTTATGCAACAACACTGAGTGAAAGGCGATTCTTTTTTATTTTTCATCAGAAAATTCACTTGTCAAGTTATCCTGCCAAAGCATTTCCTACCTGGTGAATCAACTCTGTGCAACTCCCAAGTATATTTCTCCTGGAACATCTGCTGAGGGCAGCCCACCTTTCTGAGCTTCCCTTTATTATTGCTCCCTTGATATTGGATGTTGAATGTGAATATTAGCTGGAACAGAAACCTGAGCCTTAAGTCACAGACGCACTGCTCTGTGCCCAGTTGATTCTGACATTTTTTCAAATCTTAAATTCTGTAGTATTCCAGCTTTAGCTGAACTGCCAGGGAGGTCATTACCCACACCGCCTTGACACTTTGCGCTACAGCTCCGCTGACATATGTTTCTATCAGAGCAGCCGAGCTAAAGTGGCTAGCACAGTTTATGACAGAGTCATACCAGCAGACAGCTTTATGACCTCTGTCATGTCTGCTGCACTGTTATAACTTATGTCAGGTCTCTGCCGGCTCAATGGGGCCGTGCTGATGTATGGACTTCACATTGTGCTTGATAACTTAAGTGATATTATTCCTGTAAGCTCAGCCTGAAGAGCAGCGCCCCGTGCTTCGACTGCACACTACATTTAGTATTCAGTGGAGAAGAGCCTCTGACACAGCTCACCTCGGCACGGCCTGTTGTGTTTAGTGGCATTTTTTGTGCTGGAAGACACATTTACAGCCACTCTTCTCGAGGTGTGTGCGTCCGCGTTTGTGCGCACATCCGTGCCGTTCTAAAATGTAGCTATCTGTCTTGCCTCAACTCCTTTCCTTCTCATTAAATCTGGGGGGTAAAAATTTGCATGTCCTCACCTTCAGAAAGGAAATTATTCATGTGCTGAGGTGTTTTCTGTTTGTCGGCGGTGCGTGTGTGAGAGAGCGAGAGAAAACGAGAAACAGTGGACAACTTAACGGGGTTTGAAATCACAGCACCGGGAGCTTTGAGCTCGGCTGAACACGCCGACAAAAAGCCAGAGAACCACTCTGTGTCATGATTTCAGTCAAACTTGGGATCGGTTAATCTAATGAAAAACACCTATAAATACATGTAAAATGGGGCTGTTTTTGGTAATTAACAGCCACACATATTGCAAGTGCCTTGAAGATCAACAGTAACGTGACAGTTTCATCAAGTAAATGTGGCACGCCGATCGATGCTCAAGCTGGAAAGCATGGTCAGGACTTGTATTAAACGTGTGGTCTAATATGGAGAACGCTATATTCTTATTATTATTTCTAGCTTAGAGAAACAGCACACAACTGTACACAGCTATCCGATGCAATTCCTTTAAAAAAAATATGATATCCAGGGTGGCGCATACCACTGATTGCCACGATCATTTTGGAAGCAATCAGTGTGATTGCTGTAAACATATAAATACTGCGGCGACACTCGGGATGCGTAATGCTGCACAATGGATGCACTGGAACTGTTTCCACTACATAAATGGAAGAATTAGGAGGGAACGAGTCTTCGGAGATCACCTCATCCACAAGCAACTCGATTTATAGCATTGACCGTTTATGGTTGAATGTGTAGAGGACGGGATGTGAGGCTGAACCATCTGCGCACATTTACAGATGGATTTATAAATTAGACCCCTGGAGTGTGATGACGCAGTATAAAGTCAGAAAAAAACAAACAGAGGACTTTCCAACGTGTTCGAGACAGTTGTTTGTGTCCCAAAGTGTTGTTGACTTATGTCGATGCTACGTTTTTGTCTGTCGCGTTTCCGTACTTATGTTACAATGTTCACGTTTTAGTTCATGTATGTATTTTAATGATGTTTTTCTTTAAAATAACTAGGTGATTGTTCTGCGACAGTGGTCTCAGAGATGAGAATGTGATGATCCAGAGAGAGAGAGAGAGAGAGAGAGAGAGAGTGGGTGTATGTGTGATAGGGCTTGATACAATTTTTTTTAGCCACTTGGCATTTTGGGATTTGGTTCTAATTTGAAACCAAATTTCTTTTTTTTGGGGGGGGGAAAACTTCCCCAAAAAAGTAACAAAAATAACAAACCATCCCGACCCAATTCACAACAGTCCTATGAATCTTGAGAAGAGCAAACTTGTGTGAACGAAGGTTTCTGACCATCTTCACTGCCATCGCTCCATCACATTATTGTATCTGGAGTAGGTGAACCAGCCATTTCCAAGAAACCAGTTTTTGCATCAACAATACATATTTTGCCGTTAACAGTTAACAGACTGTTGTTTTTTTTCCTCTCACCAGTAAAACAAACATATGAAGGCTCGCCTTTCACATTGACTGAATGTAATACGTAGGCTTCAACTATCACAACACGGACAACACCGTCTGTCAGTCTAATTCATTTTTTCATGGCTTTGAATTCATCACAGAACCATAACACTGACGCATTGATTTGAATCTCAGCTCATAAAGTTTGTTCTGACCTATCTCTCCGAAATGATAGAATGCTGAATTACATTTCTTAAACTAAATCACACAAAGTTTATTTGTGCACATTTAAAAGTTGGGATCTACTCTCTGTACAAACACGGACTGTGCATGAGGATGTTGTGTATTGTATGTGTATCGCTGACCACAGCAGTTCTTGTGTTAGACTGTCTCATCGACATAGTTCACCAGTGGGTACCTGCAGCTTCCTCACAGCGTCAACACACATATTGTCTTTCTACATTAATAGCTTGTGAAAATGAATCATCAAATGTTAAAATATTAAATGGAAATTGGTTGACCACATCTCTCTCTAAAAAAAAAAAGCAGCTATAATGTAAGCATATGTCTGAAAATAAATAACCTAATTAGTGTTGCAAAAAGGATTACATTTGGTCTGTCAGTCACTCTGTGAGAGCAGCTTTTTTGGCTGAATCATGTTTTCTCATTTACTGTTACAATGTGGATGTTTCTTGTGGATATCTTTGGTTCTGTTCCCAGAACATCTCATCTCATGTATTATCTGCTACCATTAAATTCCTGAACGCACGTCTTCTCACTCTCTTTTCTCTCCCCGCCACTCAGTCTTTCTCGCTCTGCCTCCCTTACCGCTCTGTTTTTCTCAATTTCCATCCCTGTCTCCATTCCCCTCTCTGTCTCTCTGCCCACTAATTCACACTATGTTTTTTTTTTTTTTTTTTTCAATCCGCATCGACCAGTAAGGCCACGGTTTAAGCAAACAAAATGCAACAAGTACATAATCAGCGAGTGCTTTTTGTGCCTAATGCAGAACAACAGCAGAAGCAATACAATAATTTTCTGTAACTTGTGGAAAGTGATGGCATGTAATTTCATATTAAACTCCAGGTGATACATCATTATGCAGTATTGATAGAAACACAATCATTTAGTTGTGAAGAAATGTTTACACTTGCAACTGTTTGCTTCGACAATAAATGATATGTGATTGGGACACACCATCACCTTTGAGCGACGCGGGGAGTTATGTAACCGGGAAAAAAAAAATCCATCTAGCTGAAATATATTACCCTGCTGCCGCGCCATGTTTCATCACTGTTTTGCAAACCCTTCAGCTTTTAGATTTTCTGTGACATTTCTTTTTGTCTCTCTCGATCATCGGAGCTTTTGAATATCAAGCTATTGCATAACAATATCTCTCATTTGCTTAATCGACTTCATCCCAAGGCCGTGAGGAGCGATTGGTGTCAAATCGACACATAACTCTTTGTGATCAGACAGCTCACAGACAGTCAAATTGACGTACGATCCCATCAGAGCTCTTCAAGGAACAGCTGCAGTTTTTTTTTCCAACGCTATTTAGTAACTAAATTCTCACACACCACCCATATGCTCATCGTGTTCAAACCACAAGCCAAGAGCCACGTGCTTTTGCCTGCAATGGGACCAAACTGCGGATGGATTTCAGGCTTTAGTTTGTTGTGTTAGTGAAACCACAGTCATCAAGCCCCTCAACTACATGCGCATCGCAGTTGTATTATCGTGTGGGGTGAGGCAAAAGGCACACACACACACACACACACACACACACACACACACACACACACACACACACACACACACACACTGGCTACAGGATGATGGGGCTGAGAAAAGCACAAACAATAGAGCTTATCAGACCGCTGAAGTGTGGAAGAAAGTAATAAGCAGGGAGCCACAGAGATGTGTGTTGTGTGCAGAGTGTTTGTGAAGGGGCCAAGTAAGGTGATCCAGTCTGAGTGAGAGTAGAAGGGTAAAAGGCAGGTGGTGCAGTTGTGCTGGTGGCCTTAGATGTCTTTAGAGAGGGGGAACTGTGCAGTCTGCTCTCCCTACTCCTTATGCCGGCCACCGGTGGTGCTCCAGGCCCACCGGTGTGTGTGTGTGTGTGTGTGTGTGGGATAGTCGGTCGCTGGCCTTGGTGCTGAATTTGCACCAACAAAGCTGGCGGCTGCTGTTGCTGTCCAAGGTGCTGAACCTCTGATGGTATAGAGCGCTGGGAAATGGTGCGAGTGTTGTTTTTGGCAAGAAGCCGTTTCTTGACTTTCCCACATTGCTGATTGATATGAATGAATCAGCGATTTCATTACGTGCACGTGTATTGACTCGGCCATGTTATGGTCGTCATCTTCATTTTGCATAATCACCCTTGGATATTTGAATCTTACAAACATGATTAAATTGTGTTTGTACAGCCTAACTTCTGCGACGTTCCTCCATCCACTTCACCACTTGGCCAACTGCTCTTACCTATAACTGTATCTAGGTCAGGTGGCACTTAGTGAGTCACCTCATGACTGTGATTGCCAGGGGAAAAAGGCAGCTGATCGTCGTCCTCATTTCCCTGAACCCATCACATGGAAATATCAGCGCTGATGTGAGCAACTCCTGCTCTGGAGTACGCAGATATAAACTTCTCTGAAAAAGTAGAGAATCCGTTTTTTTTTTTTAAAGTTAGTTCAGGTTGCTGGAGATACACACATGCTCCCTTTTCTTATATCTTCCGGGTGATGTCGATCCACATGCCATTAACTATAAGCTTCTATGATATGGCATATCAGCTAGCTAATGTTACAATTTAAATATAACAACTTGACAAGGATTTCATGTTTTTATATTAAAGTAAAGTTAACACAAACACTGGAGTAAGGGGCGGCGATGTTCTTCTATAAAATGATACAAACACGTTTTCTATTATCATATTAATAACATCAAGGCATCTGTTTCGTTGGTCTTTTAACAGAAAGTGCCACATCTACACTCGCACAACTGGTGCTAAATCAAACTACAGCACGCTGCAATGTCAGCTGATTTCACATCTCTTCAGTTATGTAATAACAACAAGAAGCGTGACTGCGGCTAAAATAATCCCAACTACGCCAGGGACAAATGTTTTACCTCCTTCTTCATTTAGTTTGCTAAACAGATCATTTTGCGGTGTGCTTTATTTTCCCCAGTAAACTAAAGCAACAAATAATGCATTGAAACGAGAACAATTTCAAATAATGCCTTGTTTGCAATATGTATCTGTAATCAGGAGCAGCAGAAAGTCAAGTTATTCTAATTACAGGCCGCGTAATGAACCACCTGCTGTGAGGCTGTGTCGCTGAATGTTTATGAACTGGGCTAGTCTCACACACACACACAGACACACACACACACACACACACACACACACACACACACACACACACACACAAAGACAACCTGTTCCCTACAAATTGCACTCGTTCTCTGTGTTTTCAGACCTCCGCAGAACAGAAAACACAGACCTCCATCTGAAAATCTACGCTCACATGCTGCAGAGTTAAACACACATTTCACCAAAACAACCTATGAGCTGACTGCAAACACTTGTCAGGGTCCCCACTATGACCGGTATTAACACAATGGTTCTGTTGTCGATGCAGATCAACACATCCACGCTGTTCATTTCTCTGCAGATACACACAAACACACATGTGGCTGTACACAATGCACAAACACACACACACATGCACACCGATCCAGCAGCAGACACATTACCCTAAAATAAACCAAAGTGATAAATAATTAAAGAGCAAATGGCCGTCCATGCCCACTGTGACCAGCCTCACACACACACACACACACACACACACACACACACACACACACACACACACACACACACACAGCGCACATACTGAAGACCTATAGCTACCCATCTAACCTTTTATCTCCAGATGATGAATGGAGGGTGTGGAGGATTCTGCCTTAGACAACGTTGCCAATTTTCTCCTTCCATGGCTTTCAAATTCTAACAGATATTTTTCTGAACTTTCAATTCATCATCTTGGACACTGTCCACTCAACCGGCAGAGCTGAGCACAAAGGCCAGATCCATTCTCACACATGCACAGACACACAGACACACATGAGATGATGTTTGTATGCGCGTGTGAAGACACATGGGTTTGGCTGCCTAATTTTGCCTGCAACACTGGAAACATGGGAAGACCGATTCTTTCCCCGTTTGGTTTCTTTCGAGGTGTCTGACAGTGGAGAATTATTTTGGGGTCGCTGCATTTGAATAAAACATGCTGTCAGCTGCTGGTGAGCTGATTGAGTTTAAAATATCACTCAAAGTGTGACTATTACATGAATCATTCTATTTTTTTGTGGGCAGCACAACCTACAATTATTTTCTTTATTAGTGCGATCGAACAAAAAGGTGACAAATTAGACGTAACAAACAGGTTATGATCTGAGTTTGGTGCAGATTTGTAGTTGTTTTTGTGTTGTTAGTGGGAGGACTACTGTATTTGTGTGTGTTTCTGTTTGTTCTCTAAGGCTGTTGTGTATGTGTTTACATATATTTGTATTTATATGCAGAAGTGTGACCAGAAGCATGCTCAGGTATGTGGAGGAGAAAAAACCCACAATCAATACATCAATAATAAACCCAATGTTGGAAGGGTTCAGTGCAGCGCTGCAGGGGTCGGCCACCCTTTTTTTATTTATTTACTTTTGCTTCTTTTCCTTGTATTTAGTTTTGTTATCTTTATGTTGCCTGTGTTATTGCCTTTGGCCTCCCCCAGACCTTTAGGAGGGAGCTGGTCCGCTGCAAGTCATTCCCAGCTGTAAAAAAACAATTCCAGTAGGGCAGGGAAGTAATATTTGTCTTGAGTTCATTATGGTGCTTTTGTTTTTACAGCAATATAGAAAAGATAACAGAGAGGGAATTATGACCTGTTTACCTTCGCTCTAAGCATCTAATAATACATGATTAAAACGACTAATGCCAAGATTTACTTTAATCAAAGCAAATATTTGAATTCAATTTTAAAAGAAATTCCTTATGATTTGAATTCTAAGTAATGTTTAGAATTTAAGCGAATAACCACTATAGATGACAATAACTAAGTCAAAGGATAACATTTACAACATTTACATTTACTTTGTGGCGGTTGAAATTATGGTGGTGGAAACAAGGAGGTCTGGAGTCACATTCTTTCACACATCACACATACTTTCAAACAAGTGGATTAGTCGCTTGTAGACTTGATCCTCAAAATATTCTGCACATGAATGTCAGGTACAGAATAAAGCTGAGAGGCTAAAACTGAAGACACATCTCAGTAAAAAGCAAGTGAGATGTGTCTAGAGGGAAACATGAAATAGTAAGATGATTATAAGATGAAGTATTTTAACACTGCAGATCACCAATAATATGTATATAGAGGCTAAGGTTACTGTATCTGCAGGTAGTCACATGGAGATGTACACATAAACCTGCATACAAACACAAACTTATTACTGCAGACTCACACACTCACACACACACACACACACACACACACACACACACACACACACACACACGCACACACACACACACTCTCACACACACACACACACACACACACACACACACACACACAATTGGGACCCACCACCATTTGCTAGCCTTGTGTTTATGTCCTTGCCTACAGCGATATCAGTTTCACCAGCTGAGCTTCACAGAGATGACAGTCCTCCAGAATTGTGCGCGTGTGTATGTCTGTGTGTGTGTGTGTGTGTGTGTGTGTGTGTGTGTGTGTGTGTGTGTTTCTTAGCCTCTCCCTCCCTCTACAGTCAAGTAAACAAAGACCTGTTTTCAAGGCTCTCAAACCCCTTGTGAGGGATGTTGCCCTGACTCTTTGCCAAAGCTCTGTCAAAGCTTCACAATACTTGTGGATAAAGACTGACCATCCGGTACTGAAGCAACAGCACAGGAATAACTCTTCTGGAATTCCATTCTGCTCTAGTTCTGATTCTTGGCATAGTCGCAGCAAACTGAATCATACAGAAACGCATATAGTTCTGCCCTTCAAAGGAGAATACGTTCATATAGTCCATATTATTCTCCTATATTGTGGTTTGCGATGTTGATACGTCACGCTAAAAGATTTGTTGAGTTGTCGACGCATTCACAAAACTAAATATATATTTTTTTTCACCCATTAACAAATCTGATTATGGCCACACTAATTATGATACAGTTACATGTTTAACTATACCGGATCAATAATAAAGTGACCGGGTCGACCGGGATAGCCAAAGAACAAAGAGGGTAAGACAGCTGGAAACAGAACAGCAGAGAGGTGAATTTGAGAGTAGAACAAGTGAAGCAGTCACAGCTTTCTGTCTGTCGGCAGATAAAGAGCACTTGGTTTATTCAAGCTACATAAGAGGACTGCGGCTCAGGCTATTAGCTGCTCTGCTGAATGATTCTCTAACCTGTGACTTTAAAGCACTGCAGCAGTGGCAAAATGAAATCACTGTTCAGACTGATCAAGGAGAGTGATGGAGACGGGTCTGTCTCGCTGACCAGAACCACTTTGATCACCTTTATTGGCCAAGTATGCCTGGACATACAAGGAGTTGACTGCATACATAGAAAGTGTAGCAGTGTAGAACAGCATCAGCAGCTCCTGAGAGACACAGTGTAGTTCAGTGTGATGGTAAGGGTTAGTGTAGGGGGGCTGTTTAAACCCTCCTTCTGTGCCCAGATTATCTAGCAAAAGTGGAGTTGGACACTGTCCAAATGTGCCTAGACCATCTGCAGTAGATCATTTAAATAACCCCATGGAGTCCGACTGCTATGACAATTCTGTTCTTACCCACTACAGATCGCGTAATTATGAAATAAGACTTCCAAAAAAAAAAGAAGAAGAAGCTGACACGCTGGCTAGGGCTGGTGCTGTTTCTTCATGACCCATTTTAACAAAGAGAGTAATCTAGATCATGCATGTACTCGTTCATCATTTTGTCTTTTTAAATAAGGTAAGTACATCTTCCATCTCTTCTTCCAATGCATGGATTTCCAGGAAGAAGGCAGTATGCGAATCCCCCAACACTACTTTTCTTCATAAGCTGTGTTGTTGTGACCTGGATCTGTCCATTCATGGCAACAGTTCAACAGTCACATTACATTCCATGATGGGTGATGAGAAGGGAAATTGCACATTACAGCATCCTGTTAAATGAAGTGAATGCAATTTTCCTGCTAACAAGAATGAGTTACAGAGTGAAGAGGAACATGGATGAAGTGGAAGTCTGAGTTAATCGAGATCTTACTGAACATGACACAAGTCACTTCTGTCCATTAAGGTAAAGCAGTGATCAGTTTTCTTCCATGTGGCCCGAGTGACAGGCACATATATACTGTATACACCTACGCACATTTATTCAGATAGGCACAGGTGCATGAGAAGACACACACACACACACACACACATGCACGCACACACATCCACACTAACATCATGTCAAGCTGAATAAAGAGCAATGACAGCTGGGTAAAATTGCACCTATAAATCATTTGTCAGACTGGTCTAAATTCTATCTGCCAACCATACATGCAGTCAAATATGCCCTCATAGCCACACACACACACACACACACACACACACACACACACACACACACACACACACACACACACACACACACTCACACAAATCATATTCCTGGATGGATATGTCTGTGATATTGGGCGCACTACACTGACAAATTCTCTCTCATAAATACAGCCACCCTGGGCTCCATTTCCATGCAGGCACAAAGATGCAGCGTAGTGGTGCTTTCCAGGGGACGAGTGAGACAGTCTTCCCCTCTCCTGCTCCTCTTCGGCGTTTCGGAGACTCGTCGTGAACTCGTCTCACTTTGGCCGTGAGAGAGACTCAAACAATACTTCGGACTTCTAAATATTTCCCATTCTTCTACCAGTAGACTGAAGAAAACTAAGAAATATTGCTTTAGTTAAATTCTGATGATGGCAGTAATGCTGGGATGGCAGAGTAATGATTGTCAGATTTTTACCAGCATCTCTCAGCAATACGAAGGCCGTCACATTTATCTGATTAACTCTCAGACAAGCATGTGGAGTCATCAGGTTTGTGTTCTTTGCAGATTTGCAGTCTGAAATTTGAACGACGTGCATTGTCAAAGCACAATTATGCGCCTTATCTTGATTGAATCATGCAAAGATATCAGCAGGTTGTTGCAAAAAACAATAACATCAACTTTTGTACTCTTGTGCACATCAAACTTCTGGGCTATACTTTGGTATTCTACACTGCCTTGCAGTAAGAAACTATAGGAGTGTTAAAGACACTGACATCCTCAGGACAAACGGTTGTCTTCGGTGCAAAGTCACAATGTAATTAAACTGTCGGTCTACTTTTTTAAAAACCCCCTGAGGATCTTTTCGTCCGGCCGTTTCCCTCAAGGACGCCTGAAGCATCACATTTCTAATTAGGGTTGAGCTTCACCTGTGGCTGCATTGCAAAACTGAAACACAGCAATCAGACGCATAGAGCGTCGTCAGGGCTGGTGGTTAAAAGTCGTAGTTGTGTAGCCAAAAAAATCAAGAAACTGGGAGGAAAAGAAAACATCCGAAACACAATCATCAGGAATGTTCAGTGCGTGCAGCCATGTGATGACTCCTACAGACAGCTGATGTGTTCTTTGTAATCTTTAATCCTTCTTTTACGACATAACTTCCTTTGTTACAGAATTCTTAGTGTGTTATGATGACGGGCCATAAGTGTAGCCAGCCCCTAATAATGTATAATAGAATGATCCTGATAACAGCCTGTCTACATGCACATACATGGTCCAGAGAAGCAAAAATACCAGAAGTGCGTCTGTGCATTGTGCAATTGTCGGCAATTTGTGTGTTCTGCCTTGATTCACAAAATTAGCACCGCAGCTTTCTCTCTCACGCACACACACACACACACACACACACACATCACCGCAGCATGACGGTCATTTCCTGGTGGGGATAAATTAGTCAATCAAAATGTGACATCATCCACACCTCTCAGGGTATGGAAGAAAAATATTGCAACACAAAGCAAAAATCAAAAGCAACCCCTATGTCTTTTCTTTTGGTCTCACTTTTCCTTCCACAAACATATTCTCATTTAAAAGTGTAAGAAATCAGAAGGTGCCGTCTGTCTTTCTGCTGACATTTGTCACGGAGGAAAGCGGAGAGATCAGGCCCGGGTGCTTTGGCTGGGGGCCCTGCCATCCATCATGGAGACCGGGTGGTAAATGGCTTATGTAATTCTGTTTCAGATGAATGACCATGGAAGGGAGTGTCACCACTAACATTATTGTGATCTATACAGTAGCGATGAGAGAGGGAAGGAGGAAGCGAGACAGAGAAAGAGAGACCCTTTCTGGCTCCTGCATATCGGAATTGCTCAATGGCTTTTGCTGTTTTTATGGCTCCGCCTACAACAGCTAATTTCATTATCAATGAATCCGGTGATCATTTTCACGATTATTAGATTAATCCCTTAGTGTATGACTATAAATAGATTTAATTGACTATCATATTTGGCATTAAACTCACATGTGATGAACAGCTGGTTTTCGGGTGGAAAATGACTGAAACAATGAATTGGTTATTAGAATAATTGGCGCACCTCTAACATATATAGGTAATGTAGGTAAAACCATAAAGAAGATATGATCATGCATATGGAGAAATAAATACATTGAAACGGTGGGGTTGTAAAAGGGTTCACAGTTTGATATGACAGTTATACGGCTGCTGGTTGCTGTTGAAACCAGCATCTCTTTTCTGTTTAAACATCCAAACTGAACCGTCGCCTCAGCCTGTAGTCAATGTTGTCAGTAAATGACCTCCAGTAAAGACTGATGAAAGGGTTTCTGCTTTTGTCAAACTTTATAAAAAAGTGTGTATGTGTGCATGATTGCATATTGTACCGAGCTCCAGCAGTTTCTGTGCTTACGCAGCTATCGCATTCATTATTGCTTTACCTTGAAATGAATGTGCAGTTATAGAAGCTCCTTCCAGCTCAGCCTGTTTTAGTCTACTTCTAGTATTCAAACGATCACAAAATGAGTCTCCAGAGACATAATTACCTGAGTACAGTTGAACAGCACATTTCATTTCTGGAAAAAGTTTTTTTTTTAATTTGTGATTGTTTTGTCACAAAGCCCATCATCATTGACAGCTGTCTCTTTGCATTCTTCCGTTCCTCTACACCTTCAAAAGACATAAAGACGTTTTTTCTTTGATTTAAGCTGCATACAAAGAGTAAAGTTTGGTTTAATGGTGTTGAAGTTGTTTGGGCTTTGCCACCCCTTTGGATTATGGTTCTGTTTAAACCGGCATTTACATTTTTTTCTGGTCACTTGGGGGCAGCAGAAGCGATGTCTACACCGCATCGTGATTACGTTACTGACCTAGTGTACGATATGAGGACATGACCTCAGTCATTATTTGCACCTCGATATTGCCCGTTGTGTTTACATGCGCGTTTGTTTACATAACGATGTCACCAACATTCTGCCAACATGATGCCAGAATAAACTCCAGAGGTAAATGTCTGGCTCTTTAGCTGCGAAATGCTCCACTATGTTCACATAAACTGTGTCTGTCTGCTGCTGAGCAGCGTTTTAACGCTGAAAACACTCTATAGAGCGGTGAGAGAGAAAACCAAAACAGGAAAGCTGTGGGCCAGACAGCTGAACAATGAGCTGAACCCGCTATAAAGCTCCGCAAAGCTAAGTGTCAGCATGCAGGGACGAGGTGCGACGACACTGTCATTCTCAACAACAAGGAGACCAAGGAGATTGTGGTGGACTTCAGATCAACAAGGAGAAGGGATCTCAGACCAGCGTCCTCCAGAGGCTGCTCTTTGCACAGACGTGTAGCCGGTCAGTGCCAGAGAGGCGGAGCGTAACGATGACACAATTCAGTTCCGAAGCACGTGTTGGGGAAACCTCTTTGAGTGTTTGACGGAGGAGTTAAGCTGCTTTATTGACATGAGTCCGTGCTGCATACTAACTGTGTGTATCATCTGCTAGATTGAATGCTGCTATTGTTTGTTATTTATTTGCGCAGTACTTGAGTACGGCTCTTTGTACAATGACTAAGAAGTATCTCATCTTTCACATTGTGAGATTGTTTTCACATTGTCATTTGATGCTTCTTGATACATCCATTAAAATATGAATTATGGCTGATGACAGAACTTTTTACAGAACTTAATGAAATGACGCAATCCAGACCTGATTCATTGTTCGATAAAAAAACAGGATTTAGGATTTAGGCCCGCCCATCACTGAGTGTTGACGCCATTCTATCTTCCTTTAAATCTTGGACTTCAGTCTTTACTTCGTGAGATCAAGAACCTAAAAGGACACACGAAAGAAAAAGAGTTTCATTTCTTATTTGGGAGTGCTGTCATGAAGTAAATGGCACCATTTAACAGCTCAGAGATGGAGACTCAGGAATGATTGACACGGTGGCTCAGCTAATTATTCCATGTTTTTGAAAATGATAGGTCAGCGATTGACAGGATTCCACCCCGGTTGATATTTTGTTCTTTACTCTTCTGCTTTAACAACGTTGCCTTAAGACTGTGTGGAGGCTCATTTCCTGTTCTGCTCACAGAAACATGTCACCGTTGAGTTTTTTTATTCAAAATTAGTTTGGGAATCAATAAAACGGACTGTACTTTGATTTGACTGAACGTATCAGACATGACTATGTGATGAGATGTTCTAATGATTAAGTATAAGTCGTAGTAGCAGTAGTATCCTCTTCCTCCATCCTATTGATTATTGCCATTGTTGCTGAGAAATAGGGAAAGAGCTGTTAATGTTAAATCACCTCTCAGCTGCTCCTGTCATTAACCCTGCTAAATCAATTTCACCCTCCCCTGCTCCCAAAAAGACAGAGTAACAACCATGACCTCTACTTTCACAAAGGTGCTAACATCTGTGAGCGAATGACATCTTAAGTAGTGCTCGTGTTGGAGAAAGAGTGCGCGTGTGAAAAGAAGGGTAAAATGGTTTGCTAAACTTTTGACCGAACCTTAGCGACAATAATTCAAATGTTCTGAAGTTTCCATTGATGTTGTTGTGTACATTATCAGAAGGTAGGATCATGCATGTGTAACATGAGTATATCTTGAGTGTAACACACTTGACACAGTCAGATATAATTGGCATGACTTCATCAACCGAATAGAGACACATTGTCTCTCGTGAAAATACTGCAACCCACATTATCCTGATGATGCTGATTCACACCAGTAAGCTCAGCTTTTGAGCTTCACAGCCAGATCCTTGAGATTCGGTCTTAAGATCTACAGACGTGGAGCCCAGGCGGGATTTAGACGGTACAGAATATCTGGGCCTGTGTGTGCAAAGCTCCCTAAGAACTAAAGGACTCACTCAGGATCACCAGTGAGGTCACATTACCCCGTGAACTTCCATGGAGACACTTTGAGGCAACGCTGTGCTGCCATTTCACAAAGTGAAATATTTCATCCTGCTTTGCTGCCCAAAGTCGTGGCTCATGTATTGTCTTTCTTTAACTTTAAAGATATGCGTAGAAATCAATAATACCGTTACTTTATGAAGTCTTACATGAATACAACCTCAGATTTTGAGGCTGCCCTGCTTCTGTTCTTTACTCTCATGAAGTCAGAGGAAGAAGTCAGCAGCACGGAGCAAGACGGGGGATTTTCAAAAGCATTTTTTCCTCACATATGCACAGATCCAGAAATCTTTTCTCACAGCTGATTTGATATCTGAAATTAAATCCTTTTAAATCTGTCTCTCCACCTTAGAGAAGACAAAGACACTTTATAGACATAAGTCAACAAACAACATTATACCTATGGATGCTATTGCTGTTGAATTTAATATTCCTCACTCTATGAGTACACTGTGGTCTTGTCTGTTTCTATTTCTTCTCTTGTCACTTCCATCTTTATTTTAATATGTCTGTATTTTCCTGAATCATAATCTCATCCTTTTCTGATTTCCTTCTATTTTCATATGTTGTTAGCCTATATTTTGTATATATCCTGTTAATTGTGTTGCTGTTTTTTACTCAAAGCTACTACGTTTCCACTGTCTGTCTCATCACACCTTTTTTTCCTCCCTCTCTCTCTCTCTCTCTCTGTCTCTCTGTCTCTCTGTCTCTCTCGCGCTCTCTCTCTCTTTTCACTCTCTCTCTTTTTTCATTTTCCAATTCCTGGACTGTGTTTTTGGTGACAGATGGAGTCGTGGTGGCATCATTCAGGTAAAGATGAATGGGACTGACAGGCCTACTGAGGACACACTGGGCCAGTCCAGCACCAGTCTCACATGCTGACACACACACACACACACACACTCTCTCTCTCTCTCTCTTGCTCTCTCTCTCTCTCTCTCTCTCTCTCTCTCTCTCTCTCTCTCTCTCTCTCTCTCTCTCACACACACGCACACACTTCTTGTTGTGTTGCTAAAGCTTTCTCATACTTCATGAGCGTAATGTATGCAACGGGTAATTAATGTGGAATTGTTCACTATTTGTTTTTTAGGGACTGTTAATTTATCTGCCTAAAAAGCCCACTCAGGTGTAGGTTGTGAGGGAGGAAAGGGAATAAAATCTCTGAAAAGTAGTTATTTATGACATTTGAAGAAGCTCAAAGGCAGTGCCATAGATCAAGGGTTTCTTCACATTTGTTAGTATACAACTAACTCGCGTAATAAATTTAGTTTTGAGCTCCTGCGATAATGAAAATAGCTTGCTTCCATAGTGACAAAGAGCCAGCTGCTCATTGTTAGATTCCAGTACATCCGCAAAATGGACAGAATATCAAGTGCTCAGGTGCTTCTTTCTTTCTTTCTTTTATGTTTTTTTTTAATGTGGCTTTTCAGCATGGACCAAACCCCTAAAAGAACCAAGGGGCACACATGGTGGAGTAGACGTCGCCCACCACTGCAGAGACTCTGGGTTCAATCCACAGGAGCTGTACGCAACCAGCTGGTTCTGCGTTGCAATGAACACAAGTGGACATGTTTGCAGGTGGAAAATCCAGCGATGGCTTCCATTGTAATTGATGCAGAATTCAGAATTAGGAGAAGATCAGAGCCAAATCTAAACATAAGTCAAATAAAATGATGCCCATTTAGATTTAGTTTTCTCTTCTTCAACAATTTCAAAGCATTTTTGTTTCAGCAGAACCTCAAATCATTCCAGTACATCCATGTATCAGCCAGGAACAGTTGACAAACTGCTCATGGGCACTTCAACAGCCAATTGGGAACAGAGAAGAACAGTTATTCACTCCAACTTTCCCATCAGCAGGAAGGTTTTTTTTATGCCACAAATGCTTCCATAGCAATTCAATTTTAAGAAGAATGGACTAATATAGAAACTTGAAATATCTGGCGTTCCCTCCGAGGTACTGAGTGATATTGAGTCACCTCTCACATTGCTGACAAGAATAAAACAACACATGGTGTGTCAGCTGATGACAGATGAAATGAGCAGATGAAATTGACTATTATAAGCCACAAATGTGCTTTTCATTGATGGGCTGTTGTACTGGATTCCTTGCTATATCCAGACATTGTATATCATATACCCTGTTATGTTTGAAATAGGATATCACATATTTCTTCCACAATATGTGATGTAAAATGTTTTAGTTTGGTCATAATTTGTCACACCAGCATCATCTCTCTGGTCTGGTTTTGCTGTGATGAAGTGCTGCTCTCACCCCCTACTGCTGCCCCATCTGCCACCTCGGTGTAACTCTCGACCACAGTCGCCACGGATACTGCGACCCAATCACCTCTGCCCGGGGTTCTCATAACAGCCATGGCAACGAATTTGTCACCTGGCCAACCAGCCAGCCGTTGAAGCCCAATGACTATTTTACGTATTGTTCTCGGCCACTAACACCATCTAAAACTTCTACATTGGTAATTTTAGTTTCTTCATCAGAAAACTGGTCTGAGGGCTGCTTCAAAAATGAAGAAATGAAGTGGAGTGTAATGATGGTTCTGTTCCCAACGTGCTGCACTGAGGCTTGAGACAGATCCTTTATCTAAGCCGGGACTGTCACGGGGCAGGACACTACAGCCCAGTGCTGAGCACCTGTGTTGGTATTCCACTTGAATGGAGTTAGTTGTTAATCTGACAGCCTTTTCTCTGTTGAGTCAGATTACTGTGCTTTCAGCAGAGTTTCATGAGGAGAGGCCATCTGCTCAGACAGACCTTACAAGATGACTGTGGGAGGATACTGAAATCTCAGGGGGGGGGGGGGTACACTGACAAGGATCTTGTAAAAGCCTATTGCTCTGAAATTTTTGTCCTAATGACTTTTATGCTCAAATAGCTTCATCAGCCAAAGCTTGAGCTGTAAAATAAAAAATGAACCGTAAAATGTCAAGAGATGGGTGGCAGTTTTCTTGACTAACCAACTTCTTGACCAACTGTTATTTAAAAAAACAAATTCCTAAAGCTTATTCTATTTTAAGGGATATTTCTTCATAGTGTGCTCTTGCACTATGAAATGTCTTCTCTGCTTCACCGCATTGTACCAACATGGTAGCATACGTCTGATGCTGTGTGTCATTACTAGTGCTGAACGTGCGTTTGAGAGAAAAACACGGCCACTATGCAGCGAGAGGAAGCAGAGCGCCGCTGCTCACACACACTGCGAGATGCGCACGGACTTATGGTATAGGTACTAATACAATGGGGTATTGTAGCGTTTGTTTAACGGCAGGGTATTGCAATACTTTTCTAGTGTTGGTATACGTGCAACAATAAGTGAAATTGGAGTTTTAAAGGCTAAATGCCAACAAATGGTTGAAACAGAATATTTCATGAGATAGAAACGTGTTGTGGTTTTTGAAAAATGATTACGAGAAGGAAAAAGAAAGAACAGAGTGGTTTGTAAGCTGTGCTGTGACCAGTAAACAAAATCAACGAAGCCTTTATGTTTCCTCTCAAATGTGTTTTGGTAAAGCAAAATAGCAGAATATAAAGCATCATTTTGGAGATATTCAGTTGTGAATATACATCCTACAGTAACACCTGAGGAAAAACATCTGAAAGCCTTAGTCCCAAATACATACTTTCACATCAACTCATCTATTGAGAAACAAGATGAAACTTTCTAACCCACTTGTAGGCCGGGCAGGAACACCTTCGTCAGCAGTTCATGATAAGAAACCATCTGCTTAAATCTTACAGGACTGGAGGGACGATACACATTTTGATGACTTCTGTATTGTAAAGATAGTTCACCATATGCTAACAGTTTGTGAAAACACCATGCTTGGTAAATAAGGTAGCGGAGCGTTGCTGTGAGATAATAATTAGGAGAAAGGCTGTTAAAAAAAAAAAAAAAGGAGAGGGGGCAATGGGAAAAGTGAAAATGCTGACAGCACTGGAGAGGAAGACAAATTGAATGAATGTAGGCAGAGGAGGCAAGATGAAAGCATCAGGATAACAATGGAGGGAGGATAGAAGAAGGAACAAGAGTTTAGAGAGAGAGATGCAAAGTGACGGACGGTTTGAAAGAGGGCCGAGTTAAACAAGGAGTCGCAGATTAAAACGGAAACGGATGGACGAAGAATTGAGGAATAACAGTACAGCGCCGAGCAACAGCGAGCTTTAGAGAAAGACGGTCGGTGCGTAAATCAAGCAGAGACAAAAGCTAAGCTCAGCTGAATTAAAAACACAAAAGGACAGAGACAGATAATGAGAAGTTGGAAGAAAAGGTTTGTATTCCCATTACTTGTCTGTGATGAATCATAGTCAATTTAATTATACGATTAGCCGACACACACACACACACACACACACACACACACACACACACACACACACACACACACACACACACACACACACACACACACACCAACAGACAGACTTTCTAATGATAGTGTGGTGGTCAGCCATTAGACTTCACCATGACAGACTAATAGAACTTCCCATTACAGCCAGCCCCTTTTTCTCACACACTGGCGAACGGTTCCTTTACTTACTCAAAGATTTCCTCTAAATATGCTGCCTGTCGGAGTCCCTAATGACTGTGACTGGAACATTATAGGGATCCATTAAAGAGGAATTGTTTTCCCTCCTCCCTCTCTCTCTCTCTCTCTCTCTCTCTCTCTCTCTCTCTCTCTCTCTCACGCACATAATTAATGTATCCATTCATATCCATCTATCTACTCATCCAATATCTATTATTCCATCCATGAATACAGTGTTCATCAGTGAGGTCATTCATTTGTACAATATTGTCATCATTTACTGCTCATAAATAACTTACCTGCGTGTATTTAGTTGTGCAAAACAACTTAATTTACATAAATGAGGTGATTACGGCTCAGCGGCATCACAGTGACACGGTAGCTTTGAACCGATGCAGCTGCAAAGCGTTTTAAGTCCATTAGATGCATGTAATCTGATAACCATATATACGTATGATGTCTGTTGAATCTCCAGAACAAATACTCCAATAAGCTCATTGGGAAACAAGGCACCTGTTTGTTTATCAATCCAGTAGAAATGTATGCTATAAGTCCTTCCTCTGTTCCCACTGTAAATCCCCTTATTGTTATGCAAACAATATATTTTAATGCAACATCACATACAGGATAATAATTCAGTATACGATGATAATACAGTGGCACCAACAAAAGTGTGCTATTTTAGAAAGTCACCTCTACGCTCTGATTTAGTGGGAACATGTATGGATAAAACCCCTCGCAGCTACATTGGGTGAATAAATACTAGGTGTTGAATTCCAATATTATGCATTACAAGCTACCGGCTATTTTCACTTGGAGGCAAAAAAAAAAGAATAGTTTGTTAACCTTTCTGTTCTATCTCGCAGACAGGATGAGCCAACAAACCTATCTATGCAGCCCTTTGAGAAATTACAAAGACGTGCCTTCTGGAAGGTAAAATGCTTTTAGATTGATGGCCGAATGTTGAGGCAGCGTTCACATGAGAACCAGCTGGGCTGGCCTTTCAATATGTCATGGCATCATTACAATAACGGACCGTTTGCTTGTTTGTCTTCTCTTTTATTCAGTGTCACATGCAGTGATTACACTCAGCCGTGGACACAGGTGCTCTGGCTGGAGTCCCACCTTTTCGCCTCATTGTGTCTCTCTGCTTTGTTCTCTGTCAGTGTCCATTCTAATGTTGCCTGAGCACCTTTCACAGGCAGCCAGTGTGGTGGGATGGTAGCTCTTTTCTTTAATTTGGCTCACTCATTATTTATTTTTTCCCTTTCGGAAACCCCTTTTGCATTTTTATTTTCTCTTTATTTTAGTCTGCTCATCAAGCTAAGATCAGCTCTGGTAGGATATGGCATTTCTTTTTCTTTTTTTTTAGGTCGGGTGGGGTTGCTAAAGAGAGGGTTGTCCGGCAACCGCAAGGTCGGCAGTTCGATCCTTGGTGGCTACATGTCTTATGCTGAAGTGTCCCTGAGCAAGACACTGAACCCCTAACTGCTCCCCGGGCGCTTCTCAGCAGCCCACTGCTCCCAATAAGCTGGTGATGGGTTAAATGCAGAAGTTAAATTTTGTATATGTGTGTATATGTATATGACAACTGTAATACTTTTCTATTTCTATTTTCTAAGCATATGGACAATTGACCTTTCCCTAAACCCGTCCCCCGAGCAGTGATTGTCCAATCCTAGCATAGCAACATAACTCGACAGCCCTCTGGATGTCTTCTCATGCTGAAGTGATGTGCATTAGACTCTAGTGAGAGCATTCCTCACTATTTAAACATTTTGGAGCTCAGTGTCCTTTTTTTATTGCCTTTCCAAAAGTAAAAACACTCAAACAAAAACTGTAAAGGATGGCTTCAACAGAAGTAGACTTACAAGGCCAGACTTTAGCACATCACTTGCGTCATTATTTCGTTGGTTTACTGTACATGTGGTGTTAGAAAAAGCCCTGTTTATGACCTGTAGTATCACACACTGCATGGGAGCAGACCTTGATGCTACGCTGTCAGAGGGCAGGCTATTATTAGCTTGTTTATTGCATTTAGGGTGTTTCAGTAAGCCCCGCCAAAGTCTTTACTCAATATCGTTACATTTGCCAAACTCATCCGTTAGTCTTTAAAACCCTTTCTCTGTTCAAAGTGAAACATTTAGTTTGACACTACTGTACAAACAATACAACGTATTACGGTTTGTTTATCGATGGTAAACGAACAAATAGGGTTATGTAGAACAAGACATCAGGTGTTTCTTACTAAAACAGTCAGGCTAACTATAATGTAACTTACTATGACTGTAGCTATAATGATGCTGCTCCTTTGTTTACATGTTCTCACAACATGAATCAGCAACCAATTTGAAAATGTCATTATAATGACCAAAGTAATTGCTATTCAGAATATTATCCCAATAATTATAAAACATATGCATAGAATTTTTAAAAAGGCACTAAGACATACTGAAATCACTTAACCATACCGGTATTAATTAACAAACATTTCATTGCATCAGATCTTTTTCTTTTTTTTTTAGCTGACTGACTTTTGTAGAGGTCGAGACAGAGAGACGGACGTGAGAGAGACGATGACAGAGGTCTGGGACACCTTCTGCCAGTAAAACGTGTCTGCCAAGACCTTCTCCTTATGGGACTTCCCTCGGCATGAGGCTTGGCACCATTTCTGACTCCACAGTCATTACAAATGAAGACACACTGTTTGTTCTGTTCTCCTTGTTCATGTGGTGCGTGTGCGTGTGTGTGTGTGTGTGTGTGTGTGTGTGTGTGTGTGTGTTATCTCTTCCACATTGTGTTCCTTGTTAACATCTTTTATTCTTCTTTGTGCATGCTGCCTGCACACTGAATTGAATGGGTACTTTCCAAACAAACCAACATCACATTTCAGTAATGATTGACAATGTTACAGTTTTTTACAGAATCAACAACCAACACATCTCAACTGAAGATTAACCTACATGGGTGTTGTTATTCAGACAATAAACCAGCAAAAAACCACAAAGTCGAGGGCTGGCTTAACTGACAGTGGTGTCTGGCTGAGCTCAGGTACATCTCGTTACACCTGCTCAGTGGGATGAAGGACGTCATGGCCTTGTTAAGACCGCCAGCCCAAATCTTTTTTTTTTGCCATATCCTGATTTTATCCAGATTCATTTTAGAGAGTCTGGACAGCAACCAACCACATTTTGGGGGTAGTTTGAAATGCGATTCTCATCGGAGTTCTACAGATGCTTCTCGGTGTGGACGCTCCGGCCGCTCAAATCTGATTTCAAGTGTCTTTTACGTCACTCGCTACGTCTCCAGCGCTCACGTGTGGAGATAGGTCTGCAAAGCAAGGCTACTCGCAATGCGACACACAGGTAAGACAGGTTTAAACCGCGCCTCGTGCTCCTCCTCGAGTGACAACACGACCTTAAAACACACTGATGATTTAAAACTATTTTTAATTTTTTTGTCAAGAACAAATGCTGCGGTGCCCGTTACACCCGTCCCCAGACCCGACATCATCTGCTCCACCATCTGTCTCCCCTTCCCCTCTAAGACTATCCTCACCCAACACCGATAGAGCTGTCAACATTGTGCGTCGCAGTTTATGCAAAGGTTTGGTCAAAGCATTGCTGGGATTAGTGCTTTTGCTGGCAGAGCTTCGACGTTCCAAATTGAAACATTAAAAAAGCACTATGTCTCCAGTAAACACATCCTGTGCCCTGATTGGGGGGGTGGGGGGGGGGGTGGTGGTAGAGTAGCCCCCCTCCCCCCAGCGTTTCAGCATGAGGCAGTGGCGAAAAACCGAAGCACTGACAGCAACATTCAACACAGTTTATAATATACATGCAAAGTAAAATACAGTATGTATTGTTCATACATTCACTGGCCACTTCATTACACGTTGTACAATAGTGAACTATGGATACAAATATACATATATTCCTTAAAATGAAATATATACATATCATTTATAATGTTCAGTTTTTATTGAAACGATTTTAGAGAAAGGTTGATTTAGGTTAATGGTCTCTTTGGAAGCTGCAGTTTGTGCTAACCTGTCGCTGTTCTTATACTCACAAATTAGCTCCTTTTATCATACAGATTTACACCGAAAAATACACTTTTGATTTGCAAGGAGATTGAAAAGGTTTAAGTGACTCTAGCTTTGTATCAAGAGGAACCCTTTTCTTACTTTCCCCTTTTGACATTAACAAGCTTACTCAGTTTAGGCGTGTGGCGTTGCATCCACTTCCTGTCACCATAAATGTTCTGCTTTGTTGTTTATAATATCTGAGGTTATATGGTCATGTATCAGGCTACTGCTTAATTTACTTTCATTCTTATTTTTTTTCCCACAAAACATTGAACTGAAATGTTGGTTGTCGGCATATTTTGTACTGTATAGCTTGTGTGCTGAGTCGTGAGTGACACATCAATAAAGATTGTTCTATTTTTTTTAATCTATTCTGTTTTATATACAGTAGAGTTATTATTTGAGCCAAATCCCCTCCTTGTTTATGGGATATGAAACAAAATTCCGCAGCACCGGGGACAGATAGTTTTTATGGAAGTGTTTATGGCTCATTGACATCCTGTCACTGTGTTTATGACTCACTGTGCCCGTCACACCACTAAACAGCCGGACTCCCTCAAGGGCATCAGGACCAATCAATATAGACAGAGCCAGAAATTATCCAGCCAGATATATTCTCTGAGGTTTGCTGGGTCGCAACGCTCAACCCACAGGAGCCAAATGCTCACTTTCAGTTTCATAATAGTCACATGGGTGGGGCTGAATCTACATGCAGCAGATTGTTTGGTGTCTGATATAACCAAGTATTATTGAAGGCCCAGGTTATAACATCCACAACCAGAGTGGGAGCTTGTATTCAAAGCAATATGTCTCTGCTCTTTGTATTACAGCAGACATCGGACATATCAGAAATGATTGGATTCTTAGTCATATTGGCAACAACAATCAGATGTGCGCAGCTTGCTTGTGATAATAAAAACTCATATCCCTGGTGGGTTTTCCCCGATAATGAAATGTATTACGGGTAGAACACACGCTCTTAGACTATTGAGTGAAAGGCTTCGGCTGTAACGCATATGATATAATTTTATATTGCTTTGAATAGGCTAAAATGTGGAGTCATCCCACTAGACACCTCACATGTTTACACACAATACATGAATCCCTTTATGAAACCGATCATTTTCTGAGAATTTGAGGGAGAAAAAAAAAACAACTACCTGAGCCACGTTCTCCATTGTCCCACTTGAATAAAGGGATCACCTCATTGTGTTGACTCTGAGCCTTCTGTTGTACACTATCATTGACAGAGAGGTGATTGTTGGAGCTGGTGGCTTTGCTATGGTAATACACAGTGAAATGGCATCGTGACAACTGTGATCTAGCTTTGATTCCAGTAACTGCTCTCCCAGCAGGGTGAAAATGGGCCTCAGCTTAGCCTTGTCATACAACAAAAAGCACTTAGTGGAAATGCTTACGCACAAAAACACCGAGGCAAAAAGGGAAGGCTGCTCTAAGACAAGCTATTGAAAAGCTGGCAGTCTGCCATTTTGATTATCTAAATTCACCGCTAAAGAGCTATGAAATATGAGGAAAACTATCAAACGACATCCCGTTGGCAGCCACAGGAGATGTAACTGTTGTGTATTTGTCCAGTAATGACTTCTCTCCCTCTTGTCGATATGACCTTATCTAAGCCTTATCACCAAAGTGTGTGTCAAGTTGACCACACTATGAGCTCTTGATGCACAGATTACAGCCTGACCAGATTGAGGAAACCGCGCAATGCTTCTTTCACTCAATGTGGGCTGGCAACGTTTTAACAGGCGTTCGGTTCAGACGTCCCCTCAAAGGGTTAAACAGATGATCTCTCCCTCATTGACTCATCGCCACTGTCGTTGGTCTTTGTTCGCACATTTCAAACCGTAAAAGCAAGATTATACTGCCATTCATCAGTAAGAGCAGCCATTGGTTGCTTTGTTTCGAATGCTGTGCTGCATTGTCCCAAATTTGGTGAACTATGTATAAAAGTGGCTATGAGTCCTCCATTTCTCAGCCAGTATGGATGTGAACAGCCTTAGAGTGAAAGTCAGCACTTTAAGCTCATAGACACTTTTTCATTTCAAATCTAATGTGCTTGGGTAGAGCCTAAGCAATGAAAAACATATTACTGTCCTCATACTTTCTGACTCTATATGAATATTGGCCACTCCTATGATCTCACTGCACCGCCACAAAGGGAGTATCTCTATTTTGACTTGCCTCTGCTGAGGTTCCTTCCCATTTTGCTTATGTGCTCGCGTTTGAAGGGGGAGTTTCCGATGTCTTTTTAGAGAGCTCAGGATGGGTCAGTGACCGTCGCTGATCTGAGCCTGTAAACTCTATTGAGACATTGTATGCGATGGCTCAATTACAGGTCTCCAGGCAAGCTCTGGTGTGTCCCATTAAAAAAATGCATGAGCACCAGACCAAATTTAGAACTACCACTTAGTTTTGGCCTTTGAAGCGCATCACATTCATCCTTTTTCCATCCTAATTTTGCTTCCCATCAATGCGTTAGTGATAAAGACATTTTACAGAAGCTGTAATTTGCTGTAGTTGTGTACATCAAATGAGTATAGTACAGATGGTTGACTCAGCAGATCCTCAGTATAGCATTTGTTGTTTGTTTTGCCTCTCTTGGGTCATTTAGCCTTTTCTGCTTGTGTGAGTGGTCAATTGTCTGCTTGCCTTTTTCCCACACGAGGGGCATACAGGGCAGATGAAGATAATAAGTGCTATTTAATATTTGGCTAGCACACCGGCTGTTTTACAAACTAACATGCTTTTTGATGAGGAATTTTGGTCAATGCCATAGAATCATCCCACGCCAGGGGAAAAAAAAAGAGCTGAATGTAGATGTTTTAGTTGGCGAGCTGCTGACTGGAGAAGGTTGGAGGATCAAAGACGGTTGGACTGGTCTAGTCTGTAGGCCGTGGAGGTTATGATGAGTATTCATCGGTCTGGAGGCTGAGATATAGGGTGCCGCTCTCACTCAACGCAATGGGGAGTCTTTGTTCAAAACGCGGTCCTGTGGAGGCATATTAGCATTCTGCTCTCATAACTGGAGTGGACCTGCCCCGGCATTGCTGCGCTGAAAAGATGAAACACTGGAACAATGTCCTGACCATGGGAAACTGCCAATCTAATCGGCCCCCGAAGTCATGTTGATCTCACTATGTGCTGTAATTCGGCCCCGACTGCCACATTGTGAAGAGGACCAGGTTATCTGTTCATTCTTTGACAGAAATGTCCCTCGTTCACCCCGATGGTCTTCAGGGTCTGCATTATCTGACGATGAGTCACTGCGCTGTGGGTTGTACTTTTCATCATCTTTATCTTCAAGTGAGCCTCTTCCTCTACTTTTAATATTTTCTTGTTCCTCTTGAACATCTTCAAAAAAAATGAGGTCAAGACCTTTTGGTCATATTCACATGGAATTGGAAAATGCAGCAATGGGTGGGGGGGGGGGGGCACAGGCTTGTCATGCAGCACCTCTGTATCGTTTTGTCTCCATTACCGACTGTTTCATGTGAGGTACCTGTGATGTTAGTGCGGTTACATAAACTGTACGTATGGTGCACACTTCTCAGAGGGAAACGTTTGCCCCATCAGCCACGATCAATACAAAATGAAAAAGTGCAATGATCACTTTGACCATTTAAGGGTCACTTCAGCAACAGTAATCAAATGTATATGATGAGATAAACCTTCATTTATTCCTAGAGGGGGGATTCAGTTAATGCTGCAGCACAAGGACAGCAATAGTGCAGATCAATAGAGGAAGTGAAAGAAACGTGTGTGTGTGTGTGTGTGTGTGTGTGTGTGTGTGTGGTATACAAGGGGACATGGAGACAAAAATGAGTGTCAGCTGTTAACATTGTATCAGGCTGATTATATGATTAAGTATTGGTACTTGTTGTTTGTCTGTATCCATATACATAGAGATGTAATACAAATATAATATAAAATACAATATTTTGGTCAAAATATACAGTAGAACATATCTTTTTTTGAAATGTTCTTAGTGCTCTTAGTATTACTACGGGTGTTGGGAGGCTTTATTCCGGCGTGGATGCGGATGCTTTAATTAATCAGTTACATATCAAGAGGTATGACGCAGAGCTTAATAGTCTCTGTCTATAACGTACAGAAGTTGGTTGTCAAAGGCAACGTCAACCACTGTCACACAGTATCATGCGACGGAGTAGTTCCTTGCCATGGTATTGTTTGCACCAATGTTGGCAGAAGAAAGAACACATTGTCACAACATGACTCATTTGCAGTGACGTGAAATTTTCTATGCTGAGTGATGTCAAGCAAAACAAAAGCTGAGAGGAAGAGGTTTGCTGTATGACCATTCTACTTCATAATGCCCTTTTCTTTCTGATTTCTACTTGCTGTCATCATGGTAACGTGAGGCAATATGCAACTAACAAGCTTATTTTTGAAAAACGTACTACATATTTATACATCTCACACCTTTCCCTTATTGCAGGACTCTCACTACAAAAACATTCCCAGAAATCTAATAAAACAGATAAATAAAACGATGTGTTTATTACTTAGAACGAGTCTGACTGTAAAAAAAAATAGGAGGTGGGATTATACAGTCTAGCATTATTAAGCATATGTTATAAATTATACGTCAGTGATTGGCGTTGATATTAAGACAACTATTATAGTTAGCATAAAATATAGTGTAAAATTCAGTGAATAAAAAGATTGACATGCTGCGAGATGAGATTACTTTAGGAGGCCTGAGCCCGGAGCATGACGAGGAGATCCATTTGCTTGGAGTTTTTATTTGATGTCTCATAAAACCTAACAGCCTCCAAAAATCGCGTTTCCGGAATGTGACGCCCATATCGTTCAGACCTCCATCAAGGACAAATTGCTTGGACGGTGAATGTCAGATTATGTTTTCATGGGAATGCATCTATATATTTCACTTCTCCTGTTTCTCTCCATGCATCTCTGCCTGTCTCTCACTCTTTCAAATGGTCTCTCCATCTTACTGTCTCCATCTATTTACCAGTCTCTCTTTCTCTCAAATACAAACACATTCAATTTATTCTCTCTCTCTCTCTCTCTCTCTCTCTCTCTCTCTCTCCCTCCTCTTCTTCAGATATCAGTCATACTTCAGCCTGGCTGGGCAGGGCCATGACTGGGTAGAGAGGGAAGGTAATTGAATTTCTCTCCTAGAGTGACTCACATCAACACAGACAATTCAGACATAGCCAGGCGCAACGTAATAGACAGGGAGGGCATCGCGTCGGCTTAGAACTGCAATTAACTACAGGGGGACACAGACGCTTGAAGCCTGAAGACGAAAACCGGGGGAAATAAATGTGACGGCAATCTCTTCAATTTTACAGTCCATGTATTCATGGTTCTAAGACTGATATGTCATTAGAGCAGCTGCTCCTCAAGTGAGAAGAAATCACAAGGGGCTGTTCTCTTCTTCCAGTTCAGGTCGAAGAGCGTACGAAGAAAAACGATGACTCTACCCACTTCCAACTGACCAAGACATGGAGCAGTTAGCGTTCACATACTTGGGGTCAATTGACACATTAGCCTGTCAAAGATGACAGGGGATGGTTGGTGGTTACATGGGCTGAGTCTATGACCTGGGGTAAGGAGTAGAATAAGTCAAAGAATTGCAATGTCTTATCAATGACTGTGGCTAAATACCTTCTTTCAGATTCAGGTTAAAATGTGCGGTCAGAACGTTCCAGAGAAAGAAGAAGTTTACTCCCGTCAAGCCAAACTCTCAGCTGACTCCCACTCATACTTACACAACAGCTGACATTGCTACTCTTCCGCCTAGTGAGGAGATGGTTGGGTCTTCTTGGCAAGTGTCTGCTCTTTTTTGGGAGTCTTGTTTTTCCCTTTTACTGAGGTGTTTCCTAATCTTACTCTTGGGAGTAAAAATGTTTGCAAGCTTTGATGTGTTGGGGATGTTCTTGTAAACAAATTTATGTGGGCAATCATCCATATTATTCGCATAGTTTTTCATAATAATTACCGAGCAACTTTTTCATAGCTTTTAGCTTTGAAAAAGCTTTTTATTTTCTTGAAGAGACAGGTGTAACACAATTAGTGCCACGAAAGGCAAAGCAGTTATACTGTGCATCCCGTAATTCCGCACTTTATTTGCACACTTCTTGCAGCGCCTTTGAAATGTTATTGCTGCTCTTAATCGTTATCTATAGTCTGCCATTTATTTGATGTAGCCATATTGTTTTATCCTCTGCCGAAAGAGAACGATAACTAGCTGTGATTTATGTGGCTGTGACAAAACATGGCACCGAACCTGAATCTCGCAGACAGTGAATGTAAAAAAATTCTGTTCAGCTAATGTGTTCATCCCATAAGTGCTTGAGCAATATTGTAACTTCTCAGACCGTCAATACGTTATCGATTGAGGCATTTTAAGGGGAATTTGGAGCAGATTAATCATCATGTTCGATATGAGTATAGGGGCGGAGTGTTATTGCACTTGAATAAATGTTCTCCATGGCAGTTATGGATGAAGTGGAGCAAGATCTAATATGCCATCTATTTTCTATGGATTTTTGTTCAAGTGAAGGCCAAAAACAACTGTTATCAACATCGACTGGTACCAGCATTGATCACCATGTGCAAGACGAGTATTCTGATGGTTTATTTACAAACGACTGGAAAATGGGTGATCTGTGTTTTAATGTAAGCACAAGTTATGTGAAGTAATTTCCCTCAACTGGACATTTACTCTGTACATGTCGTGGATTCAAGCTGTATTTAAAATGTATTAAGAAGATGATTAAACAGAAATGGACAGAAAGGGTTGAATGCCCGCTGATGTCCTGTCCTCTAAAATGATCAGAAATACATAATGTGTTTTTTGAATTGTCGTCGGTGGAGTGGAGCGTGTTAAGACGTGGTATCTTTGAAAACGTGAAAGTGAACATTAACGCCATCTGTTAAAGCACAATCGAGCACAATAGACCCATTCAGTTGCTAACAAAAAAAGAAGTGTGTCTGGACTGCACAGCTCCCAGGTACAAACGTGCACAACTCATTGAGTTTATTTTAAGCACAGATGTAGGGTGTGAAAAAAGTCAGATTAGTCGACCTTCCGCTGATGAAAGCTTGAAAAAAACAAAAACAGTAAACTTGGCCGGTCCATCTTGGCAGATCACCATAAGCTGTGAGGTAATGAGGTTGCATCAGCTAGCCATCTTCCTCTGTGCCCTCATTATACATATTCATCAACCTGCCAATTGATTACAGCTGCTGCTGCTTTGCTAACGCAGCCAAGATAAAGAATTATGAAGTAATCAACGCTTGCAAGGGACTCTGTTTTTTTCTCTGCAAAGGAGTCTGTTTACGGTTACACCAGAGGATGAATGAACCTATCGAGTGAAGGTGTTCCATTTTTCCTTTATCACGAGCAGTGTGTAACCTCTGTTAAAAACCTGGCTGTGTGCTGATGCTTGCCTTGTAAATGACCACCTCAGTATTGTGTAAACAGACCGAGATGAACAGAGGAGGACGGAAAGGAGTGCAACAAAGATAGCATGCAAAAGACATCGAAGGAGACTGTGAGTAAATGTTTCACATTACCAACATCCTGACACCGACCCATTGTGATCTGACAGAGGCTTTGGTTTTTGTTTGAATGTTACCATGAAGGTTCAAACCATTTACTGTAGCAGAAGAGACGAAAACATAGAAAAACACGATTTATTCCAATTGTTGAGAGACTTTAAATTGAGCAATTCCATTACAGTGAATATCCCGGTTTAACTTTTGATCGGGTTGTATGGCAGTTTAGTTCAAGGAACAGCATGATGTCCAGGTCTTAAGAGTCAGCAAAAATCAGCTCAACGAGTGACGACATTTTGCGTAACTAGATCAGTGGCATATTGTGAATACGTGCCAATCTAGCCAAAGGCATGCTGGGTCAGTAGAGCGTTAAATACAGTAAATATCAAGTCAGACATCAAACAGTTGTGAGAGTTTTGGCAGACGCAGTGAGCCGAGCTGTGTGAAGAATTTAAAGTTAAAAAGCAATGTTAGTGTGTTTAATAAGCACACCTAGTGATGGATATAATGTTATAACATGTTTATTTGAAGAAGTGTTAAATCATAAAAGTATAATCATTCTATGTATCAAACTATAAAATACAGTTAATGAATGTTTTGAGGGAAAGAGAGAGACCTTTGAGACAGGCTTTTCAGATCCGAAAACAACTGTATGGGATGAGATGAGTTTGGTGAGCCGACTTCAGGAATGTGAGGTGTGGACAGTGGGGGAAGGAGATGTATTGATCAAACAGAGATGTTGATGAAGACAGCCCTAAGGAAGCGTGGGGGTCGGGTACATGCTGTTTTACGAGGAGGAGGACAGGTCAGACCAGAGGACACTATTCAGATATTATCCGGATCACTTAGACCAATGGAGAGCATTGTCAGAGGACAGGAGGAGACAATCGGATTTCAGCCAATCACAAAGCTGATAATGGACTTTTGAAAGTAAATTACTGACTTTTGGGTATAAAAACATTGTTCGGAGAGACGGTATACAGTTCTTGGCGATCTTCTCTTACTGTAAACTGGCGTTTGTCGGCCGGTTGGGGGGGAGAGTCTTTGAACTCGGTTTCGCGATTCCTTACTGTCGACAGTGTAATTCAGTTTGTAACTGTCTTTTAGCATTTGTGAATTATTAAATACTTTTTCATTGTAAGCCGAATCCAGCTGATTTTTGTTGGCGTGACTTCGTTGCTCAAAAAACAACGATAGAGCGAGAGGTCCGCGGCCTCCTGTGAGGTGAGGTTAACCACCTTTATAGCAGTCGGCCGAGCGGTTTAGCAGTCAGGTTAGGTGATGAGGACACAGCAGACATCCTGTAGTTTGTGAATGTAATGTGGTTCTACAGCAGAAACTTTGGGATTCAAAGTACAGAGCTGTGTGGTAAAATATGACATACCCTTCTTTTGTAACTCCTCATACAGCAGCTGCGTTTTAATACATCAAAAGCCAGTTCCAAACTTCGTCAATGATCTTTATAAGCCTTCGGAGCCAAAGGTCCATCCCATAATGTGTTATAATGGTGCCCCCATGTTATCAAGAAATGGCATATATTTCTCCAAAGCAGTGAGCAGTTATGGAAATATATTGCTGTGGGGTATTGTGGTTGTCTCAGCGGTGCCGAGCCCATTTATCATGATACTGCGACACCTCGGGGAAGAAACTCTCTGGGAGATTCCAACAAGGAGGCTGATGCCAGACAGTGTACACACACACACACACACACACACACACTGATGCACACATGCAAGTACGTCTGCATGCATCTGGGCACAAAGACATGGAGAAGCGTGACATACCCAGCTGGTATGTGCAAGTGCACACATACAGTATCACGCACTCATACCCACGATAAGAAACACACTCATAAAGAATTCAAATACTTACACAGTGGCGCAGGTACAGCTCCTTTGTATTTCCACCCACATAGACATAGCAGGTACACACACACACGTTGTATGGCACACACAACTTTGCAGCTACTGTACGTTCAAAGGATGCCCATACGTGCACCGGGACCACATATAGAGCAGAAGCAACCAGAGCAGCACGATATGACGGGCAAGGCGGAGGGAAACCCAGAGGGTACGAGAGACTTTCTGAGATATGAGCTTGTTCCATCTCAGTCCACCGACTCGGTGACAGATGAGACATTCAGAGTGGAATAATAGGAAAGATCGAGAAACGGAGTGAGAAAAGAATGGAATGAATGCAAGCAGGGAAGAAGGAAAAGCAGTAATGGATAGTCTCAAGTGGTGGCGACACACAAAAATAACAATGTTAGCACTCACCATCAGCAGATAAGAAAATCAATATACCGTCTGTCTTTTGAGTCAAATCAATAACATTCTGAGTGCCCATTATTAGAGGAAATGATCGGCAATTAGTTTTCCAAGATTTTTGAAATGTCATCACAATCTCAAATGTGGCCATCAAACAATAGAAATACCACTACAGTATACAGTCTGAACTTTGATTTACAAACTTTTATAGGAAAACCAATGGCAAGCAATATTGCAAGTGCCAAAATGTTCTGATAACTGCAGGACATACACACGTGATGGTAGACCAAAGCACATTGTAATTATCGTAGCACACATAGACACGAGCAGCGTGAACCTCCCCCGTTGCTGATTGGGTGGAATCGTGTTGTGTGGCTCGGTCCAAGCCACTTTGTTTGTGTCCCATTTTCAGAAACAGGACTGTGAATGAACAACACATCTTTAACAGAGCACACTTGGGCTGGGCATCTAGAACCCGTTCCAAATTAGAGTTTGTTCCTAAAATTCCAATTCCAAAGGAATCATTAAGACAGCTTATTGTCCCATATTGTAGAAAGTGAGTATTCCATGTCTTTTTTGGATTATTTAGCAGGTCTCTTTCTCTCTCTCTCTCTCTCTCTCTCTCTCTCTCTCTCTCTCTCTCTCTCGCTCTCTCTTTTATATATATATACTTGCTCCGAACCCAGTACGCACACACTACAGCAGCTACACTGCTCTTATAACACTGTCATAATTCTCAATACAGTTGTATGTTTTTCTCCAAGAAGCAATAAATGTTCTTATGTGTTTCTACTCTCATTCCTTGGACTGTGAGTGGCGACAGACATGAGTAGAGCAGTGTTACAGTTTCAGTAGGCCTACAGTGAATAAGAAAATAACAGATTATCGTTGAATCATATTCAATATTTTTGTTTTTTTGTGAAGTAAGCTAGTGACCTGTTTTGACCCCGCCCCTCAAAGAATCAGATTTGTTAAAGTCCACACAATACCCAACACTAGCGCCCACAGAACGAACAGCTAGCAGAGCATGAGGAGATAAAAACAATTGTTATGGGACTAGAATCGCTGACTCCACCTTTAACAAGGTTATTGGAGTTTAAAAGTCAAATCCATAATTTCTATCAGTGCTTTGGAATTGCTGTTTTTCATAAATAAATAAGTAATTGTACACATAAATAAAAACCTTTTCATGTTTTCTTATCACCGCATCCCCATTTGATCTCAAGAGAGATGGCGTCAGACTGTTTTAAAGGTTTTTTTTTATCAGCTAGAGACGACAGAGTGGCACCAGCAGCATACCGAGACATCATTTCCATCAAAATGATAATTTTCCCCACAAAATGTTGCCTCTGAGGAAGGCAAGGTTGAGTCAACAAGCAGCTTGTCTGGTTATACATGATAAGACAAGCCGGTGAATGGGTAATGAGAGAAGTTTTACACTCTTGCCCTTTGCTCAAGTAATATTGGATTGTGTGTGTTGGGGCTAAAATTCTCATCTGACTCTACTAATCCTGATACCTGCCTGTGTTAAAAGGTAAAAGGTAGTGAATGCTCAGTCTGGTAGTTCAGTCAATCTGCAGTCAATCTCTTCTTTACCCTGTACTGTATAAGGACCTCTGCTACTATCCATGTCCAGGAAGTCAAGGTGCATAGCAATGGATCAATACAGAACCACATGGGCCTCCAGAGGAGGGTGAAAAAGCTGTTTTATATCAAACTACTTCTTAACCACAGAACCTTAATACTCTGTTGGCAGGCCCTAGTGGCTCTCCTAGGAGTGATCATTTAAAAATGGCCCCTTAGGTATGGGGCTCTTTTCAGGAAATGGAGTTTTGCAAGAGAAGGTGTTATATTACATTCAAGGTCTAAAAGGTTCAGTATTCACAAGATCCAATATATTTTTTTTGATGAAGAGAATACTTTTGTATCACTGGCTCCTGCAGAAAGCGTTTCATTATGGGATGTTTGCAGCCTTCAGGTTGCTTGGCTAGCTAGTTTCTACAAGTCTGTTTGAAGAGAAAGTCAGCCCATGAAGTGGTCTTTAGCCTGTTTACGCTACAGGAGGTTCTGTCGGCTTGTGGAACGTAGGGCTGTGTGACATGGACAACATCTTCTATCCCGATACAACTCATTTCATATCTGGGTAATGATATTCATCACTTTATAGCATGCTTTCTGGTAATTAGATAAATAGTCTAAAATACATGGTCGAGGCTGTTTTTTATAGGCCCGTGTGAATGAAAAACTTGACAAAGTACTGAGTATTTTCTCATTTGATTAAGAACTTTAGTTCAAAATTAACATAAAAGTTTAGACTCAATTTCAGTTAGAGAGAGAAAAACAAATGTTCTCGCTATAGACTGACTATTTGAGTAATAGGATTAAGACTAAATTTACTATACTGGGTTATTTGCATGAGCAGATTTATTATTAATTCAGATTTTCAAAAAACAATTTGAGTTAGTATGTGCTTATTAGCAATTTAGTGTAATTGTGTATCTCGATACATCATTTAATCTCAACATGATTCGAGTTGTGAGACGATAGATGATCAAATTGAATTATCGCCCGCGTGTGACATGTATTGGGGAAATAAATCCCTGACGATGAACATCTTCTGAGGTCGTTGCTCGTTGCTCCGGGTCTTATATTTGCATCTGTTGTTCTCTCAAAGATACTGCTACCTGCACAAGATTGAGACTAATAAGAAGACTTATTACCGTAACAACCAGTGACACCTGCTAATGTGAAGTAAAACAACAATAAGGGAAAGAATATAATTGTTACTTGTTATTGCGTCACCTACAGCTAATTGCACCAGAGCAAATTGACTTGTAAATTCCATCAGGAGGTGCAACATTTCTGTTGGGGTGAACCAGTCGGAGCTGAGATTCTCTGCCCAATTTGCAAAATTCATCAAGATGTTGTACCAATAGCTGAAGCCCAATCATATCATATTCACATGGACTTCATTTAAAAAAAAAAATCTTGAATATGATTTATTGGAACAAAGCAAATCCATTTTTGGGGGGGACACATGCATACTTGGATTAGTGGGTGACATCTGAAGGATGTGTGAGATAAAAGATTTGGTGTTGTGTTTTAAAAGACACTGAAAAGTATGACAATCAATTTACATTTTAGATACGCCACAGGAATGACAATTTACATCGTCTGGCATCGCATATGAAATAGAAACGGGTCAAGTCAAGGTCTGTAATTACTGAATTACTATCCAATCATCACTTTTCCCTACAGGGATAAACAGCCAATTGAAAAGCAAATTTATGAGATTTTCATGCCCTAGCACCCACAGAGGCGATATGATATTGACTGTGAAACACAATGTTGACACATTCTGTCTAGTGGCTATCAATAACAATTTATCCAGTCACTATCACTGCAGCGTACTTCACAGGTGGCTGTTGCTGTGTTACAAAGCAAATCATTTGCAGGCTCTAAAGATAAAGACAAACTGGAATTTCCGCCTCGCTGTTGTATGTCTCCGCCAACCATTATGTTTCTGTTTACGTCCATGTCTGTCCAAAACGTTATCAATTTCTCATTTTATCATTTTAGATATCTGTGTGAAATTGTGGGCGACTGTGGCTCAGCAGGGTCGCCCCTCAATCAGAGGATCGGCGGTTCGATCCCCGGCTCCGCTGGTCGATGTCGTTGTGTCCTTGGGAAAAACACTTCAGCCCACATTGAATAGGTATGAATGGTTAGTTAGAGTCCTGATGGGCAGGTGGCACCTTGTACGGCAGCCCCTTCCATCAGTGTATACATGGGTGTGAATAGGTGAAGGATGCCATTTAGTGTTAAAGTGCTTTGAGTGCTCGGAAGACTAGAGAAAGCGCTATCCAAGTACAAGTCCATTTACCATATCAATTCTGGAGATATGGCCCAAAAACGTGTTTTGTGAGGTCAGAGCAACCTTTGCCCACCAAACTTCAGTTCAGTCCAAGTGGACGATTCTGCCAAATTTGGAGAAATTCGTTCTTGCCGTTCTTGGGCTATCGAATTCACGATAATGAGCCAGACAAACGGACAAACTGAAAACATTTTGCCTCCAGCCACAGCTGACGTGGGGGCAAAAAAAAAATGAGCAAAAATAAAGCAAAGGAAGGAACAAGCTGTATGGAAGAATGAAGAGTGCAGGATTCAACTCAAGCAGCGTGTGACCACAATCATCAGTCCCCTTGATCTATTGTTGGCTGACATGCTGCGCTGACCTTAACTTACATTATCTGCCATCATTTCACCATAAACCACAGATTTATGACTTCAGTGAATGCCAGGGCCCTAAAAATCTTGACTCCTTCTCTTTGTCCTCCTGTCCTTCCCTCTCTCGCTCCCTTTTTTCAAGGGATTTCACCCCCCCCCCCCCCCCCCTCAGGACGTCATCCCTCCTTCACTCCCCCCCACCCCTTCTGTTCCGCTGGCTTGGTGTTTAACAGTGGAGAAGGTCAGAGTCGTTAGTGGCATGGTAATAGACAATGTAAATTAGAAGGCCAGATTTAGAGGAGATTAAAATGTAACTCTATGTCAGGGGCATAATGTGTCCAGAGCAGTCCCAGCATGCATCAGGTACATACGCAGCATGTGCATCATGTTTAATTTAGGGTGTACAATGTAATAATTAAGTAAAATAACTTACAGAAAGTATAGTATCAGTTTCTTTTTTATTGGTTGATTAACGCACTAAGACTATTGAGTATCATCTGAAAACTGTATAGGACTGCAGTTTAATAACCCTTGAAGCCTGTCATCATTGTGTATCATTAAATGATACACTTTATAGAATATAGAGTTGGGTGGTATACGATCTCTGAAATTTTCACATTAATAAAGTTTGAAATTGAAAACTCATTTCGATTGATTTTCGATTTAGAACCATATTTGTGACACCTTATACTGTGCATTTCTTAACAACCATTAAACAATACTGATGATGAATAGTTGTATATTATACACTATAATTAACCATCGGGTTTTCTGTCCTAAAGAGAATGCTATTAAATCGGAATAAAATGTATAATTTGACCATTTTTATTAATACATATTACGGGTGTAACTGTTCACAAAATTCTCGGTTCGGTTGAATATGATACAGTGGTGTCGCGGTTCGGTATGTTTTCAATGCAGCAAAAAAGCAGAAATGCCAAATCCTCCCTGGTGAGCCTCTCAAGGGGGCGTGTCTGATGAACATGGCTCTTCATCTCATTCAGTAGTGAGCTAATGTGTCGTTACAGTCAGGTAGCTTTGTGTCTGATGAACATGGCTCTTCATCTCATTCAGTAGTGAGCTAATGTGTCGTTACAGTCAGGTAGCTTTGTGTCTGATGAACATGGCTCTTCATCTCATTCAGTAGTGAGCTAATGTGTCGTTACAGTCAGGTAGCTTTGTGTCTGATGAACATGGCTCTTCATCTCATTCAGTAGTGAGCTAATGTGTCGTTACAGTCAGGTAGCTTTGTGTCTGAAGAACATGGCTCTTCATCTCATTCAGTAGTGAGCTAATGTGTCGTTACAGTCAGGTAGCTTTGTGTCTGAAGAACATGGCTCTTCATCTCATTCAGTAGTGAACTAATGTGTCGTTACAGTCAGGTAGCTTTGTGTCTGAAGAACATGGCTCTTCATCTCCGTTCAGTATTGAGCTAATGTGTCGTTACAGTCTGGTAGCTTTGTGTAGTCCGTGATGTCCCGCCGTCTGTTGTCAGAGCAACAGCGGGAGCTTCGGACATTTGATTCTCTGTTTGGGCTTTTGTTTTCTTTTACGAAGCAGGAATTATGGTCTGGAGAAATGGGCTCGTGAAGGAGTAGAGTCACGGGACTCAATAGCATTAAGCATGTTCGTACAGCCTGCGTTTTTCCCTCCAGAGTAGGTCTCATATCCACGGCTATAAATATACCTTTAGCCCTGTTCGGATCAGTAGGGAATAGCTACCTCAACGCTGTGGGGATAGTTTGTAGCGTGTGTGCTGCTGTTGGTTTTCCTGATGAGCTAGTTTAGCATAGCCTCTCAAAACACACGTGCCTCACCAGAGTAGAATGTTGTTCTTCAGACAGCTCGTTGTCTGTTACGTCGGGTGGGTTGCCTTGTTGAGCGCAGTGTCTCCACGGAGGGAACATTATATTTCCCACAATTTAAGCTTCTGCATAAAAGCAATAGTACTATTCAAACGTATTGTTCGGTTTGTAATGCCAACGAACCAAAAGCCTCGTACAGAACAGGTCAATACGAATAAGTGTATTGTTACACTCCTATTAAATAGATATTGTGATAATTATCGACATCGATCAATATAAAAAAAAGCATATCGTGATAACATTTTTGACATTTTTGACCAAATTTTCCAACCTTATTATAGAAGCCTGTTGTCAAGAGAGAGGGATGCAGCGCACTAACCAGGCAGGGATCACAAGTATAACTTGAACATGACAACAGCCAGCAAAGCAAATGTCAGTTACTTACACAGTAAGATGAATGTACTATTTGAGAAAAATGCAGTGGAAGGCACACTTTCTTGCAAACACTTGGAATTTGAAGGGACTTCAGGTCATGAATAAACTAGTCAGGCCCCACTCTGTTTGCTCCAAGTTTGCAGCATTATTATTGCAGTACCTTAGTGTAATAGAATAGGATATTGTGTAAAAATGCTGCACAAGTGATGCAGAACAGAATGAGAGCACACGTTTTTACTTATCCCCACATATGACCTGTATAGGGGGTTTGAATATATGTAATTATATTATACAGAAAGCAATGCTTTGCTTAGAAAGAGCATACATGCTTAGTAAGACTTTCATATGTTTCAAAAAGTGCCAGAGGCCATGGATGTTGTGAAAAGACCAACCTTTAGCTAATGAGGTAGACTTTACAGTACAACGCTCCACTCCATCATTTGGGAAAGAGCTTTTGAATTTCACCTTGCAGATCAAAATTGACCTTCCATAAAAACATTTGTATTTCGGAAGGGAATTTTCCCTAAACCTATGAGAGGACCAGACCGAATGAAATTGCTTATGCCATTGCTGTCGGCCTTGTTCGGTGCTCATATCTGAGAGTGGTACAATCTTAATCTGACGTTGGCTCTCCAACTGAGGAGATTTTAGGTGCTGGAGCCTGGCGATGAAAACTTCTTAAATAGGCCCCAAAAGAAAAGATGTAAAAAGGTTAAAAGTACTTTATTGAAAACATTATCAATGTAGACGAGATTAGAAGACTAAGATGTCTTTGTCTTCTCTATCACTTCTATCACATTAGTCTGTTCTCGCATGTTCTCTGTGAAATCAAAGCAAATATCAGCGTTGTTTCTAAACCTCATCGACACCCACGTTCCCGTGTTTGGTGGTAATTGACACGTGTTCTTCCGATCCTCCAGTCTGCTACTCCATGCATAACCTTGATTAACGGCGGACAAAGACGGAGTGCCATTACATGCCTATTGACTCTAAATCTCCAACATCAGGCAGGCTTCAGCGTCCCCGGTTAAAACTCATTTAGAGTAATTAGCACTGATGGAAGGCCAGACAGCAGAGAGGAACAAAACACTGAGTGGTTTCAAGGACATGCAGTGTCATTTTTATTTTTATTTATCTATTTATTTTTGTTCTTGAAAAATAGTAATGGGTTTCTGGGAATGCTTGGAGTGCTGGGAAGTTTAAATGTTTGTCCTAATGGATTTTGTGGTTAGATAGGGGAAAGAGGAGCAAAATGCTATTTTGTGTCTATCTGCGAACGATGTGTGTATGTCCACTTGTATTGCATCGCTACGTCTTACAAGTATTCCCTGCAGACACAGGTCAACTATTGAGATTTCCAGGATTTAGGCACCATGGGAAATATAGTGAACCCTGGGGAATTAAAAGCATAATAACCACCATCAATCACTGGTGGTAAGGCGTCATTGTGCATCACATCACATGCGCCCACTGCATCGAAATGTTTTGGGTTTAAAGTGGAACTGGAACATGAATACACAACATGTAGCAAAGATAAACAAGTATAGACGTGCTTAAGAAGGACACGTACTTCGCAAGCGTTTCATATACAATATTTTATAAGAACAGCTTAATTGAACTCTTAATTGTGCCGACCAGTCTGATACAGCCGGTCTTTGCCAAGTGATCCCCACAGCTGGTCGCATTAAATCAGCGTTCACACTAAATGCTTAATGCTGTACTTTGAGGGTTTCACTGCAGGCTACAGTCATTTGTTGGGAACGGCTGCACATATACAGTAAACATTCGTCATCCGCTCAGTCATAAAACTTCATCAAAACTCATCCTAACGGGTCATAATAATGGCACCTTTGGCGCTTCTTGCTGATAGTGACATTAGATCTTCTTTTAACGGCAGCTAATGGAGCCGCCAACGATAACTGGCAGTGAGGTCATGAAGGAAAATACCTGTCAAGAATATTGTTTAGCTGTGAAAGTAACAGTACTTACTTTGTTTATGAAGTGCATTTTACTTCAACGTAAAATACAAAAGTAAACAATGTATAAATATCACACTCTTAGGGGAAATAATGCCCTAAACATACAACTACAACACACATAGGCAGATTAGGATATTAGCATCGGAAATCACATGTGTGCAGTCATAATAGCATAACTCATTGGCTAAATATGATTATAATTAAATCCTGTCAAAGACCAGTGACTACTTTGTAACAACCCCTCTCTCTTTCTCACCCAGTTTCTCCATCACTTCTTCCAGCAGAGTATCTGTTACTTTGTGAAGTAGACGTATTACCCCTTTATTAGCTACAGGGACATGCCAGATCTATGGCTTATTAATAAAATACTTGCTTGACATTGATAAATACATAACATGATGGCCAAGTCACAGGAATTAATCTCCATTTAGGCGGATTGTCTCTGATTCATTAATCCATCTAATTACTGCAAATCTCACAAAATATCTTCGTCCTGATCTATCTCAGTTTCTTCTTCCCTCTCTCTCTTTATCTCTCTACCTCCCTCCCTCTCTCTCTCTCTTTATCTCTCTACCTCCCTCCCTCTCTCTCTCTCTCTCTCTCTCTCTCTCGCTCCTCTCTCTCTCTTTCTCTCTCTCTCCTCCCTCTCTCTACCTCTCTCTCTCTCTCCTCCCTCTCTCTACCTCCCTCTCTCTCTCTCTCCTCCCTCTCTCTAACTCTCTCTCTCTACCTCCCTCCCTCTCTCTCTCTCTCTCCGCTCTCTCTCTCCTCCCTCTCTCTACCTCCCTCTCTCTCTCTCCTCCCTCTCTCTTCAGACTCATGGATCTCTACATAATAGATGAGTCTGTCTAAGGAGACAGAATAAAGGCTCTTAGCGGTTTGATGAATTTTGTACATTATCAAATTACATTTCTTATCAATTTAAATCCCTATTTTGCAGCACAGGCAATCAGCCACAGAGGCCAGAAACCTGTGAGTAAATGTGAGCAGTGATTTACATAGATCCACCACTGAGAACCACACGGAACCAAATGGATGCTATTATGTTTGCCATTTTATATTAATTGACTAACACGTTAAGAAAGATGCAAAATCCTTTGAGGTTCCCATCAAGATCCTGGATTCATATTATGTACTTATTTCTTAAATATTTTGGGGTCAGTGCACATTAATCAAATTAAAACAACTGCATCTCTGTCTCAGAATGTTAAAATGGCCCCGCTGTACCTTCTAATGAGTGTATGTTTGACCATTTGAACATTTCATGTTGGAGGGATGAATTGTTGTTTAGAAACTCTCCGAGACTTTCTATGTTGACAAGTAGAACTGCTTTGATTTTGCGTCTTCTCTCTTGATGTCTACAGATCGGTTCCGGCTATGCAAATCAGTTTTCAAACACAAATTTTCTTTGGTTCACATATAAATATTTTACAGAAATGTATTTCAAAGAAAGATCTTGGACAACATGTGCATAGAGGTCAACGTTTGTCAGTTGTTATTGTAGTCATTGTATGGCCTGAGCCCCATTTTAACCCTGACATGATTGCTCTGACTCGTTTTAGAACAGAGGCTACTTTTGACGTTCAGTTTAAGAGACATTGTGATGTGATGATTAATTGCCGGAACAATCAACAATCTGGCTGTTGGACAATAAGATGGATTTCTGGCATGTCGGAAACTTCTGTCTTGCAGTTTGAGGCAACATCTGATCTTTCACAGTTACAAACTATAGTGAGCTGGTTTTTATATTTTTGGAGGGATAATTCACATGATGTGCCTAACGGCAGTCTCGACAGACTGTGTTGTGATATAAATAAACCTGAACATCTCAAGCAAAAGGGACCATATTGTCCCCTTCTTTTCAGCCATCTGCAGGTCCATATTTTTCTTTTTTCAAGTAGAACTACACAAAGTAACATTGACTTCACTTTTTTCTAAATATTATCTGGAATGTGGTTATCGTATAAGCAGTTATGTCATACTTTGGGTCTGAAAAGTGAAACCAATTTGGAAGTGCCTTAAATTTTCTTTTTTTCCTCTGGTTGCAAAAAGAAGACATGACATGAGAAAAAATGACCCTACTTCTCCAATGGATTCATTACTTCAGTACACATTGTAAACATGAGTTTATGTTCTTAATAGCTCGTTTCAATTCTTCTTCAATACAAAATGGTGTTCATTTGCTAAATTATGGTCCCATTTGTCCTGTCTGGGAGTTGTTGGTGTTTTCCTCTTACAACTTTAACCCTTTCACAGTGTATTTTCCACTCATAAAAGTACATTTTACTACGTCCACTTCTTATGTACAGTCTATGGTGTAGTGTCAGTTAACCTCCAGTTTTAGGCCTAAGAACTAACCAGTCAAATCCCACCTGAAGCTCATAGTCGGTCTGATATGAATACAGGGTAGTACAGCTTGTTTAAACAAACTCTAGACCCACTGCCCTCCGTTTAAAAAGATAAATACAAAGTGAGTATAATCCAAATGATCCCGTTGAGTTCCTCTGTTGATGTAGTGAAAACTATTTATATTTGAACTTGACTGCCTGAACACCTTCTAAAAGTACCTACAATGAATCTCTACATGGATGTTAAGAATGATATCATAAACATAAAGGAAATATTATATGAATTAGTAAAACATGAGGCAATATTTCAATCAGTTAGGATTCTCTTTGTTCCTCTGTGGGTTTACACTTTTTGTTAAGCATTTCAACAGAAGATGTTTATATATATATATATATATATATATATATATATATATATATATATATATATATATATATATATATATATATATATGTATATATATATATTTATAATTTTTGTTATCTTATTCATTGCATATTGTAAGTACAAAATGAGGTGGGGCAAATGATGATTTTGAAATTGCATTGCAGTCGCTTTGACAGCAGCTGTACAGCGTGTGTGTTTGTAGGAAAATGGATATTTTCATGTCCGCTCCTCTTAAAGATTCAGGTTAAATTGTTGTGTCAACTTCTCACACTTAAGACGTTGTTTGTAACATTTTTTTCTAAAAATAAAAAAAAAACATGATGAAAGAGCACTTGACATAGCTGAAGTGGTAACCCTGAGAGAACTTCACATTTTGACAAAGACCTTAGGGACGGAGAGAAACAGCAGATATTTCCTTTGGAATCAGAAATGAATGCCTCCTCGAGCCATTAAATGTCAACTCAAATGTAAAAACAAATCACAGCTTGAGACTGGTGATTTGTTTATAGTTTCTAATCGACTGAAAAGGCTTTTGGTGTGTGTGTGTGTGTGTGTGTGTGTGTGTGTGTGTGTGTGTGTGTGTGTGTTAAAGGTCCAAAACGGTTAGAGTTCACAATAAGTTCCATTAAGTGTTTCATCGGACACAAAAATATTCAGAATCAAGCTTTTGGTTATAAGAATTATTTTCAAGTTTTGCAGTCTCCTTGAACACCTTGCTTCCTGTAGTAATGCTTATTGAAAAATAACCGCTGGATTTTAGTGTTTGAGCCATGAAAAACATTCCACACACACTCTTAAATTAAATTGAGAGGTGTAAAGGGTTTTTACATGCGTTTTATCCCTATTAATGGGAATGTACTAAAAACGGGTCAAAGTATCCATGATTTTATGGATGAATAACTTGACTTGAGAGAGAGACAGTCAAAAATCCGAACCCTGCATAACAGTAATAAGTAATAATTGTAAGTACTGCATGACTTATGCAACACACAGACAGAGCATGGTTAATGCTTGTGTATGTTGTTGTTTTTCAGTTTTTTTGCACAGATTGATTCGCTGTGCTTGTGATTTTCTCGTACTGAGCTGTGAGATAAATTCACACATGAAGATTGCAGCGGGATCGTCGTGACCATAAGAGCCAGATTGTGAGTTGGTTCTCCGTATAGACGGTTTCTCATTAAAAGGAGAATGAAACACCAGCTGAGGCCAGAGGAGTTCACCCGGGGCTTCCCAGTCAGCGCTGCACCGGACACCTGCTGCCGCAGAGAGGATTTCTGTTCTGCATAAGTTTATGTCTGAGCTCCGTTCCAGTTTGGTGAGTTAGTTCGCTGCCGTATTATGGAGCTAAAGTGCTGGAAACGGCAGGGATTTCACTGCTTACTAAAAGTCTGCCGCTTACAGAAACAACAAGAATGTGGTTCTCCGGGACGTGGAACAGCGCTGAATATTGCAACCTGACGACTAAACCTGCCAAGAAAATGTAATTTTAGAAAAAGGGACTCATCTTCTTCAGGCGGTCGCTCCCTGCTGTCAACAAGCGTTTTGATCTTTTTGAGCTCATGACTCACGTGTCTAATCGCTTTCTGCACTCCTTCCCCGCACAAATAGCTTTAAACATAACCAACCTCAATTCTACAGAATAAAAAATGCTAAATTCACCCTTTGTTATGCCCGTGTCCTACATCTATATACAAAAACAAGTTTGTGAAGGAAGGGGTGATGGTTTACTGTAATGTGGATTTGAGTGTGTGTGCCGTTCGCATCAGTGTGTGAGAGAGTGGGTGAGGGCATACATTTGCAAATGACTGCTTTCATATGTTTTGTTAATATTATGCTGGTCCGTATTTTGATTAGATGGATAAACATCAGGTGAGAGCAGGTAAAATGTTGCATGCTCTGGGTGGCGTGTTGCTGTTTGATTTGTGGTGCATATTCAGTAATATGTGTGTTTTAAGCCCACTTTGTTAAGTTGATACATCTATTTCATAAATATAAAATCGGCAATGATTCTGCTTCATTCATTATCATGTTTACTCACATATAATGTTAAAAGGCGAGTCACATGTTGCCTCTCAATGTTTTAATGTTGAGATATGATGCATTCTGTTTCTTCTACAAGTGCTTGTGCATAATGCTCATCTCCATAATCTACTACTCTCAGATTTAGCCTTTTTAAAGATGTTGATCTAATTATTGTGCTTTACACATGAAATGGCGATTGGTACTTAAAGAAGTTTAAGTACCAATCAAGGTTCATTTATACACAGGATTGCCCAACGAACTGCAAGTTGTTGTGCCTTTATGCTCCACATGAAAAAAAGCTATATCTTTGAGTACAGAGGACGAGTTAAAGATCTGCTCTGTAGTCTGGTGGTACGGCAGCAGAGACTTCTGCAGCGGGATGAGCAGGCCGGTGCTGGGGTCGCTTTTGTCTTTTGATATCCTTCGGGCTCTGCGCTGGCACCTCACCTCACCACTCACTGATGCGCAGTAGATGGGTACCAATGGTGTTCTGGGTGGTTTAAATCACCCGCTGTATAGCCTTCCTGTCCCGGGCCGTGAACAAACCATGCCGATTTGTAACGTTTCCGGTCGGGATGCTTTCATTTGCTCATCTGTAAAAGTTGACAAGAGTCATTGAAGTTCCTCAGTGTAATGTTTGTAAAACACCCTCGCCGTCAAATGAGGATATCACTCCGGATCTTTGTGACACATCCAAGCCCCAGCTAGCCTGATTTGCATAAACAGAGTCCTACTGTGCAGTAACTCATATGTAGTGCCACAGGCATCCTGAATTATTCTAAACGACTAAATACTATTACTGTGTGAAAATATGATAGGACACTAAACTAGTTAGACCAACCAATCGGATGAATAAAAAAAGGAACAAAAAGAAAATATGGAGAATGATAATATCATATCAAAAGTCAAGCAACTAGCTTCATTTAGCTAAATAAAACAAGTTATCTTTGGGCAGCATCACAATTTTCCGTTTTGATGGTGAATGGGTTGTCAGCCGTTTCTGAAACCGTGTCTAGCCTTGAAGCTACATCTTGATATTATCCAAAGGGTTTTGAAGGAGGTATGCAAGCAGTATCTGTGATGGTGAATGACTTCTATATACATCCTTGTGTGCTCATGTGGACAAGTATAGACTGAAGTGTAGGCATCATACATGAAGCCCCGTGTTACTGTACAATTCTCAGGGTTATCAGTGAAGTACGATTCTCTGACACAGAGGAATGGCTGACTCATATGAATATGTTTACCGTTGGTTGAACGCAAAGCTGAATGTAATTACTATTTGTTGCCTAAGCTCGGTGGCATACAATTCCAATGGATCTTACAATTTTGGAACTGGTTCTCAACAGTTTTCAATTCCCATCCCTTGTATGCACAAAGAGACGACACACTACCCTAACAGTAGTAGCCTTGGAGCACAGACTTGGGGCTGTTATCTCTAAATAGCTGAGCAATATATTAGCACTTCCCCAACCTTAACCCATCTAATTAAAACAAAAAAAACAACTAACTTGGCCTTGAAAAAGTGGAAATTACTACCGAGGGTAAGCTCTGCAGAGACGTAATGCTCATACTGTACACATCCTTTTGACAACCTTGAGTTTAAGCTTACACTTAATTGTGTGACAAAGACTTGTCAAGCCATGATGAGTGTTGAATATTTTGTGTCTAATAGTTTTAACCACCTGAATTTGTGCACTGTTCGTCACCACTGTAGTCACATGTACTAAGCTAACTACTGAACTCACTGAATAGCATCGAGTGATAACAGGATCAAAGGATGAAGAAATCTAGACCTGTATGAGCCACTAAAAGCTTAACATGTTGCAGTGGAGGACTGCATGTCGCCTTGGACAGGATGTGAAGTCATTGTGTATGAACAAGATTACTGAGCCTCCACACAGCATTTACACATCAGCTAATCACATATTGATGACGGCACTTCATGGGAGTCAGCAAATCACTTAAATCAACAAATCAAACGTAAAATACCAAAATACAAAACTGTCTGGCAGGTTCCTACCTCTTCTCGACTATTGGATTTCTGTAATACATTTCTATGCTTTTTACTACCCACAGGTTGAGGCACTTCCCTCCACTCAATAGCCACTTCTCCAGTTCTCTGAAGAAATGCATCACTGAATAGCATCTCCGCCAAGGTCAGCACTGTTGCCACTCATCTGCGCTGTTATTCCCACTGTTGCAAGTTATGATTAATGCGTGTTTATGAATTGAACGGCTTAAGCAATGAATGTTATCTTAAGGCATTACCATGTATTTGGACACACCTCTGGCTTTCCGTCTCTAAAGAGGGCCGGTGCTCGGTTGAAGCACTGCCATCAACGCCATCGGTGGAAGTAGTTTTAGTCACTGCAGTGTATTCATTCTTCTCCGTCGTCGTTGCTAGGTAACATGTAGTTTCTTGCCAGCTGAAATATTGTTCGACATCTCAGCATGGTGATGTTGGGGAGAAGTGTGTTACATATTTGCAACACTTCCCGTTCAAGAGAAGAGGTAACAGCATGGTGCCAACAGCACAAACTGGCCAAATTCTCTCATTCAGTGGATCTGACAGACACTTTTGTTTTTCTTCTAGAAGAGGTGCAATAGAACAGGAAGCACAGTGCTGCCTGACCAAAGTATCTCCATCGGTGGCTCCACTCTTATGAGAGCATTATAAATCTAGACTATGGTAATAGAGTGCCAGCCTCTCAGGCCTGAAAATGACTTATTGTGTGTCAGTATTTTTTTCCCTTCCTCTTCAAGGTATTTTGGCTTGAAGTGTAAATAATTAATTTCCCTATTTAAAGAGCGTCATGTTTGATTTATAACCATGGAGGGTGCAGCGAGGTGACTGCATAGGGGTGGTATTCACTTCTGAATGACAGAAACACCTTCATTCTGAACTGGGTGAGAACGTGGAAACGCAACTGCAGAGGAATGTGGAATCAAAGATTAAATGAAGGCTCTGTCACTGTAAAAATAAATATGTAAACATAACCTTTACACAGTCTTTCTTTTCTAAGAAACTGAGCTAATGCAAGAATCAGATAAAGCTGCCGTAGCTGACATGAGTAATTCTCTCAGATAGATTTATAGTTTAACCTTTTAGAACTAAAAGTACAATAAGCTAATTGACCCTTCAAAACAAAAGCACAGTAGCCTGATTTCTTTTTTCTTGTGTGTTGCATCCTGCTCTCAATTTAGGGCAGAACTGCTGAGTGGAACCTCTTACAATCATTAAAAGCAGTGACTTTACTTTTTATTTGAAAAATCACATTCGATAGTTATGCAACCAGAAGTCATATAAATGATACCAGCAACATATAAGAGGCCATACATTATGAGACCACACGCCCTGATGTGTGTTTGATCTTGTTGTTACTGTAATCTCAAATACATCTAGAGGTAACTTGTATATGCATCCATATACATACAGTCTGTCACCTTCTGTTCAGCTACAGCTGTGATTCTTCTTACATGAGCATTACAGAAAATGCACTAAACTTGTGAGTGCCCTTATTGAAGTTCGTGCCAATTCTGGGGATGTTCTTGGGTACTCTAGTCGTATCTGGTTTCCACTGTGTATGTAATGCATTCTCTGTGTCTTTTTACTTTAACTCTATCCCTCTTGTTTCTGGCCTCTACTGTAGATGGTGCCTTCAGGTCTCTGCTTTTTTTCCTGCTCTTGTTTCGGTCTCCTTTGTCTTTTTGTTTTGTAAGAACGGTTGCCAAACATGATGCCTCTCTACAAGTCTGTCCAGAGAGGGACATGATTCACTGAAGGTCAGCTCTTATCTCTCTCTTTCTCTCGCTCTGTCTGCTCTCTGTTCTCACATCCAGTGTGACCGTACACACACACACACACACACACACACACACACACACACACACGCACACACTATGCGTTCAGATTATAACTAGTTTCAGATGGGAGCTTTGAAGCCACGGAAGGCTGGCTTTCTTTCATCCCAGCATTGACTCATGTTCCATTTTCATAATTTGGTAATTTCATGAATATGTAATGCCTTCCTGTTGACCTAACTAATATGCAGGAGACCCCCCCCCCCCCCCCCACACACACACATACCCACACATACACACACACACACACACACACACACACACACACACACACACACACACACACACACACACACACATACACACACACGCACACACCAAAACCACTTAAAAGATTCACTTTTCTACGCTATTTTGCTGATTGATTGAGTTGAATATTTATGTCTTTAGCTACTGCAGAGCTCTACCGCCTTAATATACAATAAAGCGGCCAACGTAAAACACTAACCTTAGACCCAGACCTATTAAAACATTGATAATCCAGTGTCAGTGTGATTATGATTTGAGATGAAAAGACATGTTTAGGCTCAAACAACAAATTAATTCTCCAATCAACGGAAGGGCTGATGAGGAAAATACAATGAGAGCACAAGGAAGAAACATCAGTAAGAAACAAATAGAATATGAGTTCATTCATCTCATGCAAAGCAGGAAATGTTAGCTCTAGATTGAGTGCAGAAAGCGAGAGTGCACGCAAAAGGGTCTAAAAGAATAAAAGTAAAAGAACAGTGAAGAGAGTATTTTTCTTCATGTTGTCTGGTGACAACAGCAAACAGGGATGTTTTTTGATTGAAAACAAAGCGAGCGGATGTGAGGCTGTGTAGGGAGGCGCCAAGGAATAAATATTAGGCTGGCCATCACTCTGTGTGGCTAAAAAGCTGCAAAATGTTTTGTTTACTTCACAACAATCATTCTAATCATCCAAAAAACGTAAAAAAAACTTTTGTAGTCACAGGCGTCTTGCTGTTGCTAAGCAACACACACACACACACACACACAAACAGCCAACGAGTGACACATGAAAGCTATCAGCCGTAGCTGTGTTCAGGCAATCAGGAACAAGAAGTAAGAAACAAATCTACAAATTACTGGAAACTCTATTGACCCCACTACGGCGCCACAGCCTCACTTTCTGTTTTGTTTCATTTGTTGGTTTAGTCACAGGCAAGAACATCAATACTAAAGGGCTAGCAATAAAATAAAATCTGCTTTCTCCATATAGGTGTAGATTTCATGCCTCGATAACGATATATATACATATATATATATACTGTATATATCACAATATAGCATGTCTCATGGTAATTCAATAAATACATGGTCTCTATGAAATAACCAGATGGTAAAGCTTGTTTTTGTCTACTCCTGTGTGAATTAGATACTTGACAAATAGAAAGTACTGTGTCTCATTTTATTAAGAACTATTGGGGCAAATTGTACAAAACAGTGAAATTATAGAGATAGATATAAATGAGTACAGGCCTAGCCTTTACATTTTCTAAACAGGCCTACCCTCGGGGACAGCAAATGTGATATGAATCAAAAACAGCTGATAAATGCATTTTATCAGCAACCCCAACACACACCCACGCCCTTACATTTCACCTCACTACATTTAATGCTCCGTTTTGCAGTGGCACTGAGCGTCGAGGTAGATGTGAGGTGCATGAAGCAGCGTCACAAAAAAAAAATGCTTGAATTTTGAATCGTCTGCTTCCGCTGCAAAGAAAAAAAATGGGTCCAATGTGACTAACAACTGCAGGTGCGTCTCCCAAATATAAACAGGACAATGACACAATAGACGGCCCATATAAAATGGACGGGACGAACATTTCGATAAAGTCGGGCTCTGGAAAAAGATTTTTTTGAGCTTGACCACAATGAAATCCGTCGGCTGGAGGCAGCCAGACATTTAACAATACGTTCGGTGCTAAATTGCCCTGCAGAGTTCATCAAACAGTGCGAAAAGAAGCTTGGGAATTAACTTGAACTTGTCAAACTGACTTTAAATGTGGCAGACGGAAGGAAAAGCTGTTGTCAAATACGGGGAAAAGTGAAAGACTGCAGTGTCAGAATGAGCGGTAACGGCTCAATGGCCACCACACGTGTCTCTCTGTCTCTCTTCCCCCCTCTGCATCTCCTCAAGTCCCTCCTTTCATTCCACCCCTCGTTATCAGCCAGGGTGCAGGCATGGGACCGCCCACGGAGAGGTGCCCATGAGGCTCAAACTGCCCGCCTGCCTCTCTCCTTTCTCTCTGTTCTTTCTGCTCGAGGTCGGACACCATCAGGGGGTGCGATTCGGTGCGATAAATTGCTGTCTCATCCCAAAAAGAACAGCTCGTACACACGCACACACACACACACACACACACACACACACACACACACACACACACACACACACACACTCACGCTTGATCTGGAGAAAACACGTAAGAATGTGTTCACACAAGAATTTTTCACACATATGCAGACATGCAAGTCATCACACTGACATTTTAATCACTGGACTCACACAAAGATGGCTGTGCATAAACAGAACACCATTTGTCATTTGCTTTGTGCGTGTGCGCGCGCTCAGCTGATGCTTGTGTTTCCATGAGCAATGGAAGTGGATCTATGAATTGTGTGCGCCGAGAGTGTTTGTAGACTCGTTCTTAATTACACACCGCTAACGTGAATGACACTGGAACCTGATAAAATATGGGTGTATGTCTGTGTGTAACGTGACACCCCTGTCTAATGAAGATGTCAACAATGATGACAATTATTGTTGGCAGTGGACAGAATATTAACTAATGTGTCTGGCGTCTCCTAGTGATGTTAAGGGATCACTGTTGTTGAGAGAGATTTGTTCATGTGTCGGAGCTCGAGTCACAGCTATTTGGAATTTCCATGATTTATCAACCTTAAATTAAGTTTATAATAAGAATATATGAAACATTATGGTGAATTTCAATTCAATTCAAGTTTTCGCAAACGTATAGCAATCATTCATCCGTGAGATTGTGCACAAAGAAATGCCATATAAGGCACACAAAGACACAAAGGAACACTTTCGCACACACACACACACACACACACACACAAACTCACACTGAGCTTTATATTTCGTTGATTGCTGTCAAGACCACTTGCAGAGTTTAAAGAAACCAACAGACTGAAGGGCATTTGGCCAGTAGGAATACAGAAAGACATGCACACACACAAACCAACGACCATTCATTCTCTCACACACACACACACACACACACACACACACACACACACACACACACACACACACACACACACACACACACATAAATAAATACATGTCTTTTACAGGAACTGTAGCTCGGTGAAAACAGATTAACACTTTGGCTTTACCACCAACTGTTGCCCTGGATGCTGTGTTGAATATCCTTGTGTGTGTGTGTGTGTGTGTGTGTGTGTGTGTGTGTGTGTATGCACATGACCTTTGTGCCGTGCTCTTTGTGCATTTGTCATTACATATGCTGTGATTGTGTATTACGTATGTGGTTCATATGTATTGTGCATGCAGCGTCTGTGCATATGAGTGTGTGTGTGTGTGTGTGTGTGTGTGTGTGTGTGTGTGTGTGTGTGTGTTTGACAGTGTGATTATTAAACGTTGAACAGCAACACAGTGTTGGGCAGACTTTGGAACCCTACTTTATTCACAGCTTTTTTTTCGCACTATAATATTTATGTGTCTATTATATTTATATAAAAGGTGATTTGCTGAGGGAATTGTTTTCACTGAATGTGCAAAACAATCTGGAGCTGCAACAGTAACGCTGATCTGTCCCTGACACTATGATCTACATATCTTGTTCTTGTCAGACATCTTTCCTTACATCAACAAGCTATCTGTAACATAAGCTGTTATAATTTATAAGTGGGTATAAGTATTCATCTTGTCTTCATGCAATGGAGAACAGGCGAGCAGATGTTGAGTCTGCACATTCAGCAAAAATCGTTTTTCTACCAGTTTTTTTTTGTTGTTGTTAATTAATAGTTTTGACCGTATACATTTTGGTATGATGAAGTGTGAACAAGCATGGCACACTTTCCATAATCTGCTGTTGATAAATAGTGACAGTGCCAATGTCATGCTACAGTAAGTAATACATTATATTGGTCTAAAGTGCATTGCGCAAATGTGTCCAAATCCACTTTTCTAGAATAACGGAGTAAAATCTGGAGGCAGTTTCAGAGTAGTTTTTTTAAATGATTTACATTTTTAAAACTTCTTCTTACAACAGCTATTATCCTCTCCTCTCTGCACCTCGGAAACACAGCCTGCAGTTCAGTTTACGTTTCACCGAGTTTTTGTCACGTGGCTGTTGTCCCAGCTGAGTCAATCATGGCTTCCCAGTTGGCTGACAAGTGCAGCATTTTATGTTTGATTTACAAGACCTGGTAAGTGCCAACATAACATGGAGACTTAAATGTTTGCTTTTGTTCTTGCCTGCACCACACATGATGTGTTGAAGTACCATCAGAAAGTTGAAAAGCTGACATCGATGTCTGTTTGTACAGCTTCAGGCGGTGTAATGGTGCGGCTGCACCTGGCACTTTGCTACTTAAATGTCGGATTCAGCATGTTTGAGAAGCAAGCGGATCTGCAAAGTGAAAGGACAACAGAGGAGGAGTAGCGTGTGTAACAAGCAGAGTGTGCGTGCATTGTGAACCCGCCTATGTAGGCGCATTATTACTATCTCTTTAAATAGCAGGGAAATACTGTGCTTTAGACCCGTTTGTTGTTGGTCAATGGAGCAATCGATTTCTGCTGCCTCGAGATAGCAATGCGCCAACAATGCGCTTGACCACACCTCATTTTAAGACCGCACACTGGGCGCACACATGGACGCAAATACATTTGCGACTTACACAACGGGGGCGCTGGGCGTGAAAATGACAACTCAGTCGGATTGAAATTGGCATCGACATTTGGGCTGCATTGTGCGGCCCTTTGCACCGCGTGTAAGATACGGCAGTGATTCAGTCTCTGGGGACCAACATTATCCACTCAAATTTTGAGCCGAGAGTGTTGCCATTTCAGTGGCCTGTCCACTGACTATGGTTACTAACACTGGTCACTGGTTACTACTAGGGGAGCTGTAGTTAATTCACCTCTTCCCTTCTCTGGACATGTTGGCAAAGCTGTTAGTCGAATAAATGTCAGAGATCATAATTGTCTATTAGATAAACCCCATTATCAATTATGCTTATATTCTTATTGTGGCACCGTATACTGCAGTTTGTGTGGATAAACCGAGATAGTAATAGTACATGGGCTTGCATTTATATACGACTTTCTAGTCTTCCGACCACTTTCATGAAAACCTGGGTAACAATAGTTGTTACAAGGTCTTACTATGTGACAGACATCACAATGCTATGCTGCCTCAACAACAGGTAATAGCACATAATCACATTTTTCATTTAGGTCACTGTCAAATACAGGACAGTAAGTGGACCAATGAAAAAAGACTGGAAGACAAAATGACGGTGGCCAACAACAAAATCCACCATTTGTTCTTGTTAGCGGCCTTTACATTGTTAATCACGACATGTTTGTTACTCAACAGTTTGAATCTTCTGTTTGTTGAATTAACAAAGCAATATGACCAGGTCAATAGCTCCTTCCCACTGTGTGTAGATGATACCCAGCTGCATATTAGTACAAGGATGTCTTTTCCTTGTAAATGTTAACAGATATCTAGACTTAAAAACATCCCAGATGCGATAACCATGTTTTTGTTACAGTTGATGATATATCCACAACACTTTCGAGAGAGCGATTCGGAAAAGCAATTTCTAAAAAGTCAATTGAATGTAGTGAGTGAGGAGGTCAGAGGTCGCTTTTTTATCAATAAAAAAAAAGATTGGCGTATAAATAAATGAAATGTGTGTGTTCAAGTCTCTGTACGGATCAAGTACAGAGTGTGAACTGGTAGCTGGACAGGTGCTACTCTGCCCCTTGAGCAAGGCACTAAGCTCCCAAATTGCCCGCTGGGTTCTCCTAATACTTAATGCAGGGACTACATTTCACTGTGTGCGGTGCTGTGTACTGCTGTGTGGCAATACAAGTCGATTGACATTTAAATTAAGGTTGTAATAATACATATTTGTACGTTTTGTACTTTTTTTCAACGTCATGCAAGTCTTTAATTTTTTAATGATTTGGGGCTATTTAAGGCTGGGCATCTTCAAATTCAAATACATATATCAAATACATATAATAATGCATTTCATTGTAGCTCAGCAGTTTTAGCATTCTCACTCCTCTACACTGAATCTCACACATTTCTAATAATTGATATTCAATGTATTTGTTTGCTAACATTCAAAGCTAGCTAACTGAGGTTATCTCAGATTAAGAAGGAAGTCAGGGATATTTTTTGCAGTCTGCTGAAGAAAAGGTAAACAATGAAAAGTGATTATTTTTAACACACAGTTGTGTTAATGAAACATGCAATAAAATCAAATTATTTTTAAAAACCTCTCCCCAGACAGCCATAATATGCTTTGAAGTCATTTTGATTTTGATTAGGCTGACAAATGCAGCTTTTAATAAAGGCCCAGGCTACACGCCCTCAGGTTCTCTAACTTCCTTCCTTCATGTCATGTTGCTTAGATGACAAACGCACTAAAAGGTGCCATCAGTGCGTATTCTATCAGAGCTAAATCAATACATCTCAAATTGGCTGAATACCAGTTGCCTTGTTAGGATGTAAATATTCCTACACATGTAAACACATTCAAAGCAGCCACAGATATGTCTTCTTCCCGTTCTCTATTTACTGCCTTTGTCTTCCTGTCTTTTAACACCTCCTGTCCTCAGTGTGACTTTGTGTCTTTCTCTTTGAACTTTTCACAATACTTCATTCTCGTTCTTGCTGTCAGCTTCTCTCACACACATACTGAGTCTGTGTGCGTCTCCAGGGTGGTCTCGGGGTGGCTTGGCTCAGTGTTATAGTATATTTGCATCTTCTGTCATTGAGCGAGGACAGAGTGCATAATCCCACTGAAGGCCAACGGCTGACAGGCAGTTTGGCATCCTCAGCTGAAATAACTGCCCTCTATTGTTGTTTTTTCTTTGATAGCTACAGTAGGTCCAGCCATCTGCAAGTCTACCACATCATAGCTAGTGGAGCCAATATTATTTCTACATCGCCACAACAATGAAAGTTATTCACACACACTTATTCAAGAACTTTCACACATGTTCAGTGGTAGAAAGTAACAAAGTACATTTACTCGAGTACTGTACTCAAAGTTCCAGTGTGTAGGAATTAGTGGCATCTAGTGGTGTGGTAGCAGACCGCAACCAACTGGCTACACCTCCGCAAAACCGCAAAACCATGGCAATGCCGTTCGCCTCGCTCAGAGGCCATCCTTAGCGTAAAAACACCACATAAGGGGCAACGGACGTCAGATCGCAGTGTAACGGTTTTGCATTGTGCAGCTCACATTACTGCAGTTTTACAAGCGTGTCGGAGAACTATGGGGGCTTTATGGTAACTTAATAATGCGAAAGAGAAATAATAGACTTTTTACTCCTTTTTACTACATTTATTTACTAGTTACTTTACTGATCAGATTAATAATACTTACATAATTATGTTTATATTGCATATGCTATATTATGCGCTGAATTATTTTAATTATTCAACATTTTTTATCTTAGTTTATAATGTTATCAATTTCTGATAATATAAAAACGTATTACATTGTGCACAAAACTGTTATGTTATTCCCTCATGGTTTTCTTACAATAATTGCTGATTATTACATTATTTATTACATTTAAAATATGAAATGTAAATATTACATTACATGTGGCTTTAAGAGTTAACAACTTAAGGGAATTAACTCTTCACTTTGCAGCAGTGATGTGTGACATCACGGTTGTGTTCTGTCGGTGAAGTTTCACACTTGAAACTCTCCAGATAGTGAAATAATGATATTTATGCTGGAATGAAGTTACTCTTAAAGCAGTACACACAGGGTGGGGTTGCAAAATGTATGTTTTGAGTGTCAAATACTTAAACCTCTTTCCAACTGACACAGTTTCATAGTGGAAAAAAAAGTTATCCTTGTGTGAAGTTGACATGTAAATGTCCTCAACAATTTAGTATGGAACATCAATGTAAGAAGAAGCTAAGTGTCGCCAACATTGGGGAAATCTTTCTAGAGTAGTATAGTATAGTAGTAATACAGTTTTTCTCAAGAGGACCGAGACTGTGGCAGGTTTTCATTCCAGGAAAAGACAACACATGGGGTCTTCTTAGAAATTGTAATGTCTTTGAGATGTTTTTACTGTATTCACATGAAAGTATAGTGCTTACATTTGATTCATTTCGTTTTAGTTTTTTTTATATGTTTCCTCTCTCCTTTATTGGCATGAGTAGTGGCCTAATATATCATTTAAAATGATTCCGTCTCATAAGAAGGAACCACACAAAACCTTTTTTCAACTGAGCATGAATGTGTGTCTGGCTGTGTAATTGTGTGAGTCTGTGTGCGTCAGATGTAGCAGTCACACCTTAGTCACCAGCTAGGCCGCTATTTTCCATCACCATGGTGATCCAGTTGAAAGAGGAAGTATTTTTCTAATCTGAAGCCCTGAACAGGAGCACTGCTTGTGGTCGCCATGAGATCTGTTGTTCCTGTCAGTTTCCTTTGCTGTTATTTCATGCCTGACTTCCAGCTCTTTTTTTACTTCATCTCTACCTCTGTTAATTAAGAGAGGTGAAGGGGAGCAGCAATTAGTCTCTTGAAACACACAGTGAGGAGTCTTGCAAGTAGATCAAACTGAAAGAAAGTTCTGCTCTGCCTTCTTGAGAAGAGTTTGATACTCAATGAAAGCAAACCAGTTATAAAGAAAAGTATATATTTTCTTTCTTCATTGATTCACCACCAGCGGTTTACCTTCTCACCTTAAGGTAGTGATGAGGATGTGTACTCAAGGGTGTACCAGTCCGCCCCGCCATCACTGTTGTTTGTGGTCAGAGGTGCAGAGAGGACAGTGAAACACTGCTTTACTGCCTGGTGTTGTATAACCCTTGAAGTATAAAATGCCGCTGAGTGCCACTGCCTTTCTGTTCGGTGTTTCTATGATTCATGGGCAGTGATAAATGGCCGAATGCACGCACATCATCAGCAAACCAAGCAACACAGGGCATCCTCTGCATGTCATATGAGTCATTCTCGTGATCGGTGAAAAGAATACAGCAAGGGATCAATGCCCTTGAGTCAAACAGGAAGCTACTTCTTGCACTGTAATCAACTCGTGAGACCCATCTTGTAAGAGTGCCTCTCGCCCGCCGTTTGTCTCTGTTCATCTGGTGAAGTCAAGCCAAGGTTAGGCACTTGTATGAGACAATCACATACATTACATTTCCTGGGCATACCCTGTGTGGGAAGTGTCCATCTCTCTCTTGTTCTGCATGTTGCCGTTTCTGTCTCTCTCTCTCTCTCTCTCTCCCTCTCTCTCTCTCTCTCTCGCTCTCTCTCTCTTCCTCTGTGGTGGAAAAACCAGCATGTCAGTCACTACCTTCGAGAAGAAAATGGGGGACTAGGGGTTTGACTCATAATCCATAGTAGACAGCAGCTCATACTTCACTACAAAAGAAACGCCAATCCAAATTAGCCATTTAAAATGAAATGAACTAGACTTGATTAAAGGCAGCATGAACACAGCAGGAGCCTCGCTACTAAAAAGTCAAACAGTAAGTTAGCAGCTGCTGTTACTGTAGTCTCAAATGTATTGACAGGTCATTCATCAAGGGTTTGTTAACACTAACTCAGTTGTTTAAAGCTGTTTTACCTTTGAATTGATCTTGTCAAGAAGTTATGGTTTGGGCTTAATAAAACCAAACAAAATATCACTTTGAAAAGTGATGAAATAGCAAAGCTATTGTGCAGTTAACTGCACAAATGGTTTTAAAAAATAAGTCAAGCTTAACATTTTACGCTGGCTAAGGCTGAAGAGAAGTGAGAAGAGTGAGACACGTGTAACACTGATGCCAACATTTAGATATGTGTTTTCTGTTAGGTATGCAGTGTTCTTCAGGAGATGTGGTTTAGACAATTAACTGAAAAAAGAATGATGCAGTGAGGGGGATCCAGGGGCCTGCTGTCCTGGAGAGAAAACATCCGGTTTCATATGTTGTGTATTTACGGATTTGAAAATTAGCATTTTGCTTTATTGTCAGTACACTGACTACGTTTACATGCACAGCATGTTTCTACTGGGGTTGTCAGGATTCTCCAAATCCACGATTCGCTTCAATCTCTTTTTTTTAAACAGAAACAGATCATTTACATTTTTAAAACGGATGCTGCATGGTACCATGATGGATCATTTCTTTTAATGTACTGCACTAAGTCCATATGGGGATATTTAAACAATGCATTTATTATGTAACAACAAAAACTTAGTAAGCATGAGCACGGCGGACATTTCCAAACACTTCGCTGAGCACTGTTTTCTTTGCGGCCTTTAAATCATCTACAGCCTACTAACTGTAATTCTTCTGTCAGGAATCACTCATTAGTTACGTTTTAATTCAGAAACAAAATCGTGACGCCTCTACATCCTATAAGCTGTTTACATGGCTAATGCAAAAGAATATTTCACCAATATTCCTGTTTACTTGCAGCCGTACATACCCTGATTTATGACGCCTCCATTACGTACATCCTACGACTATGTCCTTCTGATAACTTTCCCGTGGTGTTCCCTGTCTGTCACCGTTCTGCAAGTTTGTGTACGACACACAGAGCTGGCCATAAAATAAGCAACAGGCTGTGTGTCTAATGAGACCAATTGAGATGCATATTTTGAATGCACTGTATACATGTCCAAAGAATGACATTAAAACCTGAATAATATCGTCATATCCCACAAGTCTTAATTAATCAGCAACCGCTACATTCGGAATAAGGCCTAATTCTGAATATCCAAAGGGAATATGACCCGTATCAAATTCAAATCCGTAATGATTATATATAATAACTAACACGTCTGTCAAATGCCTGTCCTTTTTTTTGATGCCTGCAAAATAGTCAAAAGCAAGCTAAAAATGTATTCACTTTGTAATTATATGAGCAAAATCTTTGCATTTCTTAAGCCGTAATCACTGAATATTAGGTACAGCTGTTCCGATCTTCTAATTAAATTAATTATTGCTTATCTCTGCAATATATTTTTCGGCAGACTTCCTGCAAATCTCCGTCTTGTTGGATTCAATAGGGGATCCATCATCAAAAGCTAAGAAATACAAGTGGAATTCAATTTGTAACTTTTCTCTCTTTCTCTTATTTATTTTTAAGTTGCAAAAATAGCAGTAATAGTAATATGCTTAGCTAGTCGGTCTCTGGAGTGTCTGCTTCATGAGTCTTTAGCGAGACAGATTGAAATTGAAATGATATTCTTCCTCTACCTTAGATTGGTTAGTTAAGCGTCTGGGGGCCTCTTACAGAGCAGTGCGTCGGTGCAAAGAGAGAAAACTGCTCTTCAAATTGGTAGTTAGAGGAAACAGGTCACCTGGCAGTTTCAGTGTTTCAATGTAACCACCATAGGGATGGCAAACCCTGGCCCTCTGTCTGTTACTTTAAATGATCAATACCAATGTACACACACACACACACACACACACACACACACACACACACACACACACACACACACACACACACAGTGGTAATTGGCACTAAAAGGTACATGTACTGTGTTTTGTTTGCAGCTTGTTGCTAAATGAATCAGCTCTTGAATGTAAATTCATTAAGTGATTAGATATGTACCACATCTCAACCAAATTACTCATAATAAGCTCTTATTTTCCACGGTAAAAGTTCATACTATACTGGTCATGGGATTTATTTTAAAGTCTCCTCCAAGATGGGGTTCACTCACACACAGCGAGACAGTTGCACTGCATGTGTCAGACCATTGCAAGCTGGGACAGCAAGACAGTCCAGACATCCTCTCACCAGCACCTGGCTCCTGTGCGACTGCCAGGTGTTCCAGTGGCGAAATGTTCTTACACCAGCAGGTCTTTGGTCTGCCAGGGTCTCCTCCCACCTGAATGTGTCCAGTATGCCTCCAAAAAGAAGAAGAGAAGTCCCATTGGGCCTCATGACAGCGTGTCTGAACCATCTCGACCGTGGAGCAGCAGAGGACTGACACAGACGCGTTTTAAGATTCCTGAGCTTGTTATTCCATTCAGAGGGCAGTAGATTAGGCAGAGCAACGCAGTGTCAGTCTCAATCCACAGTCTTGTTCTTTTTGGTCTGTACCTGGAGTCCATGGCCATACATGTAGTTTAGGATTGGAGGCTGATCAAGTTAACTTGGAGCTTTCTCTGACAGATGGAGAGACCGTTTTCTGAATCAAGATCTGCTGGCAAGTGCCACACTCTGCCCAAGGCACAGCGAATAGCCATTAGTCTCTGACTCACAAGTAAATAGGATTTGACAAGGTAGAGATCTAGAAATGTGTTGTCTTTTCTGACTCTCATGTGATGGTTGATTTTCTTAAATTGTTGTAGATGTCTGTACATTTTTGTGGACTACACGTTCCAAAATAACTGATTTAATTAGTTTTAAACTGCAGAAACATGTCAGTCCACAAAAGAATATGAACATCTGAAATATTCATGAAACTTTAAAGTGAAAAGTCTCTTAGAAGTACAATCATTTAAACAAACAAGTATAACACTATTTACATCTTCGCCATCATTAAGATACCCATCAGGTTTGGTTGCTTGCTGTTGCCAGTTCGTTTGGTTTTGTTAGATATTTTCTATCTTTTTTTTTTTCCCTCTTTAGAATAACATAGAAAAATGGAGTAAGAAAACCCTCTGAAGTCAACTTTTTGAGCCTAAAAATAATGAGCTCTCACACTGAGAAGCTCCTCACACTTTTTCTTTTCCTCAAAAAGGTCCCGAGTCATATTAAGGATCATGATTCACAGTCACAATTCAAGTCTCTCTTTCAAAAGACATGGCAAAAGATGACGTTTGTACTTTGGATCCATCTTTTATATGTTTATTATGTAAGGACTTGTTTTGGCCTATACTGAACACAGACTTTTTTTTTCCACTGGTGTCTTTCCGTGCTGTGAAAGTCTTAATTGGAGTTGTCACCCTCCGTGTCAGAATTTGATTATTTTTATCCTAGTGGGATCCAGTACAACTCAACTTTAATGATCTCTGTTTCTGTCGCACCATGATATAAAGAACGGCATATCTCCCTCTTCAGTGAGAAGCTAATGATGCCTGTGAATATATTAAGTTAGACAAGTAACAGCACCATATACAGTGACATGGCCACTTACTCTAAGTGGTCAAGGCATTGTAGTTGCCTTAAATAGTGATGATTTTACTGCTGCTGTTGCTGTAACATTGAGGAATTAAAGCACATTGTGTTCTTGCCTGTACTTCATTGGTCCACAGGTAAACAACACTGCTGTTGGGGGTTTCTATATATTGCCTTAGCTCACAGCAATGATGTATCCCATAAACCTATATGACTGCACAATAATATAAAATTTCACATTGGGAATCATTAAATATTCATACCCCAATTTGCTTGTAAAAGTACAAGCACATCTTTTTTTGCTAATCAATGATTAGTCTGCTCTTTTATGAATAAAAGCACACAAATATTTTAGAGCTGCCATTTGGAAGTGGTTCATTGGGTCTTAAGTTATTAAAGTAATTTACAGATAGTTTGCACTTACTTGTTGTCTAATTGCCTGGTTTTTCATTAACTGAATGCACAGCTCTGAATGCCATGGAAACTGTTTTTAATGAGTAGAACAACCGGGCTGTGTCTGCGTGTGTGTGTGCATGTGTGTGTGTGTGTGTGTGTGTGTGTGTGTGTGTGTGTGTGTGTGTGTGTGTACACAAGTTCTTTTCATCCTTTAACACCTGTTTGTATTCATGTTTAAGGCAGCGTGTTTTGCGGCACACACCTCTGTCCTCTCTCAGCCTTTATAACGCTATAATTGAGCATTGAAATTACCATTTTTGAGAAAAGACTTGCTCAGTACAAGTCAGCCTGCAGTAACAACTGTAGCATTTTTCAATCAGGAGAGTTCTTTTTCACTACTCCTCTGTCCTCTGTACGTACACAGTGGTAAAGTAGGCTGAAGCGATATTAAGTGCGATGCTTGGCACCGTGGAGTGAATCTCTGGGAAAGCCTTGAAGTGGGGGAAAAAGGATACAGTATATGTATATACAGTTGGTGAGTGAGCATCAAAGTCTCTCTCTCCTCTTCACATGTCCACATGCAAACACAAGGCCACCTAGTTATAGTTAAAAGTGGGGGTGCAAGATTAATGACAGACACGGGGAGGTATGAACATTTGTATTATAGTTAACAGCTGAAAGCACAATTTCCTGCGATATAGAGCTCTATATTATTGCCAATAAAGCTCAGTTTATGTTGCACTTTATATTACAGTGATTCCCACATGATTTTGTGAGACTGTGATGGTTGACCTTGGACCCTCGGGTGGGGTTCAGGAGGCATTCTCCCCCAATCAAAAATGTTGTACATTTTAAATGCGTAGAATTGCAATGCAATGAATGTGATGATCAAAACTGGAATCGGCTGCAAAGCTGAATAAACAGAAAAAGACTACGCTGCTTCTGTCCTCGAGGGCGAGGTTCAGCGCCTCCACACACACACACACACACACAGGCGTGAACAAGAGACCCTCTGAGACGGTTAGCGCAGTTCACACTCGATAACTTAAGCCCTGATTTTCTATTTTTCCAATCAGCAGCGGTTCTAGACCATTTCAATGAGGGGACCCCGCTGAGGCCACATTCAGTTTCAGGGGTACCAAAAATGTCAAGCAGAGCTATTATAAACCTTAAGGGGTGGATTGGTAATTGGAAGGTTGTCGGTTCGATCCCTGGCCCCTGCAATCTGCATTTAGAGCGCCTTAATTTACAAAAAGATGGAATGTTTTGTTTTACCTTGTATTAAATCACTTTTTTTGATTAAGAAATGGCGCAATATTGTGCTACATCCAATTCATGGATATTCCTAAAAATAAATTATATTTTATGAATTGTTGAAATTGTATTTACCTGCCACTTTTTCTAAAGACAAAATGTGCCTAAAATCATAGAGCACAAAATTCCGAAAATAATTTGTAAAATGGAAAACACAGAATTTGGGAAAAATAAAAACAGATTTCATAAGGTCTGGATATGAACGGTGATAACACGGCACAATAGTCACATCCACAAACCATGGTGAACGAGACGTGGTCTATATGAATTTTATAGTGTGGTGTGCATTGAGCTGCATTTCTTCTTATAATAATAGGCTGCAGCAATAACTGAAGGCGGTGTACATGGTTGTCACGGTGATGAATGGTCTCCAGGGCAACACAGGAAGTCCATCTGGGAAGAAATCTGAAAGAGGAAGTAGATAACAGAGATTGAGGAGACATAATCACTACCTGATTCATTCATCCTCATCCATCATCTAAAACGCACAACTATTGGTTCCTTAAATGAGTTAATGGCCAATAAACTATTTTTGGCTTTTATGGCCACAGAACAAAAAACACCAACGTATATATGTGCTCATATAACAAGAAAATCAGCCAAACGTTTAAGCTCCTGAAATGAGAAAACCAAAAATAGTTTCAATTGGATCTGAGACCAGCAGCAGCAGCAGCAGCAAATAAAACTGGTTAAGCATAACTTTGTCTCTTTCATTCAGACCTTCTTTTGTTATTGCTTTTTCTTCCCCCCCCCATTCCTCTGCCTGTATCTTTTCCCCTGCATCTCCACCACACCCACTCCTTTTTCTCCCACTCATTCAGAAACTGTGATCCCGAAGTTAATCATTTAAGTTCATGACTAGTCATGTGACGTTCCTTGGGTTATTGGAGTAGATTCAGTGTGACGGTGAATAGTGTCACAGTGATTTCCATGTCGCCTATAAAAAAAATGTTTGTACCCTCTCACTAATCTGTATGTGTACTACTGAGATACTGTGCATGCATATTTTCTTTTCTATTCTCACTCACTGATTAGTAAACAGCTCAGACTTCTGCTTACATGAAGATCAAAGGGAATTTTCAATGTCATGCTACTGCTACATCATACTGTGTGCGAGGCTGTTTGTGTGCATATCTGCACACGTAGAATATATGACATGTGAGGCAAGTGAAATCAAAGGAAACATGGATCCATTTATTACAGAATCTGCGACTTAAGCAGAACACAGAATGTTTACAAAATACATGAAAGCATTGGTTATTTGTAAAACAGTTTTCACTAATGCTCAAAAGGGTAACAGAGATAGAGAGTTGTATTTTAACATATGTTACCAACTCATTTATGTCACTTCAGAATGCAAAAGCAGTAAACAAAATACATAACAATGAGTGTTTTTATACTTTATTTTATTTTAAATTGTTTTGACCTGACAGAATGGAAGAACTAGCCCAGAAATGTGCTCACATGCAAGAAACTGAACATGCAGTCAGGTGAGTCAGGATCAAAAGGAAAACCTGAATAAATGAGTGGGGAAACATAACTGCAGCTTCTCCAGTCAGGGCCTGGCCAAGTGTTTTGAAGAGTATGAAAATGATTTCAATCATATTTGACCTTTGCAGTGGATAGACCTTGAGCTCTTGTGATGATTAGAGACACGCCAAAAGGAAATATCTTTTTGAGGAATGAAGTTCCATCTCTCCAGTAGTTTTGCAGAGACTTGTAGCTTCTGTGCCCAGGAGCATTGAAGCTGTTCTGACATCTCATGCTGGCCAAACGTCTCACTGATACATCGGTCCGTGCATGAAGTATAATTTAACTGCCATTGTTCACGTATTGTAATGAACAATGTCAGATTAGGGGTATTTGACTGGCCTGCTTGTGCTCATGTGAATGTCTTCTGATACATGTGAGTTCCTTCTTTGATAGCTGATGCTGCCTAAACGCGGTTAACGCTTTGAATGAACACGTGCAATGCAATTCCGCACACCAAACTGTCAGCTTGTTCCATTATTTAACTTAATTTATGAAAGTTGAGTGACGAAAGTCGAGAGGCGGAAACAGAGACGGCTCGCCATCAATATAAAAATTGCGCATTTTCAGTTTTTTGCTCTAGTGAGCAATTTAAGGAGAGATACATAAAATAAACATTACATTACATTACAGTCATTTAGCAGACGCTTTTATCCAAAGCGACTTTCAATAAGTGCATTCAACATTGGTATTCAAGAGAACTACTAGTCACCAGAAGTCATACGTGCATCTCCTTTTCCAAACAAGCATCTAAGAGCATGAAGCAGAGCAAAAGTACAGTACAGAAACAAACTAATACGAATATAATAAGTGCAACAAGCTAGTATGAATACAATAAGTGCAACAAGCTAGTATGAATACAATAAGTGCTAAGTGGAAGGCTCAGGGTAGTACTTCCTGAAGAGGTGGGTTTTCAGCCTGAGTTTTCAGGGACCTTTGAGCGAGAGGGCAACCAATCGCCCCGAGGCAGCAGAGCGAAGTGGTCAGGCGGGGGTGTAAGGCTTGACCATGGCCTGGAAATAGGAAGGAGCTGTTCCTTTCACTGCCCTGTAGGCTAGCACCAGAGTCTTAAACTGGATGCGAGCTCTTACAGGTAGCCAGTGTAGAGAACGGAGAAAGGAAGTTGTGTGGGAGAACTTGGGGCGATTGAACACCAGGCGAGCTGCGGCTTTCTGGACAAGCTCCAGAGGTCTGATGGCCGACGCCGGGGCTCCGGCGAGTAGAGAGTTGCAGTAGTCCAGGCGGGAGATGACAAGAGCCTGGATGAGAACCTGCACCGTCTCGTCAGTCAGGAAGGGACGAATCCTCCTGATGTTGTAGAGCAGGAATCTGCAGGAGCATGTAACGGATGAAATGTTTGCTGAGAACGACAGTTGGTCATCCAGGGTCACACCCAGGTTCCTGGCAGTCCGAGTCGGCGTCACCACGGTATCATCAATGGTGATGGACAGGTCCCGGTGCGGGCAACCCTTCCCCGGGAGGAACAGTAGCTCAGTTTTGTCCAGGTTGAGCTTGAGGTAAACAAAACAAATAGCCCAAATAAGGAACATAATATATTACTGGTAAAAAGTTATATTTCTGCCACTTTCCCACAACTGATCCTGAATGAATACGATCGCTGGAGTATCTAATGATTCATTAAATTATTTGAATTCATAAAATGTTAAATGTATTCATTTTATTAAGGCTTCTTAAACTATTTGGAGGAATGATACAGGCTATAGTGTTGAGACATGTGATGAGTCTGACTGTAGAAAGAGTCGATAATAGTGATTAGTACAACTTAATAATAGATGACATGTGAGTCTGAAATTAGGTTTTAAGATGGGAAGGAGTTGATAGGCTGAAAATCGATGTTCCCATAATACCAAGGAGCAGCAGGCGCGGGAAGTAAAAGTCTGTAATTTCTTAAAAGTAAAGCAAATTGAAAAGTGAAAACATGTTTTATATGACATTGCAATGATTAATATGCATTGTAATATAGACCCCGTGTTGTGGGCAGATTAAATAGATAGATAGATACTAACTTTATTGATCCCGCGAGGGGAAATTATTTTGTTACAAGCAGCAATAGGTTACAGAGCAGCAATAGGTCACAGGTAAAAAAATCTTAATATTATATAAAAAGAAAAATACAAGAAAGATACCTTAACCAGTTTGTTAAGTCTGTTGGTGTCTCCGGCTCCAATGCTGCTCCCCCAGCAGACTACGGCGAAGTACAGTGCACTGGCCACAACAGACTGGTAGAACATCTCCAACATCTTGCTGCACACGTTGAAGGATCAAAGTTTCCTCAAGAAAAAGAGTCAACTCATCCCCTTCTTGTACACAGCGTTGATGTTGGCCTTCCAGCTCAGTCTGCTGTCGATGGAGACACCCAGGTACTTGTACTCCTTCACCATGTCCACGTCCTCTGCCAGAACTCTCAGTGGCTGTGGAGCCGTCGTCCTCCTCCTGAAGTCGACCACCATCTCTCTGGTCTTGGCCACGTTCAGAAGCAGGTGATTTCTACCGGCCCACTCCACAAAGTCATCCACTACTGCCCTGTACTCCTCCTCCCGTCCGTCCCTTATACACCCGACCACTGCAGAGTCATCAGAGAACTTCTGCAGATGGCATGACCCCGAGTTGTACTGGAAGTCAGTGGTGTATAAGGTGAACAGGAAGGGAGACAGAACAGTTCCCTGTGGGGCTCCAGTATCACTGACCACCGTATCAGACAGCACACGGCCCAGTCGGACAAACTGTGGTCTGCCTGTGAGGTAGTCAGTGATCCAGGAGACAGTGGACGCGTTAACCCCCACCTCCCGCAGCTTCTCACTCAGTAGCACTGGTTGGATGGTGTTAAATGCACTGGAGAAGTCAAAGAAAGTGATTCTCACAGAGCCACCGGGTCCATCCAGGTGCGACTGAGCTCGTTGCAGCAGGTAGATGATGGCGTCGTCCACTCCCACATGAGGCTGGTATGCAAATTGCAGAGGGTCCAGTGATGATTTCACCTGCGGTCGGAGGTGGGCCAAGACCAGCCTCTCCAGCACCTTCATCACATGGGATGTGAGGGCAACTGGTCGGTAGTCATTGAGGCCAGATGGTGTCGTCTTCTTAGGAACAGGAACCAGGCACGACGTCTTCCACAGCACCGGGACTTCCTCCTGCTTCAGGCTCAGGTTGTAGAGGTGTTGTAGGACATCAGACAGCTGGATGGCGCAGGTCTTCAGGGCCCTAGGACCCCAGGATTACACATCCTGTAGGAGAAAACGCTATTTATATAAAGAATAATAAGTATTCTAGTCTTCTCACAAGGTGACAAAGTGTCACATTGGTATTATTCTATAAATAACATGTGATTAATTTTGTTTTGCCAGAGGATTATCCAGCTAAGTATTTTTTATATATTTCATTATTTTAATTTATGCAGAATAGTTAATAGTGTAAACAAGAAAACCATCAATAAAGTTAAAGTTCAAGGTAAATAATCATTCTACAGTCAGACTCGTCACGATATTATTATAATTGTTCATTACATACAGATAATTCCAGTGTTCGCTCCCATTGGCAAATTCATTCACAATCAGTGGTGTGAAAGTGGCAGAAATATGACTTTATAACTGTTATATATTATGTTCATTATTTAGGCTATTTGTTTTTGTTTATTTCATTTAGGCAGCATCAGCTATCGAAGAAGGAACTCACACGTATCAGAAGACATTCACACGAGCACAAGTGGGCCAATGAAATTAGGTGTTGGGGTTGCATTTCATTTGTCACTAATCTGCACATAAGGATAACAGAATCCAAAACATGTGTGATATTGAACAGCACTGTTAGTTTCTGTTAGCTGTTCCTTTCTCATCTGACAGAGAAGTCTGTACTCTTGGTTTGCTGTTTTCAGTGGAGCTTTTTTTTTTTTCTTTTTTCGTGATGTCTTCTCAGTTGCACCTGCAAAACAGCACGTCTTAGCATTTTCAATATAATGGGCATGGGGGAAAAGTTTGCTTACCTAATCATTTCCAAATTCATTACTCTGAGAGAGCATTGAGAATCACACAGTGAGCATTACCCCACCAGAAATCCGATGTCGGTACATCCCTGAGCTGCTGCAAAACAATATTTATATAGAGCCTCAGTATGAAGAAGTAATGGTTCTAAGAAATGTTGCTGTGATGATAACATCATTTGTGTTTGGGTTTTATTTGTTTATAGAGCTAAAGGTCAACCAGTACCTTCACCTAACTTTGAGATTGTTCACTGTAGTCAGGTATTTTATACAGTTTTAGAATATCTGCCCATTAAAGTTAATGCCATTATTGTCCTAAAACCCACAAATTATTACTTATTTGCTAAACAACAACAAGCACTGTCAGCTAAAATATGAATGACCTATAATAAAGCTTGCTATAGCTATGCTGTACATGAAAATCGCACAACTCGTTTTATCAAATACACAACAGTTGCATGTGTGTGTGTGTGTGTGTGTGTGTGTGTGTGTGTGTGTGTGTGTGTGTGTCATTTGCGGGAGACAGAATTGAGAAATGACAAGACAACCGGTGAGGCCTAGTTAGTGCTGCCTGTCTGGCTGTCAAAAATCTGTCTCTGTAAATATCCGTTGCTTGTCTTCATTTGTGACCATTCATCTGTACTGCCTCGCTGAGTTTTCATCTCCTCATGTGTCTGTCTCAGCATTTAACACTACCCATCAGTCCGATTCCTTCCATCCATCAAACACCACAAAACTTGAACCTTCTTTTGATTTGATACCCCCGACCACGTCCTTTTCTCCACAATGAGTCCATTAGCTTATGTCAACAGCGTCTTTTCCTTTAACATCTGTTCTGATGCCAAGATGAGACATTGGCCCTGATATTCTGGTTTGGACTTTTTCAACTCGAACATGTCTCTGCATGTGTTCGCACTGATCTCTTGTATATCTTTACTTGAAGTATAGAGAGCATACTTGGATACATACCATAATGCAGTTTTGAACAAAGAGTGTATGTATAACTCACGGTACGATGTGTCACTCAGCAGCTTTCTGACTTTAATACTATCCGTCAAGATTACGTACTGAACAGTGACAGAATATTGAACTCCATATCCTTGAATGGTTTTTATTTTGGATGAAAGATATGGCACAACCAGGCTATCCACTGTATTGGCGTGACTTTACAAGTCAATGGAAATGGCTCTTCGCCGCTTTTATCGCTGACTGTGTATTCATTTCATTTATTTCACATTTTGTTTGAATAAGAGAAGAGAGAAAGACGATAAGTCGGAGACCAAAAGAGAATTAAAGGAAGGTAAAATGAAATGAGATGAAGCGGCTACGATTGGGAAAGGGCCTGCTGGAAATGAAAGTGGGTCGTTTATGTCACTTTGTGATGACAGGCTGTGTGCCGCCACTGGGCACTCTGTCTTCTCCCCCCGGAGAGACTGACACTGACACAGGAACAGGGACTGTCACCAGCCTCACCCCTCTCCTGCCCCTGTAGTATGTGTGTGTCTGTGTGTGTGTGTGTGTGTGTGTGTGTGTGTGTAGCATGTGTGCTTGTGTGCTGTGTGTACACTGCTAAACAGGCCAGTGTTTCCAACCCTTCATTTGTGTGTCATACTTGCACTCTTGTTAGTATGTGTGAGAGACAAGTCGTGTGTGTTCTCATGTCTCCTAGCAGTGACACAGTGTAACAGTGCAGGGCTGAGCTGGTCACACACTGACAGTTGTGAACTGTCCCCGAGGACACACATGCAGAGCACAGCATTCTTTTACTCACAACCCACTCTCCTTCCTCGTGGCTACGCTTGTAGTTTGGATACAGTTTTCTTTTTGATGGCAGTGCAGTTCAGTTTTTAATGAATTTGAAAAGTTTTATACTTTTACAGTTCCAATGAAAAGTATTCCCCCCGCTTGAACCGTGATTCACAGTCAAATAATTAGGGTTTTGTGACACAGATCAACAGAAAAAAGGCTTAACAGTCAAAGTGAGAGAAATGATTCACCCCGTTACTTTGACTCGCCTGCACCATTACTCATGCCAGTGATTTAAATGGAGAACGAATGTGTGTCAAGAGATTTTAGTCCAAACCTGGGAGATCCAAATGTCCTGTTGGTAATGGTCATTTCCTGTCATAGACTACGTAATACAAATAAACATGACCAGGTTACTGAAAAGTAGCAATCAGGAGAAAGGATTCAATAGAGAAGGTAACCCAGCCTTGTAATCTGATTAAACAGTGAAACTCATTATATTCACTTTGTGTTAAGGCTATGCAGGATGGGTGTTGATTTATTTCTCTGGCTATTATTCATGCCAAACTTGGTAATTGTGTTGGATTGAATTGAATTGAATTTTGTCCATTTTCTCTTACGACATGACGGCTGTGAGAATATTTGTTCTCTCCACTCAGCGTACATGGAAAATGATTTGCCTCGTTCTCCTCGTCCATGTCATCGAGAGCGATTCATCTGCTCGCTTATCTCACCTTTATAACTACTGTACTGGATGTGTGGCTGGATATGGATTTCTGGGATTCCATTAGTCACACAGAAATAGCTTTTCTGAATAATTTTCTGTATAACAGTTGGATGCTAAGCAGCCTATATATGGTAATCAATACTGTTTAACTGTAGCAAAAAAGAATCACAGCGACTGTCTTTTAATGAAACACCATTTGAGATGATTGTGGAATTGTGCATACGCAGTGATGCTGCTAGGTTTGTGTTGATTATGATCAACACATCCATGTTGAAATCATAGAAATAATTGAAGAAACCTTGCTGTCAGAAATAATAAAAAGTATCTATGTACAGATCATATCCTGTGTTCATTGTCTCAATCAATGCTAGAGAGACTAAATCCCCTTTCTGCAACAAGACTAATCCTTGCTGCACAGATTTCATTTCAACAATCAAGGCTGCAAACTTGGTAAATGAAATCGCGTGGCCACTGATCGATGCTGTATTGACTCATGGCGATGATGTCTCTACGGTGCTTTACCGTCCAGGGGACACGCCGTGTTGAAGACACATTGTCATCGGCAGCATCTGTCTCAAGAGTCAAAGGAAAACGGAAAAAAACCAACTCTTGAATAGGAATAGACATATTTATTAAAATGTTGAACTGCTAAATTTATACAAACAAAAAATATATGTTTTGTTGTTTTTATGGAAGCAGCAGTTGACTTACAATTAATTCAACATAGCAATTTGATAACCATCATAACATTAAAAATAATACTCTCTTTTTTCTTGTGTTGCATAAAACCTTACCTGGACTTTGTAAGGTTTTGTGGTAAAAACAAATGGTGCTTGATGAAATTGGTGGTTTTAACCTCACATGGCATCTCTATACTGTCTTCCTTTATATGTATTTCATTTGAAACTCACACCAAGGTTGGCTGTACCAAGGAAAGCACAACGACATGATTGTGTTGCTGTTTGTGGCGATATGTGATTCCCTCATGGTTGAAGATAGATATACTGGTAGCTCGGATGGAATCAAATCCCTCCACTAAACCTGCTCTGTGTCACAAATCATTAGAGTTAAGATGTTCTCCTATATGCAGTTTATGATGCTGTGCTGCCCGCTAAAAAAAAATCAACCAGTCATAAACTTAAATGGGAATTTAATATAATAAATCTCTCCGTATATCTTTCTGCTTCTACTTCTCTCTCAAAAGTGCAGCTTTTTTTCTGAAACAGCCACCTGTTGAGTGGTCTGGCAACGAAATGAACTCTTCACCCGACAAATAAACAGCAAGAGGGCTTTGGTGTGTGTGTAGTTTTCACTGGAACAACCTTCCTAGACAGTGTTTTTTTTTTTTTTTTTTGTGATTTGGGCCAACAGACCCTTTAAAGAGATAGTTTAGATTATATGAAGAGGGGTTGCATGAGGTACTTATTGCCAGTGTCTCTCCAGTTTGGGGGAACTGGAGAACCAGCACTGTAGCAAAGCAATGTATTTTAGCCACCTAAAAGAATGTATATCAGTTTAAGTGTACGCCACATTTAGAATATTATTCGCTGGGGAACTGAATTTAATGTGAAATTTATTTATACTTTTTGTGTCAACAGAGTTGCATCTCTTTCAGGTGGCTAAAACATGTTTTGCTGCTGCTCCCCGTCCACAAGCAGCACAATACTTTGCTCCTGTGTCGATACTCCAGATACTCCGGTTTCTCAAAACTGAGGGCGTAACGACCTACTGCAGGTTATTCACTGAGTGTGAATAAGTACCTCATACAATCCCACTTCAAATCATCCAAACTATCCCTTTAAGATGTAAATAAAGAACTTGTGGATATTTAAAGTATGCCAAGTCACAGATAACATAACTGTCTTTAGAAATGTGGTCTAAATGTCTTGTAATTTAGACCTGTTGCTGGAAAATGTCATCTTTATTACAACA
>NW_027176376.1:0-117755 GCF_023349555.1 Cebidichthys violaceus
TCCAACGACGAGGTGCTGGAGGTGAACTGCATCGAGGTGGCTGGGAAGTCTTTGGACCAGGTGACTGACATGATGATCGCCAACAGTCACAACCTCATCATCACCGTCAAGCCGGCCAACCAGCGGAACAATGTCGTTTCGCAGTGGAGGAGGAGGAGGAGGAGGAGGCACGGCGTCCGGTAGCTCGGGGCGCTCGTCAGATAGCGGCACCAGCTACTACGGCTACTCGTCGCACGGCGGGGTCGGTGCCGCGGCGTCCGCGCCGTCTCACATCATCCAGAACTTCCCCCTCGGGGAGCTGGAGAGCGACGAGGACGACGAGGACCTGGTGATCGAGGTGGGAGGCGAGGCCGAGCCCATCAGGCGCGCCCCGTCCAACTACAGCATGCCCTCGCTGCCCCGCTACGAGCCGGCACCTCAACCTCCGCGCCGCCTCCGCCCTCTCTATCAACGCCAACGGCGCCCTGCCGGCCAGCAGCAGCAGCGGGTCGCTCAGCTACGTTCAACGCCCCATCGACCACGCCGTCCCCAGACAGAGCAACTGAGAGGCGGAGTCTGGAGGAGGACGGCACCGTCATAACTCTGTAGGAGGGCGCATACGCACGCTATTAAACACTGGAAGCCAGAGAGAGAGACAAACTTTACTGACAACATGTGGGAGTCATGGTCATCAGCTTAACATCCTGCACCATCAAACAGTGACTGTACCTGAGAAGCACTATGTGTACTCATTGAATCTCATGTCACTCACACCCGACATGTTTGTACATCCTTACGATTTCCATGTCAAACACTCCACACTTTTCTCCTCTACATGCCAATAACCATGCATGTGTGCCATAGTGGTGACCCCCCCCCCCCCACAGTTCTGCAGGCACAAAAATGTCTGACAAAAAAAAGTGTAGAAGAAGTGTAATGTGATGCTCCCTCACCCTCCACTTCATTTTTTCTAAACCACTACAAGCACTTGCTTTGCACCTGGAAACTGTTGTTACACTGAGCTTCCAAAAGAGGGCAGAGATGAGACACCACATCCTCACCGTCAGTCCCATGAATAGATGAAGTTAACAAGTTGATTCCACCCCACCCCCCCCCCCCCCCCCCCTCCCCTCCTCCCTCCCTCCCTCCTCATAACAGACATACACTGAAGTAGGATGTTAGCTCAAGCATTTGTTGACAATCTGTGGCTGTTTATCTTTTTATTTAATTTGTTTGCCTCGTCATGACCGCCTCCCTTCCCCCAGGTGACCACAGCATGCGACCGGTAAACAGTTATTTCCGCGCAATCGTCCGAGTGCTGAGATCTGCAATAATACTGTAGTTTTTATACGAGGAAAAAGTCTGAGTTCTTTGTCGGCTGAGAAGCTTTGTTGTTAGCTGCTGCCCCCCCCCCATCTTTTTAAATGTGTTAATGACTGATAATGAAAGGTTGATGATTTTTTTTTTTTTATCATTTTTGGGGCAACTTGTCTTTCGAAAATCCCTTTACCATCACGCCTGTGTTTTACATCATTTGCTTCTTCTTTACTTTTACACAATACTTGTACCTCACAAGTGACTGTATGACCAGATTTCATCCGACCAATTGGAAGTCGCGAGTCACTTGGGCCTAATTCATGTTTCCTTCATATTGCACTCCCTCTACTTTTCCACGACAAGGGCTATTTCCCCTGCTGCATGTATACCAATGACATAATGTGAATGTGATTTTAATATTTTGGTTGTCTCCCTCTCCTCTCTCTCTGGACCATCTCATCTCAGCGCTGTACAACACATTCATCTCTCTCTCTCTCTCGCTCCAGGCCCCGGGTCCACTTGGATGTGTCACGAGACATTTGCATATGAAAAGTGTTCTCTGCAGTATTTCTGCACCGCTTCCTTCTTGTATCGTCATTCTCACTGAATTCAATCAATGACACGTGAGGAGAGAACAACTGTATTCATGATGCTACTAAATATTGACTCTGGGCTTAAACGGCGGATCAATAGCCGTACTGTAGCGCTATTAGCAAACACAGCCACATAAATGAGTTGGTGACGCATTCAGTGACAACAGAGAAACCGCCAGTATCTCATAAATAAGCCCTGGTCAGATTGAGTCATATTGAATCAAAAAACATGCAGGTGCACTTGGCTCAAACTGATCGACGTACTGTGTTTGATTAAGGCGAGGCAGGTACGTCTTGGCTCTGATCTGTATTCAGTATCCCAAGTTTGTAACGAACGTCCTCTCAGCAAAATCTTGACTGACAGACCCAGGTCTAAATTTGAGACACGAATCAGAAATTCATCGTTGTGTTTTTAAGAGGGAAAAAAAGATTCACCAACAAATGTTCACAGTGCAGCTTTTCATGTGGGATTTTTGCACTTTACTCCATTTAATTTGCAGAAAGTGTGCTCCTGATCCCTTGAAACGTTCTGCACAGGAAGAAGCAATTCTGGCGCAGTTTTGGTTCCTGTTCTTAAAGCCGATCCATAACAGTAGTATATATACATATACATATTTATATATATATATATCCATCAACCTTACATGCTGCTGCTAACTGCCTCCCTAAAGTGAAAGCAGACTTCTTATCATTTCAGCATCTGCGCTCTTGTTAAAAGTGATACCATTGACTATAGCATGGCTTTTATCTCACTGGCTGAAACCTGGTGGACACACACACACACACACACACACACACACACACACACACACACACACACACACACACACACACACACACACACACACACACACACACACACACACACACACACACACACACACACACACACACACACACACACACACACACACACACACACACAGAGTAATGTTTATTGGCTTCATCTGAACCCATGTGCACTTGTAATGACACAGTACATTCATACAGATCCCCATCACACTAATGTCCATCCTTTTGTAGTCCTGTTTGTTGCTTGAATATCCAATGATCTGAATATCGATGACCGGAAACCAACGCAATGTGCCCCACTGTTGTATTTCAAGCTATATGTATAAGGTACTGTCCTTTATGGTACACAAGAGTGCTGATGGGACTCTGTCTTCTTTCATTCCCGACATGAAACGGTTATGAACGGTACTCAGAATGGAAGACTTTTAGAAATCAATGTTAATTTATTTTCTTAATTTCTAACTTTACCACATGGACACTGGGATTGTAACCATTGTTATTTATTCTCTAATCATGCGTCTGCATATTTTCTTCCTTTGAACACATTTTATGACTTTATTTTTTATAACTGAAATGTTTTTCTGTGATTGTTGTTTTGGTCGTGAATCTCCCGGTAGATGTTATTGCCCAGTAGGAGAAGATTTCAGTAGGTGATTCTACTGTTCTGGCTAAAGCAACAGGAGAGTCTGCGCAAGACGTGACGCTACTATTTTGTTTGTTTTTTCCCCCATACTGTGAATTATCAATATTATTTTGTGGGAGAGAAACCGTTGTATTAGCACAACTTCAAAACAGGCTACTTGTTTTGCTTTGAGTACGATTTTTTTTTTTTTTTTTTTTTTAAAGTGACTGAGCAATGATTTTTGCTTGCCAGATAAATCCAATGGTATAGATTTGTAAAGAAGATTGTCAGTATTTTCATATCGATGATATATATGATGTACATTTTTATCACGTTTAATGAAAATGTTTTAAAATTCAACTGGAGATGTATGAATAAATAGATAGGTAGTACACCTGGAATTGCTGATTGGAAGAGCTGGATTAAATAAACTAATGTGTAGCAATATTCATTGCTTGTTGTCTGTCAATGTATAGAAACGGCTGTGAATTTAAAGGTTATTGTAGTGGCCATTTGTCCGAAAAATCAAAACCAAACATAAATCAAAGGGCCACTGACGCAGTGGTTTACGCAGACAAGAGTTCATTGTCCGTACGGGATTCTGTGTTTCTTATGATTTATTTAGCAAAACAAAACAAGCAAGCAAACGAAAGAACAAAGAAATCCTATCGCTGCCTCCCCTGCTCTGGTAAAGAACCATAGGCCCACTCTAGTGCATGCTGGTCCTGAACCTAAATAACCTATATATACACACATATAAAAATATTTATATATCATAGGTTTTTTACTGGATTCTATTCTATGGAATAAAAACAAACAAACCCCAGATGTATACTTTATTTATCCCCAGGGGGAAATTTGTTTGAAATAGAATAATTAAACAATACATCTTTTGAATAAAATAACTAAATACTAACGGCAAATAAATAGCTCATACAGCTCGTACAGTTATACTACTGAACCTGCTCCTCGGTAGCATATGAGGTGAAGTAATACGTAAACTGAGTAGTTGTTCCTGTATCTTCATTGCGGTGTTTTAGTGCCATCTGTAGGACATTTCAGGAACAGCGTTTCTTTTCATTGGGAGCGCTTGATTTGCTACAGCGGTGAAAAACTGCGAACTGTGGCTCACCTCGCGTGACGTTTAGAGCTCATCTACGAATAACTTAACCGGATATATTTCACAACGTCTGCTCCATGTGGTGTTCAGGGTTCCGTGCGTTAACTATGAGGACTATTTGACCCCATTTGAGAGGTCACCTACTCCTCAGGGTGCCGTTGTCGAAACCCAGACAGCTGGGAGTCACGTGACATGACGTGTAACCAGCATGGCGGCGCTGAGCTGAGGTAGCGACTCGACTTGACTGACACCGCTAGCCTGGCTTTCGTTAGCTTTCCTTGACACCTGCTTACTCGCCAGGGCCAGGCCGAGAATGACGGCCTGAGAGAGAAGCGGTAACGAGACCGAGAGATGCAGCAGCAACAACAACACAGGCCACCACAGCAGCAGCAGCAACAACACTCGAAGGCTGAAAACAGTAAAACCAAGAGCATGTTTCTGTCTAGGGCGCTGGAGAAAATCCTCTCGGATAAGGAGGTGAAGAGGAGCCAGAACAGCCAGCTTCGAAAAGCCTGTCAGGTGGCGCTTGGTAAGTGTGTTTGTTTTGTGTACTGTTTTTTCCGAGCACCGTGTTTTTATGTCGGGCTTCACTGAAACGTCTCAGTCGTGCTTGAGAGACGTGGGAGAGCTAACGTCTCCAGTTAGCTAGCGCTAGCGTTAGCATCTGAATGGCCTTCACCGTCTGTTTAGCTGCCCGTTGCGCCCACAAGACAGCGTTATGTGTGTGGGGCATCACTCTCACGTCTTATTGTTCATTCTACGATGCTTACATCATGCCTTCACGCCACCGTCACCACTGTCAACGTCGGCGGGTAAACAAGCTAATGGATAGCTCTCGTTAGCTAGTTACGGCTAGGTTAGCTAGCCAAACAGACCAATCCCAGTGTTGTACGTAGCACTGTCACCCAGCCAGACAGCCCAGTCCTGCTCTGCACCCAGACACACAGGATGCTACCCAACTCCAGGATACTGTGACGCCCGTGCTTTTCCATTCAACACAACCGCGGATAGTGTTACACACACACACACACACACACACACACACACACACACACACACACACACCAGGCTCCTCACCTCATCGAGATATTGCTGTTTATATTTCAGCCCAGTTGTGTGCACCCACCTTCTTGTCATATTGTTGTTGTGAAAATTGAACAATATCTTGTTGGTAAAGATGCTTTAAAATCTTGTGACACTAAGTACACAATCAAGTACTTCGTATAGTACTGTGGTAGTGGTACTGACGGATACAGTTAGCTAATCTTTGTTGTTTTTTTGCACAGTGCCTCTCTCTTGGTCTCAATGCAGGTAATTGAGAAATTAGCAAACCAGGAAGTTGTGCTTCATTATTAAGGTATAGTTTATTGCAGGACCACGTGAGAGCTGGTCTGTGTGTTAGAGCTGCTATGTCCGCCAGTGACACTCTCTCATTATTCATGATGTCAGTAGAACCCAACACTCCTGTTCGACGCCTCTCGCTACCTGTGTAGGTTGTGTTTGTGTTGCGTGGTCACACTGACTTACTGTCTGGTGTTTTACTCCAGATACACGAACCTCTCATCTTCCCCAATGCTCTTCTGTTCAAATATCAAAGTTGTTGCGCTGTGGATTGCAGGCCTTTTTGCATCTGTTGCCACCATGATTCCATATGCATACTGTGGAAAGGGAGGTTAGTTCTGAATGGCTGTTTCTTTAAGTGAAACACTAGAGCTTATCCAGGCGACGAGTATTATGAATACCTTTCTACATTTAGGTCCAGCGTTAAGTCGCTGAGAAAGGAACTCTGAGCTGACACATTTTTATGATATGAAATGACAAGTCATACATTCACCACTATTACTGGGACATGTGTGGTGAATATTGCTCAAGCTAATTTCCGCTCGAGAGCAGTAGTGTCCGCCCCCACGTAGGTTGTGAAGTGAATCGATTTGGTTGGTCACAGTCAGGCTGAACACGCACCACTGCTCGCCGTTGGAGGCTGTGACACTGGGTATCTGAGCAGTGTGTGTACAGCTATGGACAGATCAATGCCGGTTAAATAAGTATGAAGAAATAGAAATTGATTTAGGGAGAAAAGCCCTCTGATAGCAGAGCAGATGGAAATGGGGATGCGGTGAATAAGAGAAAGACCAAATATCAGAGGGAAGATGTTCAGTTGAACCAAATGTGATTTAGTAATGAAACATGGGGGTCGTCTCAGATTCTATCCTGTTCAATATACAATAGTATACTGTGACAAGGAAAGATAAACGTGGCCTGCAGTCAGATTTGTGATTGAACCAGTAACCCCCAGATCTACGGTCAAATGATGTCACACCAATGTGAGCTGAGAGGGTCAAAGTTCAGCCTCCAGTAACATTTAATCTCCTGTCTCTCCCTCCGTAGATGAAATCAAGGCAGAGCTCGAAAAACAAAAGTAAGTATTGTTATGCACTCACAATTTTCCCCGAATGAATGAATGAATGAATGAATGAATGAATGAATGCACAGCAGTTAGTTGTGATTTATTTATTTTAATTTATTCTTCTTGTGACGCGAGGCAAGAAGTCGAGGTTAGGTTTGCCCTGAAGCAGTCTGCAGTAAACCCCAGCTGCTCTCTGTGATTTGTGACTACGGTGATTTGCTGCTTTTGTAACTGCTACTTTGGAGTATATCAGCAGCACTTCAAACAGCCTTTAGCTAATATATATATCTGCTGCTATAGGCAAACAGTTATTCAACATTGTGCTTGTCTAAGGTTTAAAGCTCAGTCAAATTCTGCACTGTGAAAACATAGACGCACAGCAAAATGCTTCCGCAGCACGTTATCTATTCACATCTATTGGAGTTGCCATTTCAGGTCTCGATGGGACCGTGTTTGTAGTTGACACAGCTGTTTGCTCTCCTCCCTGCAGGGAGGGTACCGTGGTCCCACCCAGAGCCAACTACATCGAGGCGGACAAATACGTGCTGCCCTTCGAGTTGGCCTGTCAGTCAAAGTCCCCCCGGATAGTTAGCACCTCTTTGGACTGTCTGCAGGTTAGCGCGTGCACACACACACACACACACACACAGGCTTGTACACACACACAGGCTTACACACACACACAGGCTTGTACACACACACACACACACACACACACACACACACACACACACACACACACACACACACACAGGCTTGTACACACACACACACACACACACACACACACACACACACACACACACACACACACACACACACACACACAGGCTTGTACACACACACACACACACACTTGTACACACACACACACACACACACACAGGCTTGTACACACACACACACACACACACACACACACACACACACACACACACACACACACACACACACACACACACACATAGGCTTGTGCTCACTAGTACAGTTAAATAATCTCAACATCTTGTGCTGGTTAGCAGGTGTTGGAGAACTCTTGTTACACCTGTTTGACACTCCTCAAGTTCACTTGGAACAATGGCTCTACATTCCACACAAGCCATCCTTTAATCTGCTCGTAGCTTTTCGTAGTAGCTACACTTGTGTGGTCACATTGGTTCTAATCCAATAAGTAGCCTACATTCAGTGTGCTAGTGCTGGAATAAATATGAATTATTGAAGGAGCACACACACACACACACACACACACACATACATACAAACTCGTAAACTCACATTTGTATTACATCTTGTGGACCTGCTATGTGTTTCATTTTTGTACCTGTAATTGCCTGGTGTTACTTGTCTTAATCTAAATGTACCTATGTAAAGGCACCTTGTAGGTTTGTTTAGAAAGATGCTCTTAAAATATAGTTTATTATTGTCAATATTATTATAGCTGCATTATGGGAAATGTAGGACCCAGCGTTTTGGGACTTGACCCATACTTGACTCTAAAAGTCAGGATTTCTCTGGCGGTGTAGTGTTCTTTCATACACATGCTCATCTTTGATCGAATTAACCCTTAATAACACTTGTGGACACATAATGATTTTCTCACATACTCATAATTAAGCAAAACAAACACTGAAATACACCCTAAACAAGACCCCAACCTGCTCTGAGAGTTCCACGCTCGCTCTGCCGCTCTAACCTGTGCACCCTTCCTCCCCGGTAGAAGCTGATCGCGTACGGCCACATCACAGGCAATGCCCCGGACAGCAGAACCCCGGGCAAGAGGCTCATCGACCGGCTGATGGAGACCGTATGCAACTGCTTCCAGGGCCCGCAGACCGACGAAGGAGTCCAGCTACAGATCATCAAGGTATACGCCGCGCCTCACCGAACATCTGGCAGCCTTCAGATCCTCCAGCTGTCAGTGTTGTTGTCACACAGCCGGGAGGAATGAGACACTTCAGTCCTCCGTAAATAACATCGTCCTGTCACGGTTCACAGTAGTGGAGAAAATCTGCTTCTGCACGTTAAATCTTTTGTTAAGCAAGGATTTAAGAAAAGTTTGATAATACTGAATATTTAAATATTCAAAATACGTGTATGCCTGTCTTTGTCACATTGTCAGCCACTTATAAAACTCATATATATCTCATCATTTAATACTTGATTCCTATAATCGCACAAAAAATGTAACCAAAGAATTTCTTGCTGCAGTGTTTTTCTAAATGGATTTGAAGGGTTTTTAAACCGACATCTTTCATTTGTAAATCTAAAGTGCAGAAAAGCTGCATAGATTGATTTAATTCTTCCTTTCCTCTCTGGTTTCACACTAGCATTGTTCTGCAATATCCAGGATTGTCATTTCTGGATTTGTGAGAAAGGCTCAAAGTGCCGTTGATCATATTTTATATCCTAAGTCTTGCACACTTTTACCAATTTTTCTCTCTTTTTCTTCTCACATTTCCGTGGTCACTTTTTTGGCTTGACGACCTGCCTTGTGCTTGCGCAGTGGGTGTGATTCATAACTGCTTCTTGTTGAAGTTTCCTCTTTCTGAATGAAATACACATTCTGGTTGTTTGGCAAGGGCAAAGTCTCTCCTGCTGTAAGAAGCACTAAGTTTTATCACTGTTGACAATAGATTTATAGCAGATAATCCACATGTTTGTCTTACAGTGACCGCTGACTGAGACCTGAATGTCGGTGACGTTTGTTTACACTGACTAAAACAAACTTGAACACAAAATTATATATCTCATGTTTTTTAATAATCATCCTTTGAGTAATATCCAAATGAAAAGTTGAACCAGACACGCAGTAGCACAGTACGACAGCTACACATCTGCAGCTTTTTACGCACCTTTTTATAGGGAAGTCGAGTGATGACTCAGCAGGTACAGCGGCAGCGTCTTCTAAGCGAGACATCCTGCCTGATAACTCTTGACTTCCTTCTCTCTCTCCGTCCAGGCCCTGCTGACGGCGGTGACCTCCCCGCACATAGAGATTCACGAGGGCACGGTGCTGCTCACCGTCAGGACCTGCTACAACATCTACCTGGCCAGCCGCAACCTCATCAACCAGACCACGGCTAAGGCCACTCTCACACAGATGCTCAACGTTATCTTCACACGCATGGAGAACCAGGCTGTCAGTGCTTTTAATGTTGTTACTCTATGTCCATACACCCGATCGTAGAGGTTGTAACTTGACGTTTTAATTACAATAATGTGGAATCACAGGCTCACCACTGGTTTTTGATTTGAATCAGCCGGTCAGACTTTCGGAATAACCTGTATAATATTCAACAATTTATTTGTATCCATTTTTTCCAAATGCCCTGACATCCAAATTCCCTTTTTTATAAAACAATTTGTCTACATGGCTCCTCTTCTCCAGGCTCTGGAGGCCCAGGAGCAGGAGAAGGACCGGCTTCGTCTGCCCCAGCAGAATCCGTCCCCGGTGCTGGGTAATCGGAGGTCTGGCTCCCCCCGGTCTGACCGGACGCCTACCCCGGAGCCCCAGGGCTCGCCATCCCCGGCAGCCAGTTCTCCGGACCTCACTGCCACCAACACCACCAGCTCCACGCCCCCACCGCCAGCCCCTGACCTGGACCAGGACCAAGCGCCAGACACACCGTCAATCAATGGAGAACCTGAGGGCGGCAGCGCTCCGATGAATGGAGGAGCGGAACAGGCGACGCCATCGAGAGGTATGTGTCAACTTTATTTATATGCATTTGGATTGTGAAGCTTTTTACATAATAGCTTCTTTAATCTTCATACTCTTTATTTAATTACATCAGATTCAGTTTTTGAAGATGAAGGTGTGGAGACACCTCCTACAGCAGCTGAGCCGGCTGAGGAAGTGGACAAACCAGAGAGCAATCCAAATCCTCCAGAGTCAACGGCGACTGAAGGAGTGGAGGGAGAGCAACCGCCAACACAGGTGCTCAGTGGGACAGGTCAGGACTTACCCGTCTATGTTTTGTCTTAGTTATTCTCTCGTTTACGTCCTCTGTCTCTTACGTTCTGATAAATGTCAATAAACCTGTCGGCGACTGTTTTTCTTTCATGGTCATGACCTGATAATATATACTGTGGCCTCTCCTCCAGGAGGTGAGCACCCAGCCCACCCTGTAGATGAGACAGAAGTGGCTCCGCCCAGAGTCAGAACAGAGGGTCAGCAGATGAACGGCATCATTGAGGACCGCTCTTCTGTTTCCTCCACAGATATGCTGGTGAGCAGTGTTAACACATTAGTTATCAAACAGCAGTACAGCTTCACAATCAGACCAAACTTTTATATAGATGTCAGTTTTTGAGCCACGACAAAGAACAAAATGTGGCCTGCAACAGACAGGCTTGTTTTTAGCCTTTTCCTGGAAATGGCTTTTGCTACAGAAACAGTTGTTGATCACTTGAGGCCCCTACCGGCTGGTTAAGACCAGTGAGCCGTTGTAGCGGGCTAACTTCCTTATAAACGGAACCGACTTATGGCAAGTCGCAGACTCACTGAGGTGAGGTTTTAATGACTAGAGTCGTACTCGTCACAGCGTAGGAAAGCACATTGCTGTCACCAGATAAGTGACAACTTTGTTCAGCTCATTTTCTGCAACCAGTGTATCATTGAAGCATGGTGGAATTAGCTTCAGAACTAGCTTGCTAACTAGCCGACGGCTAGCTAGCTTGGCAAACAGATGCACAGCATTTTAAATGACCTAAAAAGGTTGGGGCCAGACAAACAAAGCTGTTGCTTTACTTTTTTTTATGTTGTCGTGTTGTTTGCATAAAAAGTAAGACGGACTTTCTTCATCTGTGTCAGGATGCTGAGGCCCTGCAGGGACCCCACGGTGCCGCCCGGTTCTCTCACATCCTGCAGAAAGACGCCTTTCTGGTGTTCCGCTCTCTGTGCAAACTCTCCATGAAGCCTCTGGCCGAAGGACCTCCGGACCCAAAGTGAGTGCTTTGTTTCATACGACCTAAAAATGTACGATTACTTCTACAATAACCAGTCTGCTTTACTTTATCTCAGTCAGCCACGTTTCTGTTTTACGTCACACCATAAAAATAGATATTTTTTTTAAAGTTTCTCGTAACATCCTGATGTAGAATCCTTTCAATTGATGATGGGATGTACAAACAAATATAGAGGCCTTTGGCTTACGCACAGGGCTTCATGTCAGTCTCCACAGGTTAGCTTGTCCTTTTCCATCGTGGTGTGGCTGTCGTCTCTAGTTACTGTAACATTAGACCCTGAGCCCGTCATTGTGAATATGCCAGAGTAAGCTGAGCCCAGAAGAAGCTCACAAAGAAGTCCGTCAGACCTACATTAAATAAATACCACGATGGACCACTGTTATACCAACGTATCTTATGTTTCTCTCAACTTAGAGTAAACTGGAACACTATTTATTGACATTAAGGCACATTTATATATATATTGAGCATGTTGCTATATATTTTTATATATGCCTCCTCAGTGTAACAGTCCCTCTCCTCTGCAGGTCCCATGAGTTGCGCTCCAAGATTGTGTCCCTGCAGCTGCTGCTCTCCGTGCTGCAGGGCGCCGGGCCGGTGTTTCGCACTCACGAGATGTTCGTCAACGCCATCAAACAGTATCTGTGCGTGGCGCTGTCCAAAAATGGCGTCTCCTCTGTGCCTGAGGTCTTTGAGCTTTCGCTGGCTATCTTCCTCACATTGCTCTCCCACTTCAAGGTCCACCTGAAGATGCAGATTGAGGTACAGACGCAGAGTAACGACAACAGACTTTGCTGTGCTGAGTCTGTTTGTCTGGCACATCTTAGACCGAAGAGAGGAACGTACCTGTTGCAGCTCGTTTGATCGAAGAGTCACACTGACACTTAATCTCTCTCGTCCATTTTGCCTCAGGTGTTTTTCCGGGAGATTTTTCTGACCATCCTGGAGACATCGACCAGCTCCTTTGAGCACAAGTGGATGGTTATCCAGACACTAACGCGCATCTGTGCAGGTACAAATCCACTGATGCATGACTTAAGAAATTCTACAAACACAGTCAAACATGAAATGCATCAAGATGCAATCTTCCATGCAATTTGCATGAATGTTTGACAGTGTTTCATACTTAATGGACATGCTACTTATGTGAGAATTATATCCCAGTGATCTTGATAATGCGGAACAGGATGAGCATTTAATCCCTCTGTAAACTTGTGCTGCTTCAGCTCTTATCTTAATCCGACAGCATTAGATTCAGACCGGAGCTTTTTCAGAGATCAACATGTGAAATTGCCATCACATTCATTGAACAAGGTGCATGACTGTAACAGGCTTAACTCTCGTGGTTGTAGCTGCTTCTCGTATTTTCCCATGACTATGCTGTAGCTGTAACCATTGCTGGCACAAAAATGTGCACGTTCACGTGTTCTAGCAGCACGAGTCACATGCACACTGGCGCTACAGCAGTGTTGTTGCGCATCATCCTACCATGCCGTCTTTTCTCTGGAGTGATTCTGACGTTGTTATTTCAGAGATGCACTTAACACAAAGATAAATAAGTTTTATTGTTGGCCAGGTTTTGGTAAAAGTGGCCATCTTGATTCTCTCCCTGCAGGAAAACAGTGCTGCAAATCAAGTCATTATTGTATTTACTGATCGCATTACCCCCCCCCCCCCCCCCAGATGCCCAGTGCGTGGTTGACATCTATGTGAACTACGACTGTGACTTGAATGCAGCAAACATCTTCGAGCGCCTTGTCAGCGACCTGTCTAAGATCGCTCAGGGCCGGAGTGGTCAGGAGCTCGGGATGACTCCTCTGCAGGTACAATCAAGGGTTCAGTGTCCCTTTGTTGCATAATATCAGGATCAACACCATAGGAGCACACGTTTTGATTAAAGAGGTGTCTTTCTGGTCAGGTGGTTCAGCGTTTTACATTCATATTACTATTTATATTAATGTGTAAATGATCATTTTTTAAATATCCACAGGAGCTGAGCCTACGTAAAAAGGGTTTGGAGTGTCTGGTGTCCATCCTCAAGTGTATGGTGGAGTGGAGCAAAGACATGTACGTCAATCCAAACCTTCAAGCTAACCTCGGTAAGTGTGTGGCGTACAGTACATCTGTAGAACAATGCATACGAGAGGGGGAGGGAGTCTAAACATATGTGTATCGCGTGTGATTTGTTCGCAGGCCAGGAGCATCCGTCCGATAGCGACGGAGCAGAGCTGAAGCTCCCGGAGCCGCTGGCGGGACGTCGAGACAGCATCAGTTCTCTCGACTCCACCGTCTCCTCCAGCATGGCGCTGTCGCAGGCGGACCATCCCGAGCAGTACGAGGTCATCAAACAGCAGAAGGACATCATCGAGCACGGCATCGAACTGTGAGTCAACCTGGTCAATATTACTCAGGATCAGCCGTTCTCAATGGAACAGAGTGGAATGTTTTCACCTTTTATACTTACTACTTTTTGGTCTTGTTTAGAGAAGATGAGCATCGATTGTTTTCCTCCGCTCTCTTTCCCCAGTTTCAACAAGAAGCCAAAGCGAGGTATCCAGTACCTGCAGGACCAGGGCATGCTGGGTTCCGCAGCCGAGGACATCGCCCAGTTCTTACATCAGGAGGACAGATTGGACACTGTGAGGGATTACACTCACTTAAATTATATGACACTGTATCCTCAGGCAACAAAGCCGTTTTTCAAGCCACTTTCCCTGTGCATCCACAGACCCAGGTGGGAGAGTTTCTGGGCGAGAACATCAAGTTCAACATAGAAGTGATGTACTGCTACGTGGACCAGTTGGACTTTTGCGGCCGTGACTTTGTCTCGGCACTCAGAGCGTTCCTGGAAGGCTTCAGGCTGCCTGGTGAGGCCCAGAAGATAGACAGGCTGATGGAGAAGTTTGCTGCTCGATACTTAGAGTGCAACCAGGGGTAAGACCCAGCTCAGAGTTCCTACTGAAGTATAAGGGCATGGAGGGATTGGTTGGTGCTTGTCAAATTGTCTTTTTATTCTTAGTCACAAAGGTTTACGTTTGATTGAAGAGCAAACAAACAACTAACTGTTTCCCTGATTGTGCCCACTTTTGTAGACAGACCCTGTTTGCCAGCGCAGACACTGCCTACGTTCTGGCGTACTCCATCATTATGCTCACCACAGACCTGCACAGTCCTCAGGTGAGAACGGTGGATTGTCACTGTCGTCACCATATGTGGGCCAGTGTATCGTCTCTCTGTGGAAGGATCTTTATTTGAGATTCACATAGCGTTTGTTGTTATTTACGCAAGGATCACACCAAGGTTTTACGCAGGTTAATTGGAAGAAAAGCTGCACCGTTAAAATTTTAATTTTTTTTGACAAATGCAATATGTATTTTAAGACGTTCAGATGAAAACTACGGAGGCTCTGAGGAGAAAGTGAGAAAAAATAATTGTTTTGCAAAAAAAAAGATTTTTCAAGGATAAACTTTGTAAGTTACCTTTTTTAGTTATCAGGATAAAAGAACTAAAATCATTCATTCTATCCAAAATAAAGACATGACAGTAATGTTACATGACTTGCTTACACACAACATAATGTGTTTATAGTGCATGGAGAAATTTTAGAAAGAAGAAAACATAAATGCGTTTGGTCTTATTTAGCACATAAGGCAGTGGTGCACTTTGGCCTCTTGTGGCCGAAATTAGTGTTACAACAACAAACACACAACAAAAGACTCACCTGCCAAACAAAAGGAAATGAAAGACTATCCTCACCTGTTCTTCAATGATAAACACAGGAGACAAAACTATTTACATCAGACTAAAAAAAAATGCATCACTAGAATTTCTTTTTTTCACATGGCTCTCAGGGCTTCTGTGGAGGATTTGGGGTGTTGTTTCAGCTACTGCCTAGACGATGAAATACGATGCAGGAAGTCCTGTTTGAGTAACAGACCTGTGTGCTTGAAGGCTTATCGGACCACAAAACACTGAACAGTAGTTTATAACACTATTAGACAGGATTTATCTTAGGACACGCCAATCCCCAGGCTAACCGTATTAACGCAACACATATTAATCTGCCAGCGCTTGCTTGTGTTTGGTCAGGCACAGCAGCGCCTTGCCGTGTCACGCTGCGTTTTCGAACAAGGTTCAACATTTTTGCTGGAGGACTCTGCGTTTGTTCACCAGAGTCCTCTGCGTTGGCAGCAGGCTCTTATCCGTCTCAGCCCCTCTACAAATAGCTGCTCCATCAGATTTATCACCGCTGACAGTTCGCTGTGACAGAGGAAGTTACTTCTGAAATTTAAAGTCTGGGAAAAGCAGGTGTGAAATATGGCACACTGTGACACACATACAGACTTTAGCCAGGGCCCCCTGGAATAGAAACAAGTGAGAGAGAGAGACAAAATTAGACAGTGCCATAACTTTATTTACAGCTCTAAAGTCTAATGCAGTAAATTAAAAGTTGCATTCTACTCCATACAACGCAAGAAGAAGAGCAACAGTCTGTTGTCTTCTCTCCACACTATTGTACCTTCCTGATCCAGACCAGTGTGATATGACAGCCTGTAATAGTTATTACGTTGCCCATATGTATTTTTTTTTTTTTATGTTGACAGAAATAATCTAGTCAAAGGAGTAAAAAAACGTAAAAATCCCACACATCACTCTTTTTTTTTTTTTTCTTTTTTTTTTTGTGTGCAGCGAAACAGTAAACCAGCTGAACTGAGCTCCTACTGCCTCTCTCAATCTCCTTCATTTATGTAGGTGAAGAACAAGATGACAAAGGAGCAGTACATCAAGATGAACCGCGGTATCAACGACAGCAAGGACCTGCCCGAGGAGTATCTGTCTTCCATATACGATGAGATCGCAGGCAAGAAGATCGCCATGAAGGAGAGCAAAGAGATCTCCATCACCCCAAAGTCCACCAAGCAGAGTGAGTACTAGCCTCCCTTCTTTCCGTCAGGATTACTCGCTGAAATAAAACATCACACTGGCTGGTGTCCTTCTCCGTGACACCGTCAGCTGTTTGATGACAAACATCAGAAACGCTCATGTCCTCTTTTGTCCAGATGTAGCCAGTGAGAAGCAGCGGCGTCTGCTGTACAACGTGGAGATGGAGCAGATGGCGAAGACCGCCAAAGCTCTGATGGAGGCTGTCAGCCACGCCCAGGCCCCCTTCTTCAGCGCTACACACCTGGAGCATGTCAGGCCCATGTTCAAGGTACTACTGATTAGATTGAAGCAAAGAGGCAACATAACAATCTGTGGACGTACTGGAAATGTAAACCTGCTGATGATTTCTGTCGGTTGTAGCTGGCGTGGACCCCGTTGCTGGCAGCGTTCAGCGTGGGACTGCAGGACTGTGACGACCCAGAGGTGGCCTCTCTGTGTCTGGAGGGCATTCGATGTGCCATCAGGATCGCCAGCATCTTCAACATGCAGGTCTGGTGATCTGTCAATTATGTGTATTTCTTTTTTTTGTTTATTCTCAACTGGTCACATGATCCGCCAATAATTCCTTTTTGTATTGGCTCAGCGTTCTTGGTGTTTAAAACAGCGTGAAGCTACGACTGTGTAGTAACTGGCCTTCCTGTCTGTAGCTGGAGCGAGACGCGTATGTCCAAGCCTTGGCCAGGTTCACCCTGCTGACGGCCAGTTCCAGCATCACGGAGATGAAGCAGAAGAACATTGACACCATCAAGACCCTGATCACTGTGGCCCACACGGACGGAAACTACCTGGGCAACTCCTGGCATGAGGTGAGTCTTTACTAACGGGGCTTATGAGCAGCAGTAGCACAGAGGAAAAGTATTATTGGATGTCACAAATACCTTGTGATAGAAGATAACGTGCACATACACTCAGCTGCCAGTTTATTAGATACACCTCGATAACTAATGCAGTGTAAAACAACAGCATTGCGAAACCTTTGTGTATGTTCCCTTTTAGTTTGAACTGTTTTGGAGACACGTTGATTTGAATGGATGGTCACTTTGAAGGCTGTATTGTGTAGACAAACTATTAAAAACCGCCTTATAATCAGTTTAATGCAATACAATTCAACAGTGCTACATCGCAAACTAATGTAGCTTTGTAACATTGATAACTGGGGTCTGTCGGAACAACAATTTGTTTTTATATATATATATATATATATATATATATATATATATATATATATATATATATTTTTTATTTTATTTTTTTTATTTTTTTTTCTATTGTTGAAGTTGCACAGGTGGCTTGCCAGTGTTTACTTGCAGCCTATTGTGAGTGGATTATTGGGAAATGAATAAATATGATTATGGTTAGATATTTAGATTTTCTTTGCAGTCATATATATTAATATGACATAGATGTGTATATTATTAGCCTGCAAACATAAATCCTACACATACAGAAAATTGCATTTTCAAACATCCCACTGAATGTTGCTGTCAGAAAACTACAAACGTGATCATAATTCATTTTTATAGCCGTGAGTATGTTAGAACAGTGAAACAGTTCTAGCAGTAGTCCCTCTCAGTGTAGGAAGCTTCATGAATAACTTTCGGTGCTTTCATCTTTAGTTAACTTTCAGCCCAAACCAAGGACACACACTGAGGATCCTGGTGAATTATGTTCTCTCCACCCAAGGGAAATGCATCATCCTCTCGAGTTTAATAATAGGAGAGCCTATTTATGATCAGGATGACATTTTCATATAACCATGATCCGAACTGTTCCAGCCAGCAAAGCAAAAAACGAAATGAAAACTCCTGTTAAGTCAATATCATGACAAACTTTCTCAAAATAACGACTTATTTCAAAATATTGACTTAGTATCACAGCATAATGATTTAGTATTGCAATGTAATGAGAAACCTTCTCAAAATAACGATTCAGAATCTCAAAGTAATTACTTTCTTGTCTCAAAATATTGACAGTGTATCAAAATAAGAATAAGCTTTCAACAATTGACTTACTATCTCAAAATAATAGATAATGAGAGACCCTGATTATTTGAGGTTAGATACTAACTCACTCTTTTGAGATCCCAAGTCTTTATTTCGAGAGCGTTTTTTAATTTTCATCATGACTTACAAGATTATAGCTATTCTAAAATATATAAAACATCCAGCCCCCTGAAAGTTATTTGTGGCGTATGTCTTTGTCTTGTAGATCTTGAGGTGCATCAGTCAGCTGGAGCTCGCCCAGTTGATCGGCACAGGGGTGAAGACGCGCTACATCTCAGGGGTGGTCCGGGACAAGGAGGCCGGCATAAGGGGCTTACCCTCCGGCACAGAGGAGTTCATGCCCCTGGGCCTCGGTAAGATACACACACACACACACACACACACACACACACACACACACACACACACACACACACACACACACACACACAGACACACGCACAGCATAACTTCTATTCACAATTCAACCCCTAACTCTTATAATCACATATATACTGTGTCTCTATCTTGAGGATTCTCATCAAAACTACAAGTTACTGTTGTGCTTTTAAAGTAATATCCACTGTTAACTTTATTGACTCCAAAGCAGCTATTGTTTTATGATGAACAATGGCGTTCTTAATGAAAATAAGAGCAAACATACATACATTTCTGCATTAATAGCTTGTTCACTGTGCTCCTGAAAGTCTCTGACATGTGTTGTATGCGTGATGCCTGCCTGACTGTATACATTAGCTTGTGTTAAATATGTTTGATGTTGCAGGTAACCTGGTGGGAAGTCAGGACAAGAGACAGATGGCTCACATCCAGGAGTCAGTAGGAGAGACCAGCTCTCAGAGTGTGGTGGTAGCTGTGGACAGGTATGGCAAAATGACCATAAAAGGACAGCAATAACATAGTAAATGCATCTATATCCTTTATGATGAATGAAGGTTTCTGTTCCTTTCAAATACTAAAGCTGCTTTTATATTTGCAGGATCTTCACTGGTTCCACCAGACTAGATGGAAATGCAATTGGTGAGCGTTGCGTTCAGTATCTCCGTTTGTGTCCGTCACAAAGAAAGAGAAGTTACTCATGGCGTGTTGCTGTTTGATTGTTTCCAGTGGATTTTGTGCGGTGGCTGTGCGCCGTGTCCATGGATGAGCTGGCCTCGGCACACCAGGCGAGGATGTTCAGCTTGCAAAAGATTGTGGAAATCTCCTACTACAACATGAACCGCATCAGGCTGCAGTGGTCTCGAATTTGGCAGGTCATAGGAGACCACTTCAACAAGGTCAGTGGGCTAAAGGATTTGCGAAGTTTGAGTGAAGCCAATGCGTTTAAGTGCCTTAAACTTGCATTCTCTCTACTGGCCAGCAGGGGGCGACTCCTCTGATTGCAAAAAGTGAGATTGTATAGAAGTCTATGAGAAAATGACTCTACTTCTCTCTTGATTTATTACCTCAGTAAACATTGTGAACATGAGTTTATGGTCTCAATCTCTAGTTTCAAGTCTTCTTCAATACAACATGATGTTCATTTAGTAAATTATGGTTCATTTAGAGTCAAATCAACCATAGAGCAGGGTATGCTTTAGGGCGGGGCTACATTCTGATTGACAGGTCGCTACCACGGCGTCGTCCATTCTAGGAGTTGTCTGTGTTTTCGTCTTACAACTTCAACCCTTTCACTGTGTGTTTTTTTTAGTTCAGGAAAGTTAGTAGTAACCTTTCTGGTTGCCTAAAAATGTCAAATTCAGTGTTCGGGTGTGCTTGGCTCACCCCACTCATCGTGACACAAAAAAACAAGATGGTAACGGCCAAAAGGCTGAACTTGTTGCTTCAAAACTGTAGTCCACAATCCAATGAGTGATGTTAATATGTAAAATTAGTGAGGAAGGTGTGGAAGGCAACAACGGCATGACACTGTTACACCCTGCTGATTTATTACTGCTACAGGGACTTCAAAAGCCTCTTTAATTATGTCTACACAGGCTGCGAGTTTGCACAACGTTATCATTTATTTTAATGTGCTTAGGTGGGGCATGTTTAGTTCTAAGATTGGACCCACAAGTTCAAGTAGAGCTTTTAATCTAGCATTCAGTGTCACTGTAAATACACATGCATAGCTGTTTGTTCTAATCCCAAAGGTACAAAGATCCAAAAATGGATGGAACAGTGAATCAGTGAAGCCATTTTAGATCGGTCACTGTGTAATTATTCCGTACAGCCGGAGTGAATGTTGGCCAGAAACACAGCGCTAAACGAATGCTAATGTTGCTCTGTGTGAGCTCGATGAGTAAATAACCAACTTTTTCTAACATTTGTCATTACCAATTATATAACGTGATAAAATTGTCTGTTGTTAAATTAAATAAATGAATAAATGTTAAATTAAATTTGGGTATATAGACACATCTGTCATCATAGTGATTAGCTGAGCCCCACTCATGACTGTTGTGTCTTCCTCTAGGTGGGCTGTAACCCCAATGAGGATGTAGCCATCTTTGCTGTGGACTCATTGAGGCAGCTCTCCATGAAGTTCTTGGAGAAAGGAGAGCTGGCCAACTTCCGCTTCCAGAAAGACTTCCTCAGGCCTTTTGAGCACATCATGAAGAAGAACAGGTAATGTGTTATCCTATAGCCAGACGAGAGACCGTACGTTCTCAGTACACAAGTGGCCTCTGTATATTTATAGTAAGAAGCTACATGGGAGTAAGGATGATTCAGAGAACAAATGGGTTGTTTACAATAGATAACACTATCTCCCTCCCCCCAGGTCGCCCACTATCAGAGACATGGTGATTAGGTGTGTGGCTCAGATGGTTAACTCCCAGGCGTCCAACATCCGTTCAGGTTGGAAGAACATCTTCTCAGTGTTTCACCAGGCGGCCTCCGACCACGATGAGACCATCGTGGAGCTGGCCTTCCAGACCACTGGGCACATTGTCAGTGAGTATGACTGCAGCGCTCTCCTTGTGGCAGCCATTTGGGCTCAAAAACTGGTTGTGCTGTTTCAAACTGCTCAGCTGACAGTGAGACGGATCCTCTGTCCTGCTTCAGCTTTTATAAAAGTCTGACAATTAATGGCTGGATGAGATTTAAAGGTACTATATATAACTTTCAGAAGATTCTTATTATTGACACTGGTGGCCGTTAATGTGAACTGCAGTCAGCATCCTGTTCGTGTTACGAAGCAACCAGCGCCAGACCAACTAGCTGGCTAACCTTAGCTTAGTCTAGGTTAAAGTTAGCTAGTTGGCCGGCCTCTGCCTTCTATTGCTCTTGTCATTCAGAAGGCAAAATCAACACCATTTGTCATAATACACAAGTTAGTATCATGGCTCACGTTAGCTGGTGAATTGAGCTAACCAATATATCCCTTCAGACAGTACTTTGCTAACGCTAGAGAACATGCTTAGTTTAGCCAGCTAGCTTTAATTTCGCTTTGCTGCGTAGATCTGCCATTGGTTGCTTCATAACGTAATATACAACCGGCAAGCTAGCCAATTTGCCAGCCAGATCTGCTTCAGGAGTCTGGATGAACTAGCTGACGTTTTCCACCCAAGACAGTATTTTGTGATGTTAGCTACACGCTTTCGGTGCTGAAGAGGCAAGGCACATGCATAAACATGGATTTTCCCAGCAAAACTATCCTGAGTCCTTTACACACACACACACACACACACACACACACACACACACATATCTCAGTCCACCGGGATTTACAGGCAACCGAGAAAATCGAGGAGTGTCTGTTTAAGTTGCGTTACAATCCATTGACGGTTTAATACATGCAAATTGTTACATAGAGTACCTTTTTAAGATCTCATAAACCGATCAAATCATTCTTGTTTTCTTATCTTCGGTCCCTCTCTTCATCACTCTTCCCTCAGTGAACACCTTCCAGGAGCACTTTGCAGCTGCTATCGATTCGTTCCAAGATGCAGTGAAGTGCCTGTCGGAGTTTGTCTGCAACGCAGCTTTTCCTGACACCAGCATGGAGGCCATCCGACTCATACGACACTGCGCTAAATACGTCTCAGAAAGACCACAGGTGGGAACAACTGAGTTGTGTCTGTACTGATGCAGTAATGTGACACGATAATGGCATTTATCTATCATTTGCAAATAGCACTATGTGATGTTTTTTAACCTCATTATGTAACATTACACTTCATGTGTCCCTGTCCAGGCCCTGAGGGAATACACCAGTGATGACATGAATGTGGCCCCTGGTGATCGCGTGTGGGTTCGTGGCTGGTTTCCCATTCTGTTCGAGCTTTCTTGTATCATCAACCGCTGCAAGCTGGACGTCCGGACCAGGTAGATAAACGGCTCAGAGTGTTATTTCACTGTGGTGACTAGTTTGAATTTTCAGCACTTTCAGCTACAGTGAGGTGTCCTACTAAACCTCCATCCCCTAATGCTAGTACTTTACCTGCCCCGATTTCTTTCAAGGACGAAATGTATAAAAAGAAAGAAAACCAAACAAACAAAAGAAGGATTTTACACAAAAAAAGTGTTGTACATCAAATTAAAACATGACCGGATAAAACCACGTAAAGTTAACAGAACTTATTTCCATAGTGGTCCTTGCTATCATGACAACAACAAAGACAGCTGAGCGCCTGGTGTTGGTATAATAACCCTATTGTCAATGTGTCAACAAGCATGTGGGAATAATAGAATAGACTAAACATGGAGCGAGATATCACTCAAAGGGCAACTTTGGTATTTTTCTACCTGCACCCTATTTTCCCATGTTTTTGTGGTTAAGTGACTAATGGGTACAACACATTTTCAAATTGTTCTTCCCAGCCTCTAAACGGGCTGCAATGTAGTCCTTTCTGGTACTTCCTCACGGTCAGTTTATGTCCACTAAAAGTGCTTGTTTTTTGCCACTGACGGGCTCCAGTTGTCAGACTGCATCACGAGCCCATACTGAGCCTGTGATCCCATATCTCTCTGCTCCTGCTGGGTGCAGAGCTGTGAAGACTGATGTGCGAACTGTTTGTCTTTGCTTCCGACAGAGGTCTCACGGTCATGTTCGAGATCATGAAGAGCTACGGTCACACCTTCGAGAAGCATTGGTGGCACGACCTCTTCAGAATCGTCTTCCGCATCTTTGACAACATGAAGCTCCCCGAGCAGCAGACAGAGGTCAGAGGTCACTGGTAGCAGGCCGTCAAGTCCCACGGTTGTTTGTGTCTCGACAAGCCACTTGGATGTCTGAAGGATATCCTCTTTTGCGATTTGGAGAGGCAGAAACTGTACGTTAACATACATATGTTTCTCGTTTGCCTCCAGAAAACCGAGTGGATGACGACGACATGTAACCACGCTCTGTATGCCATCTGTGACGTGTTCACCCAGTTTTATGAGCCTCTCAGTGAAATCCTGCTGGCTGACATTTTCACACAGCTTCAGTGGTGTGTCAGGCAAGGTGGGTGTTCAAATTCATTAAGACAGGCGAAGCAGAACAATGCAATACTCTTCTGTAGGGACAAAGAGCAAATAATACTCATAAGGCAGAGGGGTAACACCCACCATGCTGTGTCAGATTGGGTGCTGTGCAGAACTACTAGTTTGTAGTTAGTGACAGATCATTAAACAAAAATTATGTTATGCATTATGTTTCAGTTAAAAAAAAAAAAAAAAAAAAAAGTTGTAAATAAAACTGAATTAAACTGATATTTTGAACTGTCTAAAATACATTTAACTGCTGCCTCCGTCCACAGCAGTGCATTGCTTCGGTCCTGTGCTGGCGCTCCTGTCTGTTTCTCCAAAGGTGCTCATTAACCTTTCTTCCACAGACAACGAGCAGCTGGCTCGGTCGGGGACAAACTGTCTGGAGAACCTGGTGATCCTAAACGGGGAGAAGTTCAGCCCCGAGGTCTGGAACATCACCTGCTCCTGTATGCTGGAGATCTTCCAAAACACCAGCCCTCACGCGTAAGTCCTGAACCATTGCACTCAACTTAGCTTCAATTCAATCAGCTCAAAAATGTTAATGAAACTGCACTGGAACGTCTTGATGATGGCGTTCATTCAGACAGATAAAGACAGATGTTAAAGTAGTAGTTACTGTTTTGAAGACAACTCACGGTTGTCTAGTCAAAGAAAGCACCTCAGAGGGAAGATAATGGTAAAGCAAAGATTGAGGCTAATGTAGTTGACGGTTATTGTGCTCCTGTAACAGGATGTAAGTTATCACAACACCTCACGCCTGATCTGCCATTCTGTTTGCTTTTCAGTTTGTTGACTTGGCGACCGGCTGGACAGGAAGATGAAACTGCAGATGGCAAGCATTTTGTAAGAAAATAACTAAATACACTCGTATAACTTGACAATAATTACAGCACATGCTTCACACTTGGTTTGAAACGTGATTTTAGCCGGTGAATGTGCTGCTATATTTCCTACCAACCTTCCCACCGTGTCAGCAGTAGGACACTAACCTGTGAATGTCGTTTGTTGCCGTTTGTCTCCAGGATGCTGATTTTGACAGCCTGTCCCAGAGCAGCTACGACAGAGCTCTGTCTGAGAGAGGACACAGCCAGATGTCCAGCGACGACACGTGGAAGGGCAAGTCCAATGCTAGTGAGTACACAGCGCACACACACACACACACACACACACACACACACACACACACTCATACCCACTGCAAAGTGCAAATTCACCCCGAATCTCTATTTGAAAAATAAATACATAAAATAAACTATTACGTCACATATTTGTCGCTGACTGTCCAAATGTAACTGCCCTCTACAAAGTCAGTTCTACCCTCATGTCTCTTCACCACTTGTTTTTTTTTTTTTTTTGTTCTAAAGGAGTTTCGGACCAGAAGCTGTTTGCAGGGCTGCTGATTAAATGCGTCGTACAGCTTGAACTTATCCAGACCATAGACAACATTGTGTTTTACCCAGCAACCAGCAAGAAGGAAGATGCTGAGAACATGGCCGCTGCACAGGTAAGTTACAGCAGCTACTGTGTTGATAGATTGTAAAGTTGCTCTTTGTGTTGGCAAAAGTGAAAGCTCATAATCCACACACTAAAAAAAAAGCTTAAAGGGACAGCCCTGTGTAATCTCAAATTGTCAGCTATACTTAGTTAAAGTTGTCTAAAACTGTCCTCCCGTCAGCGAGACGCTCTGGAGGAGTCGGAGGCTGAGGGAGGCGAGGCGGGCTCAGAACAAGGCATGTACACACACATGACCTCTGCACACCTCTTCAAGCTGCTGGACTGCCTGCTGGAGTCACACACGTTCGCCAAGGACTTCAACTCCAACAACGAGCAGAGGACAGCGCTCTGGAGGGCAGGTAAATGGAGAGGAAAGGTCCTCCGGGACAGCTCAGTTCAATACATTGTCTCCCTGTCTTTTGCACTTGTTCTATATATGTGACGTACAGTAGAATGTTTTAGAAGCATGTCAAAGTTATGAGACGGTCTCTTGTGAGTGAGACAGCCTCGCAGTGTCTTAAAATATATTGTTTAACCTCACCGCCTTAAAAAGTCTTTATTGAGGTAGAAACTTCTAGAGATCATCATTGTTTTGTCATTTTTTGCCTTTATTTTATAGAGACAATAGAGATACAGAAAGGAAATGAGGGGAGAGAATATATCCACTAAGCCATGCAAAGTTCTCTGTTGTTGTTTTGGGTTTCTTTGCCAATGATCAGACTCTTTTTTGCCCTCAGGCTTCAAAGGGAAATCTAAACCCAACTTGCTGAAGCAGGAGACCAGCAGTCTGGCCTGCAGCCTGAGGATCTTGTTCAGGATGTACTCTGACCTCCAGCTGCAGGCCTCGTGGCCGGACATCCAGACCCGCCTGCTGCTGTGAGTACAACATACGGACACGGTTTTGGTCTTTTGTGTGACTTGTTGCCCATAAGAAAGATGCACCACCATGTATATCACCAGACGTATCCTTAAAATGCTTTTTTTTTTTCTCTAATCTAACTAAGAGAAACTGTATTGTTAAAAAACAAACCGTTAATCTGCTGACTCTGAGGTGTTCCCAGTTTGTTATTGCCTGTTTAAACGTTGAACCTTAGATAAATAAGCACCAGCTGTATCACTTGCAGAAAAGTGCAGCAATGGCATTTGCTCCGTGTTGGGTGAGCTGTTTTGACACATGGCTCATACACTCATTATATGAACTGTAGTGTGTGTGTGTGTGTGTGTGTGTGTGTGTGTGTGTGTGTGTGTGTGTGTGTGTGTGTGTTAGAATGTATTGGTATACCAGAGCCTGGTACAAATCACCTTGTGTTTTTCACTGAGCAGCTGCACTGCAGCAGTTGACTCATGCATTACATCACGAGTACGTATGTGTGTTCATCGTTAAATAACTGCTTTTGATGCTTTAATTCAAGACGCGTAGCCTTGGTCTGCTCTTCTATAATAACAGTAATGATAATCATGATTGTGCTGCAGTAGCTCTGGTACAGACCAACCACCTCTGCCTCTTCAGTGGTGGAGATGCGTCAGTGTTGTGTTTGTTATAATCCTTCATGTGTGTGTGTGTTGGGTGGTCTCTCTCAGGGTGTGTAGTGAAGCGCTGGCCTACTTCATCAGTCTGACCTCAGAGAGCCACAGGGAGGCTTGGAACAGCCTGCTGATGCTGCTGCTCACCAGGACGCTACGGCTGCCCGATGACAAGGCAGGAACACACACACACACACACGCACACAAACACACACACACCCCCCACCATGTAGACTGTATACATATGAATAGACGACACTTCTCCACCTAGCTGTTACGTTAGCAAAGCGGTGGTTGTTTGGCTGGAAAGACACAACCATAATATCTCTATCAATACATTTATTGACACATGTTGTTGTTGTTGTACACTGACCCGTGACTTGAGGGTTATGGGAAGTACAGTTCCCGAGCCTCCGACACCCTGTTCACTTCACTCGGAGCAGCTGTCAATCATGTCTATCGCACATCAAATAACTGATTAAAACCAAACTTGTCAGAGGAGTGAACACTTGAACACACATCAGCGTGATAACGACGACCTAAAATGACAGAGAACATGGAGGGGGCAGGATTTATGACCGATCGAAGTGTTTTGGCTTCACGTTTGGGGAGCTGTCATGTGATCCGTCTTTAGATAATGTCTGTGACACACACACACACACACACACACACACACACACACACACACACACACACACACACACACACACACACACACACACACACACACACACACAGAGAGTATACTTCCAACTAGTAGGTGATCGAGGCTGGGCAGGTGTGCTTCAGGACTCAAACGTTATGTAGCTCTGGATCATAAATACGGCCAACTGTGATTAAAATCTGAACCACGATCAGAAATAAAAGATATCATGGGGAGTTGATAAAATGTCCATTAGTTAAAAAGGACGGGGGTCAAAAATGTATTTGACCCTTTTTATATTTCCTTTAGTATTGATTTCATGTTTTTGTGAGCTGTCACCTATGAATCATGCACTCTCTGTGTGAGTGCATGATTCACCGATGATTCATGCAGCCCATGACTCAGGGTTTCTTTCCTGGGATTTTTAGAATAAAACTGTAGAAGTTGTTTTGTTAGAAAACAACACCAGCATGCAGCTTGAAGAGGAAATGTTGGCGCCGTGCAGCCAGCTTTAGAAAATAAAATAAAAAAAGAAGCCAATACCACACTAACCACTGCATCAACAAAAATTAGAGCAGTATTGTTTTAACGTGGACTGGCCGGCACCAGACTCTTGTGCAAGACCTGCTGTGAATTTTTGTAAAAACAAATCTTTTCTACACAAATTGTGTTTATTTGCCTGAATGCAATTTCGTAATTCAATTAAATTGCCCTTAAGAGCTGAAAAAACATGCATCAGTGAAGACAGAAATCTCCCCGACGCATTCATTTAACACCCTGCTGTGAACTCACTGGTCTCCCAGCGGGGCCAACACAACCCAGAACAACCACTCCTCTTGTCCTGTATATTGTAAATATTCAGGAAACATCTTTAGCAAATACTTTGGTTAGCAGGAATTATACTAGAACATGTTTACATGCTTTAATGTTCAAAAAAACACATTTTCTCATATTGTCTGTTTGAATATATACTAGTATTCAACCTCTGTCTGAAACACTCAGTTTTAGTGCCTGTCTCTTTAAGGCCCCTCCCAAAAACAAGTTCTGTCTGCTCTGATTAGCTTGTGAGAAATATATGGTTTCACCAAAGTGATATGTCTCCATTAAAGCACATACTGTACACCACTTGGTTAAAATCGTGGTGCCAATGTATGTTTTCGCTTTTCCTCTCCAGTTCAAGCCCCATGCGTCCTGCTACTACCCCCACCTGTGTGAAATGATGCAGTTTGACCTGATCCCAGAGCTGCGGGCCGTCCTCAGGCGCTTCTTCCTGCGCATCGGCTCCGTCTTCCATATCGCTGCTCCCGAGGGGACGGCGGCCCGAACTCCCGCATCCTAGAACGAGCGAGTTCTGGGACCACGGATGGAGCGATGGAGAGCGATGGCGGGCGGACATTGGTAACGGGTGGACACATGGGAGAACTTACCCCCGCTTCTGGACTGGAACCGATCACAGAGGGTGATGACGATAAGACTGTTGCTCTTCGGTGTCAGTTCAGGAGTCTGCATCGCAGTGTTCAGCTTTTCTACTGCGCTCAGCTTGCAGAGAAGTCTTTACCCTGTCCTTCCTCCCTTCTGTCTCTCGGGGTGAACAGCACTGTGACCGGCGCTCTGCTGACTGTTGTCATTCATCATCCCCCTGACACTCATCTCAACTTGTATTGACAAGAAAAGAACTGTAAACAAATAAGTTATTGTTATTGTACCTGATTTTGACTTTTTTTTTTTTTTTTTTTTTTTTAAATAACAAAAAAAGTACATGCTGAAAGCAAATGAACGATAATGGTGAATTCGACGAACTTTACATTTGCGGCTTTGCGGAAAATCTCTCGGCCACCTGTGCCTGTTATAAAATGATGACACCATCAGTGTCGCCCTTAATGTGAGTTTGGTGATCTAATCGGAATATGTTGTGATAACTTGTGTATCGATGCCCAATCCCAAAGCATTGTTTGTCACTTTAATGTTTGTGTTCCCTCTCATGTCTGTGTTCTTCAGCAGCGGGCTATTACCATTCTTAAAGAGACTTGAAACCACTCTGCATCTCTTACAACACTATCAAAGATCTACTGCGGCTCTGTTTGTGACGTCTTTGCTCTCTGTGACACAGCCGTCCTGTCGTCTTTATAATTCTTTGTCAATGAGATTTTTACTTATTTATTTTTCTCACTTGCTTTAATTTGTTTCGTGATTATTTGTTCAGGATAATTGCTGGTTTACAATGAAAGGGTTGGTTGAAAAACTGCCTACCTCCCTCTGCCATGCATTCCTTTGTTCGTTGGCCCAGTAAGCCTTACACTGAAGGGCTTAACATGGAGTCGACTCCTCCTTGCTTTAGATTTACAGCTGGCTCATAAAATCCTCCACTAATCCATCAGTTGGGCCTGTAAGGTGACACAGTGGTTGTGTATTTCCCACACTATTTTGCACATCTGTTGCCTAACGTTTGCCCATGTATTAACGCCACGCAGTGTATCAACTGGCTCCGGGTGGTTGGAACCCCCGTCAGTGTCGCGTCACAGTCGACAGTAAGAGTTCAACCAGGAACGGAGCGAAAACCAAAACTCGTATCTACAGAGTGGAATCTCTAGATCCTGGATCCTTAGTAGTTTATTCCATGCCTTTTTTTAAAAGAAGGATGTATGTAATTATTTAAAGTGCATTTAAATATTTTTTGAGAAGCATTCCTTCCCTCGCAACTATGGATGTCTACTTTTCTTCCCTAAAGCTAGGGAAAATATAAATATATATATATATACATACAGTAAATGAAAAAGCAGACTGTAAAGTTTTCAATGTAAGATACATAGAAATGAAAGTGCTATACGGTTCTATACATAATATTGTGATGTAATCTTCCAAACATTTGGTGAAATAATCAATAAACCTGAATTCTGATCCACTCTAGTGACTATTGATTCAGTTTTAAATGCTTTAAATCTTCCACAGCTAAGTCGCTATGAACATTTTGACTACCACCGTCCTCAAACAGGACGGTGGTACTAACATTAAGAATGGCTGCAGTCAAGGTTTTCTATGGCTGTGGTGCTGTGCATACCGGCTGGTAGAGCTTATTGTGGCTGTTGCTGTCATCAATGTTATGTTACACCTGTGCTCTCCCTGCTGTCACGAGTCAACACATGACTTGCTCAAGGGCACTAAAGCCAGTTCTCGTTCTGCATGTTTTCATGATGCCAGGCTTTACTGAGACCTACAGTGCCTAAAGTATTCAACCCATTTGGGTGTTTTTCCTAGCTGATTGCATTATATAATATATAATTTATAACTTACTTTTTTATGAGTTATGTAAGTAATGTATGTAATGGAACTAAAAAAAATCCTGAAAATTAAAAAAAAAAGAAAAGGGCATATGTAATTCCCCCTTTATGAAGCCTCTAAATACAATCTAGTGCAACCAATTATCTTCAGAAGTTACATAATTTGTTAAATGAAGTACACCTGCGTGCAATCAACGTGTCACCAGATCTTATTTAGTGGCGTCAAAGTAAAGTCGGTGAGAACACAGCACTTCATTCTTTTTTTAGAAGTCGTTTTTAATAAATTTTGCGTTGCTGGTTCTTTCCAGGGATTTCCAGCGTTTCTGTATAAACATGTCCACAGGGGGGCGCTGTGCTCAAACTGGTCGTGGGCCTGAAGCGCGCTACATTTTGGGGGTAACAAAGGTTACCATGGAGACCTCTCACATCCTTTGTTTTAGCAACTAAAGCGGAAAGCTGCCCAACAGCTGCTACATGGAGCCCTGTTAAGGAAAACGCCTTGTTACTAATCCTTAACACAGCAACTCGATAGGCAAACAATAAGGAATGTGACAGTGGCACTTAACTATCAACGTAATTCACGTAGCAGGGGTCAGAAGACACGCAGACTAGCTCTAGCGCTTTGAACCAGTTAGCGCTAACGCTAGCTAGCTGGGACTTCCTTGCTGCCAGCCGGACCTGCTAGCTCTCACGTGCAGTCTGGAAGTGACGCGTGAGAACCACTCTCCGGTGAGAGGAACACATTTTTCTTCCTAAACGTACTTTTATTCATCATTCTCTCCATGCTGGATAAAGCTGGCATTTACCTGACTGGACCAGACTGAACAGAGTCGAGCTGGAGCGGTGACGTTACGCAGGGAGCGTGACGGTGGGCGGATCTGAGGCAGCCAGTAGCGGACTAGGAGGTCTCCGTCGGCGTTTTAGCCAGACGGGCTAGCGATGACGGATCGGATTTCTCCTGCCGGGGTCAGGATTGTGAGCCACCAGAAATGATTTTATGGAGACCACCCTACAAGTAAGATATTCTAGTCCGTATGTGAATGTAATTCTCATGATTGTGGTCGGTGTGTTGGCGAAATTGTGAGAGAGAGACTGCGGGAGAGGGTGGGTTTTCCTCTCTGAATCCTGCTACGTAGAGGAAGGAGGTCGACAGATTTGAAAGAATGCGGATCCATCATTGTGTTTCCTTCTCGCTTCCCCCCTCAAATCTAACTCTGTTTTAACGCAAGCTATACTCGCAAACTGCAGGGTGTGATTTCTCCTCTGTAAATCCCCTTTCCGTGTTTACGGTCTACGAATTAGCGACTGCTCTCAGTCTATGACAGTGACAGCCATCTTCAGAAGCCTACATGTTCTTCAGTAGCTACAGCATCGCTGTATAGACGGAGCTGTGTGTATGTGTGTGTGTGTGACGCTTTGCTCCAGAATTAGTTGTGTAATGATGTCTGCTGTGGTGAAGTCTATTTGCAGCCGGAACAGAGGGTGAATTCACAAAGTGTCATTTTTACGCGTTGTGATGAAAGGTCTCAGCCCAGTGTTTATGACAGGAGAAGGGAACGGCCTGTGCTGCCTTCAGGGGCTCGTACTAAACCCGTCCTCTCGGTCGGAAATACAATTGCCAAAGTATACCTCGCATTGGAAATAAAATGTTTGTTGAATAAAAGCAGTAAAAGGACAACGTGAGTGAACTGCAGCGACCAGAACGCTAGAAAAGAGAACGCATTTACGTATTTTAGTTAGTTTAATAAAAAAGCTTTGTCACAGATAAAGAGTGAACAAAGAGTGACATACACACATATATCCCGCACCAGTAATGTACACAGAAATTAAAATAGTTATTTACATCGGTTTCTATCATTGTTCCCACACTGTTTGTCAGGTTGCCGTGTGGAACAGGGACTGGTCTCGGGTTGTATGACTAGATGGAGGTTTCTCGGAAGTGTAGTCGTAAGGGTTTAAAGGCCAGCGTGAACGATTCATCGCCATATGATTGTGAACCTCAGTCAACTCTGAAGGTGTCGTCTTACGTAATAGTGGGCTGGGCATGCAGAGAGCGGAGAGGGAGTGAAGACGTAGGAGGATACGTGCAAACATGCACACAAAGTGGCTACGTTACATTCTTGGATTTTGACAGCTTTTGCACGGACCGATTCGGGACGTTTTCACAGAGGGAGACTGGGGGGAGCCATCCGAGGAGGGTAGCCCCATTTTATTCAGTACTGCTGGTAAGACGCGCATGTTAGTCTTCGTCTTTATTTATTTATTTATTTCATAAAGTCTTCATATTAGCGATCAGGATGTGAATTTGTGTTTAATCTGCGGATTGATTACATGGAAACACATATGGACTCACACAAACCAGGACAGAGTCAGCGCACTGTCCGTGTATCCGTCAGTGGAGAGTCCAGATTCCACCGTCATAAACATAAACACGGCTCTGTACGAGTTAATATTTGAGCGTTTTGTCGTCCCGAATGTTGCATTCAGGTGCAAACACATCGTCGCGACTCGTCGAGTGTTCCCGTAGGAGCCGTGTGGTGTTTACATCAGCGCTGGGCTATTAAAACCCGAGCCACGTGCTGGTAGCTGGGGACCATGTGGCCATTGTAAACACTGCTGCCCTGTGGCTCTTTATCTCCTGGAACAGGCTGCTTACTTCTTATTTATTTTTTTATTACGGAATATGTCCAAAATACTCCGCTGAACGTGAGTCTGTAACAAGTTGTTTTTGGGGGCTCGATGAAACTCCAGCACTTTATTAGTTTGCCCAGCAGAGACTGTAGCGTGCGTCCATTGTGTAGGAAGAGAGTGTATACATGCATTATGAAATGCCACCAGCACTATTTGCATGGAGCTCCCCTTCCGTCCGCCTCATACACTAATGACTAGGTACAGCCACTTATTGTTGTAGGAAAGGTCGGGTTCCTTTACATGTTCTGGATCACCAGCAGGTCATGGTCCTCCCACGTGTGTGTTTGAGGGCAGGTATGCTCCTCTTAATGGACCAGTGACAGCAGGAGATGAGGGAAGGGCTTTGTCAGACAGTTGCTCTGTCAGGTTGTCTTTTGTTTCAGGGATGGCGGCTCTCTTCACTCTGTTTACTGGCTGCAGGACAGCGACATAAATCTAGATGGAAGTAAATGTTTACAACACATTGCAGCACTAATGTTAGGTTGTTTGTTTCCTTCATCATGATCGTTAACCAAAGGTAACATTAGTGCATCCTCTCTATCACCGGGCCCGACACCAGAATATTTTAGCCGTGTTGGAAGGCGGACGGGAGAATATTGTTGAAAGACACAAGCTGCATCTAATAACTAGTTGGTATGAAAATAATTTTTTTTAATTGTCTTTTTTGTTTTCAACATGTGAATCGTGAATCAAGGCTGCAACTAACAATTATTTTCTTATTCAATTAATATAAAATAATCTCTCTTTTTTTCAAAACATAGCGAGTTGCCGATTACATTTTCTGTCCTTCGACTCTGCAGTTAATTGACTTTGCAGTTGTACTATGAATGTATCTGCATACAAATATAATGCTTTATTTCAGCATCATGGCTCTTACATTTGAACAATAGCAGTTTGACTATGATTTCATGTAGATGATCAATATGGGAGTTCATATATTCCCCATTATTTATAGTACATTCTGTGTTTGACAAATGTACCAAACAACCTGCCTTTAACCCTTTCATACATCACGTAAGGTGATAGTAATCTTATGATGATATATATATATATATATATAATATAACCTGTGAGTTCATACTAAAACAGACCGGTATTTAACCCAGAATGTTAGCAGAGATGCAGGCCAGCATGGAAACATTCTGACCAACATCCAGCGCTGCTAATGAGATGATAACCTGTTGGATGCTGGTTATAGCGGCGCAAAAATCGGTTTTGTATCGAAATTCAAGGGCGTGCGTGAGTGTGACAGGATGCCGGTCAGCGTGTCGGTACCAGAGAGTCCGGCGCTCCGTCTGAAGGTCAGAGGTCACTGATTGGGAGATGGCGACTGTCTGCGTGGACCCCTCAAGGCAGACCGTCCCTCTGATCTCTGCTCACCTAAACCCCACCTCTCCCTTTGTCTCCCTCTCTCTCTCTCAGACACACACATCCGCTCTACGATTGTCTCATTAATATCATTGCCATCTGTTCCATATGTAACAGCCCAATTAGAAAGATGCACTTTGACCCTACCTGTCCAAATTTAATTTGAAAGTCTACAGCCATCCCCACACACTCCTCTTTTCTCTCTCTCACACACACACAGACACACACACACACACACACACACACACACACACACACACACACATATGTAATGACAGTGTGCTTATAGGCTATCCAGACTTTGACCTTTCATTGTTGTCTCTCTACAGGGCCTGAGCTGATTTGTCAGCCTTGTGTAGGTTTTGGTTTTCACCCCCCAAGTGTCCTCTGGATATCAGCTGACCATGGTGGTCTGAGCAGGTGAGAAGTCTGGCACAGCGTGTGTTCACACTTACCACAGCGAGGCTCGACCAAGAGAGGAGCAGAGGCGGACCGGAGCGACGAAGGACCAAAAGCAAAACGCATCTTTAAAGGCAACATGTCTCAGAACAGAGAACTGGTGGTCTTCTACATAAACTATAAACTCTCCCAGAGGAACTATCCTCTCAACCACATGGGACTCTCAGAGGATCCGAACAGGACTGACGGGGGGGAGGCAGGGTCGGGTGAGGAACAGCGGGTAGCGTCGCACGCCAACGGGACTTTCAATGGCACGAGTCCCGGGACCCCGCCGGCGTCCCCGCTGCGGCAGCAACGGTTGCCGTCGACGGCGAGCCTGGACGCGGTGAAGGAGGCCCTCCGGGACTCGGCCAACGAGTTCGAGCTGCGATACGCCCGGGCCTTCAGCGATCTGCACAACCAGCTGCACATCACGCCAGCCACGGCCTACCAAAGCTTCGAGAACGTGATGGACGAGGTGTTCCGGGACGGGGTCAACTGGGGCCGCATCGTGGGGCTCTTCGCCTTCGGTGGGGCGCTGTGCGTGGAGTGCGTGGAGAAGGAGATGAGTCCACTGGTGGGCAGGATCATCGAGTGGATGACGGTCTACCTGGACAACCACATTCAGCCCTGGATCCAGAACCAGGGAGGATGGGTGAGTCTCTCACGCACAGAGAAAAGTGTGTTTTGTTTTTCGGTGCTTGTGGTATGATGTTGGGTGCTTGATCGGGAAAGTGGGTCAGAAGTCAATTTTGACTTGCCCCTATACAAATTGTTTTATTTATTAGCGGCTAGCAAATATCAAAATGACTCAAGTTAATTGCCATGTTTGATCTTCATGTTTATTAATGGAAAAGGAAGCAAGATGGCTCAGTGTTTAGCTATGGAAAAAACAGCGTTTAATTATTTTACTGGGCCAGTGAGTTGCTAGATATACTAGTCCCGACGTGGGACACGTCTTAACTTGCCCCGGGCAATCGGGCAATCCTTATGGTCGAGCCCCGATCACGGGCCTGTTGGTCAGCTCTGCCTGGCCCGACCTCCAGTGACAATGCCTCGTTGGTGATACAGTCGTCTAATGGACAAAAGAACATCCAGAGCGTCGTTTTTATTCCATCCTACATGTTGAGACTTATTTTACGCAAATGGGCCAGATAAGCCAGCAGGTTAACATTTCGATTGCATCGGCCTCCGTGAGATTGTGACACGACACAGAATTGGGGTTGACCCTTTGACCAGCGGAGGAGAAAAGACTAAAGATTAGATATAACAGACCTAGATAAAGGCAGCACACTCGTGCTATTAAAAAAACCCCATCTGTGCTTAAAAACAAAATGTTTGTGTGGTCAGCAGCTGGTTCAGCTGTTCTCTAATTGATCAGCAGCACGGAGCTCAATGAGCTGGATCGAAGTGGGAGCTTAACGGGCTGCATCAGGGCTTTGTGGCTGTTTGCAGCCGGCCTGCCTGGGGATCGAAGTTCTCTCATCGCAGGGTGGGATGAGGTCCGGGGCTTTTACAGATCGCCCTTTGTTTCACTCTGGTCAGTTGATTGGCTCTGTGCTTTGTTGCTTTCCCCCTCTTCTTCCACTATCTGTACATTATTTTCCCCCCTCTCCTCTCTTACGTTCTTCACCAAGGCAGCTGCCTGCAGATGAAAGCTCCTTTTTTTTTTCTCTGGGCTTAGCTGGAGAGTGGGCTGTCCTGGTACCGACAATCCCAGTGTGTGTTTGTGTACGCGCCCTCGCAAACACCTCCTGTACAGTTGAGGTCAGCTCTTTTCCTTTGTGCCGACCATTTGATGGCATGAAGGAAAGGGGGGTGAGGGGAGGGGCTGGTTGTATTTGCTGCAGCGCTGCACAACGCCAGGTCGAAGTTCGATCCTATGGAAACTGACGAAATGAAAAATCTCATTGGGCAGACACAGTGGCAGACCTAGAATCTGTTTATTTATTTCAGCGGTGGACTGGAGATAACACACAGGAGAGGGCGATGCAGTTTTGGGAACCGGTGACAGGATAGTAAAGGCCAAATCCATGGAACATATTGATGTCGGTTGTTGTTTTTGTTGAAGGGATGCTGCAGCATCTTTCCCAGCGGCTCCTGGAGGTCTGGTCTCATAAATACTCTCCTGGTGGCCATGTTTTTAACAACGCTAACACCGTTTCTTAGGCAGCGTTGCGCTGTCCGTCTGTCACTTTGGTTCAGCATAGAATGTTTCAACACGTCCCGGATGGATCGCTATTAAAGTTGGTGCCGACGCTCACGTTCCCCAGAGGGTGAACCCCAATGACTTTGTTGACTTGTCACATGTAGTGCCACCATGACGTCAACAATTCGAACGGGTCCCTTCTTCGCTTTGGTTTACGAGCAACCACAAAGTACAGCTTCAGATAATGTGAGAATTTGTTGGTATGATTTGTCCCGTAGCCTAAACAGCAGTGTGTCGAGTGAGCGTACAGAAAGTAGAGGCCCATCCAGGGTGAGGATCAATCAACCATGAAGAGGCTGGTCTAATGGTTCATCTAGTCTCTCATCCCGACCACTCATAAATATTTTTAACACTGTCGTTGGACTGCAGTGGGTTGATCACTATGATCTCATGGAGTTAAAATCAACCAGACACACACACACACACACACACACACACACACACACACATATCTTTCATAGACCGTTTGCTCAGCAACAAGTCAGACTAACGACACCAGTTGCTTGTGGTTAGTGTCTCTGATGTCTGTGCAACCTTGACTTGGAGAAGTAAGCGACTTTGTCTGAAATGCTGAATGGATCAGCGTGTTGAGAGTATCCACTGGTACGGTTTCACTTCTCCTGCGGTCAGCTAACATCATCCTGAGCACATGATGCCACTTCCTTCCCTGCTAAGCTTTGTATAATTCACTTTTATTCCGTTTTTTTGAGCGCCTGGCGCTGGGGGGGAAGAAGAGAGAGAGAGAGAGAGAGAGAGAGAGAGAGAGAGAGAGAGAGAGAGAGAGAGAGAGAGAGAGAGAGAGAGAGAGAGAGAGAGAGAGAGAGAGAGAGAGAGAGAGAGAGAGAGAGGATGTGTGTCCCGTGTTGGTGATTCATAAGTTGACTCTCGCCTCAGGGGGTAGTCCCGAGCTGCAGTGGCAAACTAAAATAGAGAATTCAGTAGGTGGTTTTGCTGTTACAGTCCTATCATTTCTTCCCATCGCCGTATTGCTCCCCCTCCCTTCCCTCTTTGTCACAATATCATTACGTTCTCTCTCTTTTTATGTGCTTTCTCTGTTCAAAGTCAAGCTCCGCTCTTGAGAAAAGCCCACATGAGACTTTGTTGTTTTTCCTTCCCTCTGTCTTTTATTTCCCCCTTTCTTTCTTCCTTCCTTCCCTCCCTCCCCCGACGCTTCCTCAGAGGGATGAAGCACGGCAGATGTGGGAACCTGAGTAAAGCTGTGAGTGCTAGCTGATGAAATATTAGTCTGCTCTGAGCAGCAGCAAGGTCACTTTCACTTCACTAGATCCCTCTGTATGGCAGTCTCATTGTTGCTTCACAAATATCTTAATGTCTTCTGTTAGGAAGGAGAAAATAGAGGGGGAACGACAGGACTGTTTGTGTGTTGGTAGAAAATATGGCATGAATGGATGATGAAAATCAATCGAGGTGAGGTTTACAGGTGTTTGCATAATTAGTTGATTTGAGCTCAGAGGTATTTCCCAAATGTTGAGAAGAGAAGTGTATTTGTGGTTGTCTGAGCTCCGTAATCCGACACTTGAGAAGAGACTCCAGGACAGCACTGCGTTCACAAACCAACAGCGTATGGAGGGAAGCTACAGTTTCTGCCGTGTGGTGTAGCCATACTCTCGAGCTGCCAACCCCAGACTGTATGGGTTGTAGCTGCTGCATCGCAGTAAATTATGTTTTGCGCCGCAACACCATACAAATGGTAACTTCTGTCTAGATCTGTGACTGGAGAAGTTCTGATACCACTTGTTTCTGGGTTATTTCGGTCGAGCACCAACACCCAGCCCTAGTTCATATAAAAAGAAGCAGTCCTTTTGAACTGAATAGTCGAGGCGACGGTTAAAAGTGAAAGGTGTTTTGCACAACAGAGCAGACCTCGCTGTCGGATAATAAAAAAAACGGGATAAAGCCTCAGCCTAAATGATCCCGCCGGAGCTCATTCCGGAGGATATTTGACAATAGTTGGGGATGTGAGATGAATATGCTCAACGGCCCCGACTCTCCCGCCACCGCATGTGGTGTTAAAAGAAGCGCACGAGCAAAGCCGTATATTGTCAGATAATAAACCTTGGCAGGCAGCAGAGGTAGAGACAGTGCCACCGACCTAATAATGCCGTTTCCAGCGGAGCGAGCGATGGCAGTGATTACTCAGTGGAGATTGAGCCGCCTCAGGGCGGGGGTACGGGGTTATTACCAATTATAGATGAATAATATCTCCACCTGCTACTGGGGGAAACGATGTTTTTTTTTTCCCTCTCTGACAGACTAATAAAGGCTAAACTCATTTAGAGGAAGCACACTGCCACGGTCTGGGGAAGCTTGGCTGGAGCTGGGGCGGGGGGGGGGGGGGGGGTTTCAGTACAGAAACAAGGGAGAAAAAAAGAGCCCATTATCCCAGTTGTGCTGTTGACGGTCTCTGTAAGGTCAAGCAAAAGTTAACTACAAGAAAAATGTCCTCAAGCAGTGAAAGTCTGTCTATTTTTCTATCGCCTCTGCCACCAATGGCTGTATACAGTACACATGCACCATGTTCAGCTCCAGCACCTATTGGATGAGGTCTGGCGACATCCTCTATAGTCTCATTGTCAACAAATCTCAAGAAACGACCAATCACAACGACCTGTGCCTTAGAGCTCTGTTGTTGTCCAAAAACGATAAAGAAAGAAACAAACCAAAATGCATCAGTGATTCTCTCTGTTGTTGTGTCTGACATGTTCCTTCTTTACCCTGAACACACACTGTAGCTTATGTTCAATCAAACTACACACCGTCCTGCTGCTGGTAAGACCGGAGCACCCAACGCATATCCATCCGCGGCTAAAAGTAGGCCCCAACAAATTCACAATTTACTTCTTTAGAAACTGCAGTGTCCAGCTATTTATAGAAATTACTGTTTGTTTGTTTTTTGATGAATAACAAATGGATAAATAAATGAAATGATATATCCATAACCGAAAGATGATGACTTTATTTGGGGGTGGGGGTGACATCCACATAAGTAGTGATTAGGGGGAAGTTGGATAATATTGAGAGATGGACTCGCATATTGTTTGTTTTGGCCTTTTTTCATGGGAGTTGTTGACAGAAGCAAAGATAGACAACATGTTTCTCTGTCTGTGTGATTGTGAACGTATGCAGGCTGGCTGTTCTGTAAAGTGGGTTAGACACTGAGGCTGTAATTAAAGACCCGTGGCGGGTGAGGCCATTGACTTGTTTTGACTAGGGAAGCACCTGAGCTTCCTTTGTGCTTTCTCCTTGACAGACTTATTATCTCTCTCCCTCCCTCTCTCTCTTTCTTTCTCTCTCTGTGTAATTAACATGCACATAGGATAGGCACATAGATCCACTGAGTCGTCTGTCAGACTACCCTACCGGAGAGGAGCAGGAAATCTCACCCATGGGACCTATCCGGCCCGCCTCTCTCTCTCTCTCTCTCTCTCTCTCTCTCTCTCTCTCTCTCTCTCTCTCTCTCTCTCCCCTCACCCCCCCCACCCCACACACACACACACCCTTCATCCTCCATACGTGCACCCCTCCCACTGCCACCGATCGATTTTTGTCCCTTATTTTTCGATCTGTACCTCCCTTCCTCCTCCTCTATTCATCATTTTCTGAGCTCCTTTATTTCCACCCTTGTCTGCCCTTCCTCCCCTCTCCCTCCTCCCTCTCTACATCCACCTTAACAGACTGCAGTGGCCAAACATATTACAGAGCAGACGTGCGGCCGCACGCCTCGTCAATCTCGCCGTTAACCTCGCGTGCCCTTGTTCCAGTGTGTGGTTTTTTTTTCCTCCCCATGTCAGTTTGTTTATCAGAAACATTGTTGGCGCTATCGATCCCTCTGACTTGATCCCTCTGCTCCCTAGACCTCCACCCCCACCTGTGCAGCTGCCTCCGCCGTCCCTTCATCTTTCCCTTCATCTTTCCCTTCATCATCCCACTTTGACTCTCTCTGTCCCATCCTCCTCCTCCTCCTCCTCCTCCTCCTCCTCCCTTTATCGGCTCATATTAACGGCTCACATGTGGCTAATTAGGAGGGATGTGTGTTTTTTGCGTCTTTCTGGGTTTTCGTTTTAAGGACGGTGTTTTTTAGCTCATCGGACAAAGTTTCCGTGAGCCGATCGCATGTTTGTTTGTCATCACACGGCGCAGACTGGTTGTTGTTGTTGTCTCATACATTCGAGCATTCTATTGTATGGTGGCGCGCAGCAAAGGGGAGGGGACAGCTCCAAGTCAGACTGGTCATGTGACTACCTCAAACAAAGGACCTGTGGCCACACACACATACAGGAATTTGCCTTACTGGCTTTTTAGTTTTACCCGACAGGTGTGTCTTGCTTTGTAGAGAAAGCCATCGCTTGAAGCGTCATTGCCATTGTCTCGATTTTTTTGTGACACACATAGAATCCACACACAAATGTAGACAATGCTCCTAAAAACCTTTTTTGCATGGGATCAATGGCGGCCACTTTTGTTCGAGCGGCGTCAATAAACGCCTCTGTGTGGTGGGCGGTTCCATGCAGACCGCTCTCTGGATGGTTTCATGTGAATGCAGCGGCTCAGCCGTGGACGGGTCTCATTGTTTTTGTATGCGTGTGCTCAAGCTTAGACATTAGTATTTCATGATGTGTGTGTGTGTGTGTGTGTGTGTGTGTGTGTGTGTGTGTGGGTGTGGGTGTGGGTGTGGGTGGGGGGCTGCATGCGCGTGTTCGGACTCAACGTTGTGTGTCAGAGTCCCAGCTTGACAACGACAGCAAACAGATTGCATGATTTAGTCGCCTCCAGCTCCACGACAAGAACATCAGGGACGCCTCGTGTGTTTGTGTGTGTTTGTGTGTGTTTGTGTGTGTTTGTGTGTGTACGAGAAGATGTAGAGACTCTCGTTTGCCATTTTAAGGAGAGGGACTTGGCCAAACCATTCCTGCGTGGTTGCAGGAGGCGGTTACGTGCTCACGTTTGGTAGGAAATGGGCTGTACCATTCCTGCAGGATCATTCCATCTTACTTTTGCTCCATTTTAGATGGGACATTTGAACTGTATATTGTGTGTGTGTGTGTGTGTGTGTGTGTGTGTTAGTTACAGCTTCTGTCAGAACATCAGTTGGTCATGTAATAGACAAGACCTGCAGTCCCGGAGCATCTCACACACACACACACACACACACACACACACACACACACACACACACACACACAGCAGTGAGACTTCAATGCAGCCTCTAACGTCGACTATTTGCTGCATTTAGACTGCAATAGATCCTCTCTCTGTCTCTCCCATCCCTCTTTTAGAAACACACACTGGTGTCACAGCAGCGAGGAGCCCGTATGCTCCACACCCAGACGCTGTTTATGTATATGGGACAGACATCCAGCTGTGTAATAGATGCTCGTCTGTAGTGCCGGCGCACTGCAGAGCGCGGAGCTTTTGCCAGACTGGTAGACACCAGACTACCACCGCAGTTCCCCGTTAGACGGCGAGGAAGACGAGGGCAAGTGACTCAGCTCGATGAGGACGAGGGTTTGTGGGTGAACGGCTCACGCTGGAAGTGAGCGTGTGCTGCACATTTCTACGTGCGTACGAGCCGAACAGCTGGGCGAGCGACGACGCCGTGTTCGGTTGCCTACGTGCTGCTCCACTTCTCCGAGGCTTAGTGTTGAAATCAGGTCACGAGTATACACCCCCCCCCCCCCCCCCCCCTCCTTCCATCTTCCTCTCCCCTCTCCTGTCTGCGTGCCCCCTCAATTTTTTTTTTTTTACCTCTCTGTTCCAGCCCACATCCCTCCTGCGACACATTCGTTTTCATTTTTTTCTCCCCCGTCTTCTGGCTTCTCGCAGCAAAGCCAGAGCATCCGCCTGCATCCTTCTCCTCTCTGATTGCATTTCATCCCGGCTGCTCTCGCCTCTCCGTTTTCTCTCTCCATGCTCATATCTGTGATCAGATTATGGAGCATATCATGGGATTAGCGAGTCTCATGGCATGTATTAAAGTGCGCGAGCTGAGGAATGGATGGAGAGGGTTGATGAGTATTTCATGGTAATGCGGCGCCCGGCCTCGTAGAGCGCGAGGGCTAAATGATGATAAAGAGCGTCGTTGCCATCATCGTTATATTCATCACTCTTTTTTTTTTTTCTTTCTTTCTTTCTTTTTTTTTTTTTTTTGAATGGCCGAGGGGGTAAAGCAATAAAGTCAAGAGATATCCTCCGTGGCTCTGCAATAAGAGAGAAGAGATAATAGGAAGAGAGAACAAAAACGGGCCCACAGATACTCATCTGCACTGAAGTGATTCTGGGGAATCGGCTTCTTTCATGTTGTCAAACTTTATGAAAATGAAGGGAAGTGTAGTTTCAAGGAAATCTGTCACTGAGCCTCACCTCACTTTACTCCTCATGGGTTTCCCCCTTTTTTCAGTTTCCTGTCGTTTTCGTCAGCCTCTGCTTCACCCTCCTACTTTTGTTCTAGTTCTGTCTCACTTCTTTCTCCCTCCCTGCCTCTTTTCATGTCTTTCAGTCTTTTAGTTTCCTCCTCTTAACGTCTGTGTCTCCATCACCCGGACAGATGGCAGGTCTCGAGGTCATGGTGAGGTGTCTGGGTGGGGTGATGGCCTACAGGGTGGACGGTTTTACCGTGGAAGAGAGAACCCCCCCCCCCGGTCCTCATAGCTTCAGCGACCTCTCTCTGTTCCCCCTCTCTGTGTTTACGCTCCCCCAAACATGTGCTCTCTCTCCGCCAGAGGTAAGAACACACAGTCCTGAGTCCATGGCCTTCCCGGTGTGTGTGTGTGTGTGTGTGTGTGTGTGTGTGTGTGTGTGTGTGTGTGTGTGTGTGTGTGTGTGTGTGTGTGTGTGTGTGTGTGTGTGTGTGTGTGTGTGTGTGTGTGTGTGTGTGTGTGTGTGTGTGTGTGTGTGCTGACAGAATGGGGTTTTGTGGAGAGAGAGAGAGACGGCCCCCAGAGCGGGGCAGGGAACAGATTGGAGTCTGAGCCTCCGTGTCCTGACTCATTAATCTCCTCTTTAATTCATGGTGTCACCGCCGGCTCGACACACGTGCACACGCACAGAGACGGCTCCGCGGTCCAAGAGGAACCATCGAGACGCACCGATGCTGGCACAAACGAGGGGAGGTTTAATGATTCAATTTCCTCATTTTTCACTCGCTTCCTCTCCGTTTTGAAATGATTCATCAAGATTCAGACCAGTTCAGTCGCCCTCTCACCTACCCCTCAACCAGCATTGCTCTCATGCTTGAGGTGGTGGCGGTCTAGCCAAGAATGTGAAGTCAACAAGAGTGTGAATGACTGATGGACGACAACCTGCAATAGAAAGTTACTCTAGGTCTCCATGAGCGCAGAGGAAGAACGAGGAAAGGTTGACGAGTTATAACCACACAACTTTCCCTGAACTTGTTTCAAAGCTGACACTTAAGTTCCTTCTTTTCATTTTTTACTTGGTGTTGCTGCCTGTTGGCTTTTTGTTTTAAAATGTCATCTTTTCTTGTTCCTAGCAGTGCGTCGTAAAAATAAGTAGAGGGAAACCACGTCCAGTGCATAAAGAGCCCTGTTTATACAGACTAAAGCTGACATATGAAATAGCCACACAAGCAATGGAAGAAGAGCTTACGCCATATGAAACATGCACATTTCAAGCGACACAATTTGAATGGATGCACTCCTCTTCAGGCATCAGCAAGTGTATGTATAATGTACATATTTTCCTCTCATTTGTCATCTTTTTGGCTGTTAGCCTGAGCAGTCTGTCTTGTTTTGATTGAGCTCGACTCCCCTAAGTATCACCCGGCGTCTGCTCTTGTCACTTGCTGAAGTGGAAACCTTGAACCAGGACTTCCCCTACTTGCTCATTAAAGGGCATCAGTTAAATGCCTGAGCTGTAAGCTGCCACTGTGCCGTGGGTTTTCTCCGCTTAGCTCTACCGCAAATTCCTACCTTTCCTGGTCACACAGGGTCTTTGGCAGTTGGCCCGACTTCCCTTGTTGCTGAAAACACCTCTGTGATTGTGTAACGGGTGATGAAGGGTCAGAAGGCCTTGAGGAGGAGCAGGAAGTGATGGAACTCGTGGAGATGAGGACATTGATAAGGAGGGAGGAACAATCACTCGCATTGTGGACCTTTTTTCTCAATTGACCTCAGATTCTGTTCCGTAAAGATTGAAACCGCCAGGCCACGAAATAGACTGATAGACGCACTATTGATGATAGTGAATACAGTAATTCCAATCATGTGATGGGATGACACTCTTGATAAGCGTGAGGGTTATGAAGTTGTGCTGCAACCGAACTGAGGATGTGTTGAGACCGACACAAGTCTAACTATGTTCCCAGGGTCCAAAGTTCTCCAGCTCAGTGTCCTCTTGATATGACACATGATCGGGACCTCTTTATGTTCTCAACCATGTATGCTTTATCTAGGTCAACTGACTCACCTCCGGCTTATAGTCCACTGATGTTATACACCTTCAAACCTAGGCCCTCACATTTGCAGGCGTAGGTTTTTATCTTTGGACATTGATATCGCCACAGTGGCTGAAGGATTTTTTACTTTTTCAAACTGCATTTGAACTGCGAAGATGGCCCTTACCAATCTCTCACAATGTTAGTTTATATAGTTTAACATTGGACCTCGTGGACATAGGGATGACCCCAGGTAGCCAACGTTTGGGGCTCCAGCAAAAAAATATTTATTCAGTACCTTTTGTAGAAGCACTTTTGGCGGGAATTCCACCGTGGTGCACAGTCTCTACAAGCCTCATTTCAGAGACTTCCAAAGTCTGAAATCCTATCTTGTCTCAGTTTAGGATGATGTATAGGATTTTAGGTATGACAGACACATGTTTCCTAACTCCTAGCCTATCTAAGGACAAGTCCAGCTCTATGAGGAGGCCTGGTGGTTCCAAACATCACCCTTTTCACAATATTGGACTTTGCTTTTGGGGACATTCCATGCTTTAGAAATGGTTTTCTACCGTTGCTTAGGTCAATATGCTCTGGTTTTTAGGCAATTTTTGGAACTTTATACACACAAATATGTGCCTTTCTATATCACTTCCAATTATTTGGACGCAGGTGGACCCCAATCAAGTTCTAGAGGCATCTCAAAGATAACCACAGCAGACAGGAAGCAGCTGAGCTGATTATAAAGTGCCAGAGCACAGCGTCTGAATACATTATCTATATATTAACATTATTTATCCTCCAGAAAGACCATTGACGCGTTTGTAAGTGTTGAATATATCGTCTCAAATACTGTCTGTCCTTCAGCTTGACAGTTTAGGTTTTGTTACAGCGCCGTGTCTGTGTGTCCTCAGGAAGCTTATCTGCCGTTCCCTTTGATCTCGCCGAGTCACTGTGATCTCGTGATCCGCTCGTGGACTGTTTGTCTGGATGTGAGGCAGAAGTCACAGCACGCACATCTCATCCACACACTTGGAACTTTACACGCGCTCCCGCGTCATATGAAGTCACCCTCTCCGTGTTTGCTGTAAATTGCACTCCATCAGTCGCACGGATGCAACAGTGACTTTACTCAATAAACAGAAACAGGCCATGTGGTGTTTACGTGTACACATCCCGAGTGTTGCAACTCGCTGGAAATGTTGCTCAACTACAGCTGATATTTGTAATATTAAGAGCAGCTTCTTCATGTGACTCCTCAGGGATCTTCAGGCTTTGGGTCCCTGGCTTCTTGTGAACTCTCGAACTGTGGTCCTGCTTTCGATTTTCCTGCCTAACCCCATGTGCTCAGACATTTGCCAGATCACTTTTGGGATTCTTTAAACCAGCTTTTCTGTAATACCGTCTTCAGTTAGACAACCTTAGGCTTAGAAATAAGTTGTTCTACAGTATTCTATAAAATATTTACAGTCACTGCTAGTGTGACTTAGATTCAGTGATAAAGAGACAACCAATAAACCCTCCCTTTTTCTTTCATTCCTCAGTCGTTCATTGACTGACTGTGCAGATGTGGCCTTTATGGTGACTCATCACATTCTGGACATTCATGCAATTGCGCATGCAGAGATACGGAAAACGCCCCGTTGTAAAGGAAGTATAGAGAATTCTCTCTAGATCTAGATTGCTATTGTCAACTCTTAGCTATTCAAAGGGAAGGCGCACTGAAAGCGGCCCTTATATGTGAGAGTGCAAGGGAAAATACGTTTGTCAGCTTTCTATCACCGCAGAGACGTTTCAGGTTTGCAACACTGAGAACCCTCTGGAATCTTATCTGCCTGTGAATGGGAGCTTCAGCTTCCTTTGCAGCGTCGGTACCGTTTGGTCACAGACACCATCTCTGAGTCCAGCCTGGACGTCCTGTGCTCCGGGTCACTAGGAAGTCTCCCTTGTCTGTTGAAAGCGAGCTGTCTAGGTCAGATGTTCGCACACAGAGACTCTCACAGTTTAAAAAGAAACTTGATAACACAGCTGAACATTATTATCACACACTAATGCGTGTTCTTCTTTGCAATAAATAGCAGTTGTAGATCGCTGTGTGAAAAGCCAATCGTCAGTTCTCTGTCACGCCTGACAGTCAAGCAACTGGTTTTGCTTCCAAGTATATTTTTATTGCACCATAACGAAGATTGACATAATTCTTCACAATGAGCTCTAACCTAATCGTTTACACGGTAAAGATCTTAGAAGCACACAGACGGTTATTGTGTCTATTAGGCTGCACATTACAGAGACGCAGAAGGAGATGAACAGATTTCTCTGTCTCTGCTCAAACATGCTGATACAGACTGAGCGTCTGATGTCACGACTGCAAATACGATTGCTAATATGAACGCAATGTGCTTTCTCAAAGTGTCCCCAAGTTATTGAATATCAATTCATCTCCAACCCAATTTTTACCTGAAAAGGAACAGGATGTGATGTATAATCGTGTGTGTGTGTGTGTGTGTGTGTGTGTGTGTGTGTGTGTGTGTGTGTGTGTGTGTGTGTGTGTGTGTGTGTGTGTGTGTGTGTGTGTGTGTGTGTGTGTGTGTGTGTCGTGGTCAGAGGCTTTCACCATCGGGGGATTTGAGTGTTGCAGCTTGTTATGGTGCAACACCGGAGCAACCGACAAGTCTGAGCTGATGAATAGGAAGCTGCTGCTAATGATCGTTAAAATGCTGCTTTCTCCACATGTAGCACTGGGCCATATATCAGCCACGGAGATGGACCTACAAGCCCAGACGCACACATCACACACACTAATCAGCAGCTTTCCAGTAGCCGTGGCAACCGTCTGCGGAATCTTCTTCCCTGTACCCCCCCCCCCCCCCTTCTCGCTCTTTCTCTCTCTTTATATCCAAACCTTTTGCTTTCATGAGCTAATCCTTCCCTCATCCTTATTTTTTTTCCTCTGCGGCTAACGAAGAAAGAAAGTTAGACCAAGTAAAAAAAAAAACAACTAAAAAAAAAACCCAGAGACGAGGCCTGAAAGCGCTCTGCAGGCTGCTGCTTAGCACCTGATGTCCTCTGGGAGCGGAGCGCACATACAGAAATAAAGGTGTGACCGTGTGAAAGGGAAGCGGGAGAGAGTAGATAAAGACCGGGTTTACCTGCCGGGTGAGACGAGGGGAGATGGAGCACATCAAACCTGACATGTGCACAGTGAGCTGACTGGTAATGCTGGGGAAGGAATCAAACAGAGGGCCTCTCACTAGAGTGCCAAATGTGTGTTCATCCACAGCTGAAAATAGTCCTCAAACAACCTTAAAGCTACAGTTGGTTATTGATCGTTAAAGCTGCTTTTCCAATTAGTATTAAATAATTAGAATAATAACATCAGAAAAGAGAGCTATGAACAGTATCGGATCTTTGTCTGCTTTAAGCTTTCATAACCAATAAGACCTGTTCATAACCAATAAAACCTGTTCATAACCAATAAGACCTGTTCATAACCAATAAAACCTGTTCATAACCAATAAGACCTGTTCATAACCAATAAGACCTGTGTGAGGAAAGCTGCTGATTAGTGTGTGTGATGTGTGCGTCTGGGCTTGTAGGTCAACTTTCTACAGCCATTGAGGGAGCTTTTTCCTTTTGCATCTCTTGGCATTATTACTTCAGTACACATATAATGAAACATATAATGTTTCATTATATATTTCCAGCCCGCTTGAAGGACAACATGTCTTGACATGTCTGTCTTAAAGGTGGCGGTCACCATCACAAGGTGCTCTGCTCTGTTCTCTACACCCACATTCCTCCAGCCTTGTCATGGAAAATCTCACAGAAGGGGACGGCCAGTCGTCAGACTGACCTTTTTTTATTTGAGATCGAAGCCGCAGTAAAACATTAGCTCATATTTCACGATGTACCGTGTAATCGCATTATGTCATTACTTACTGTAATGCTATTTATCAATCCCCTGTGGCGGATTCCACCTTTAACTTTGATGCTGCTGAGTCATCATGGTGCTTAAGAGCAACTTTGCTCCTGTGCATATATCCACCCAGCCTCTTGTTGCGCACTCTGTGGTCTGTCTTGGCCCACTTAGACTCCTGGGTATCCGTCCATGTTGCTGTCTGTGTTACATTGATAGTTTAGTTGGTTCCTACTAAAGACTCTTAAAAGCCACAAGTAATATAATGTAATTTCCCAGAGCAGATGGGCTCCGTAGTTATTAGCAAACAGGAGTCAAACGAAAAGGGGATTTTGTTGGGCACTATTTTCAGCTGCGGACTGATACACATCCGGTGCTCCGGTGAGTATTTCCAGCTGCGGGACGGCGTATCTGTGCTCGACTCAAAATAAACTTCAGTGTGGGTGTTCATCATAATGACGGAACATAACATTCAGTGTCAACACTGTTGTCATGTGCGTCATGAGTAACTTCGATAGTTCATTCTGGTTTTACAGCTAGCAGGAAGGGCCAGTTTATACTTTCTGTGTGCTGTCCGAAGACAAATGTTCACTCCTCCTTTGGCAGCTGACTCCCGAGCAGAGAGCAGAGAGAGATTCCTCAGTTAATAACGAGGCCTTTCTGTTCAGTAGGTGAGAGGAATGAGGTGGGTTGAAGGTGGAATCCTCTCCTTGAGTGAAACCTCCAAACGTGCTCCTGCAGTTGGAACTCTGTCGCATATTGACACATTCCTCAGATCCTACTCATGGACTGGGCAATGTGACTCAGGTAACAAAGGTAAACGCTCCTGCAGATTGTTTGCTCAAAGAGTCTCTACAGGATGCAGTTTACTGTAGATGTGTTTATCTAGAGCTGAGCCATGAATGAACAGAGCTACTGTGAGAGCAGCTCGTCTCTTCCCCCCCCCCCCCCCCCCCCCCCCAAATAAGAACAAATAAGAGCGCTGCGCGGATGACGTATTTTCGGAGGCCAATCCCGGAAGTTGGCATCAACAAAAAGCCAAAGGGAATTTTGGATTACTGCAGGAAATAAACTCTGTGGCAAGCACAAGTTTGTCATACTTAGACATTTTGTTCAGCAACATCTCCACCATTATACACTGACATACGTTACTGTGGTGATGACACACACATTGAGCTGAAAAACAGTTTCTGGTCAAGGCTGTAGCGAGTCGTCCCCCCCCCCCCCCCTTATCTACCACCAGCACATTCACACCCTGCATATTCTTAGAAATATTAGCCGCAAAAGCCAAAGATTCCTTTCCTCAGAAGCGCTCCTCTGCATCATATTGCAACGTGTACAAAGAATAAACTAAATAGATACGCCCGGCCCCCTTAGTAACCCGCTAACTATGTAGTCTCATTGTTGGTGAGCTTCCTGAGGACTGAGGGAGCAGTCACTTCATTGTTCAGGCTTGGTCCTGGTGGTGTTGATGATGTCACCAGAGAAACCAGACTCCACAGTTTGTGTTATTAAACAGAAGTCCGAGTGACTTAAAACTCTTGGAATGATTCTCTGTCTCTGTCTCTCTGTGTGTGTGTGTGTGTGTGTGTGTGTGTGTGTGTGTGTGTGTGTGTGTGTGTGTGTGTGTGTGTGTGTGTGTGTGTGTGTGTGTGTGTGTGTGTGATCAAAATGTGCACATCGTGCATTACTCCTCGGCTCAGAATATCATTTCTGCATGTGTTTCCCTTTTGCGAGTTGACGTTTTTCTTTATACCTCTGACTAGTTAAGGTGACCTACAGGCCATCACAGCAGTCTGCACTGAAATGTTGACGCCGTAGTGATCCTCAGTGTGAAGCTTCGTACTCATCGCCACATCATGGCGTCATTGGTCGCAGTCATGGTAACATTGCTGTCACATCATATCGGAGATGATGCGATTATTCCCTGAGCCGATATATATATATATATATATATATATATATATATATATCTCTCTCTCTCTCTCTCTCTCTCTCTCTCTCTCTCTCTCTCTCTCTCTCTCTCTCTCTCTCTCTCTCTCTCTCTCTCTCTCTCTCTCTTGGAGAGATATATCTATATAGATATATATATATATATCTATATATATATATCTCGATGTATTTATAACAGCTTTACTAGCATTCTCTTTGTGGCTGCAACAAAGCAGATTGTTTTCCAGATGAATCACTGTTTGTCAATGGAAGAAAAAAATAAAGTGAAAATTGATCTTATAATTTCTAGAGCCCAGGGGGGCATCTTTAAATTCAACCATCAGGTGAAGCCAGAAGATATTCAGTTTGCTCTTTGTGTGGCAAAGAGCCTCTTAGCTGTAACCTGTAACCAGAGACTGTTTGGCATTTTTGCTCGATGTTTCTCCTCTTTTATTTTATTTTTGGCTGCTGCCTCTATGTTTTTAAAGATACATGTATTATGCATACGCAAGCATTTAAATTTCTAGCTGGGCTGGATTAAGATGGAGGCTGGGCCCCGTATAAACCTGATGCTGTAGTGAATTCAGGGCTGGTTTGATGATGGCTTTTTTTTTTTCTTCCAGTCACCATGTGGTTCAGTCAGGGTGAGGAGTTTCCAATCTCTGGATTAGTCGAATTGGAGTCCCACCCCTCCCCCTCCCGCATTCTTTCTGTGATTCACTGATTACTCCGTCATTTCACTCTCTACTTCTGTCTGCTTTCTTCCAGTAACAGCCCCCCCCCCCCTCCCCCCCATATGACATCCTGTCCCAACTGCGCCTCTGACTACATCCAAATTAGTCATTTCCACATTTATTAAGATGATTTGCTCTTAAGAAAGAGCGTTAGCCTCCCAAACAACAATGTCGAGGTGAGGACAGCGTGAGCAGTGACTCAGTGGGTCATGTCCAGCTCAGCTGATCCACTTTCTACATTAGGTTTTTGGAGCCTGACTGGCGCCTCCCCGTGGCCAGGCATCAAAACTGCGCATGCTCTGCGGCTGATTTCCAGGAAATGATTTCAGTGGGCGGCAATGTGGGGCCTCTGCGAATCCGAAGGAGGACGACGGTGGGAAAGAATGTCAGCAGCAACAATGTGATGGGGAGGGGAGCAGAAGCTGCTGTGTTGAACGGGTCCAGACGCTTGAATGACGAGCTCTTGTTGTTACTGGTGCTCGGTGTCGATGCAGGTGGCTTTTGGGGCTTTCTCCTCTCCTCACCGGTGTTTTTGCTGCGGTGGAGGAAAGTTCCCCATGTGAGCGCTTGGCTTGTGACAGTCATACGGAGACCCGGCTGTGGGTGGCTGCTCGTTTTAGGCCCGGCGACCTTTACAGAAGGGACTCTACCCGACCCTCTAAACCTGAGACCTTTTTGTTCATTTTATTTTGTTTTTGAATGGGGACTTTTGGGAAGTGTGTGTGTGTGTGTGTGTGTGTGTGTGTGTGTGTGTGTGTGTGTGTGTGTGTGTGTGTGTGTGTGTGTGTGTGTGTGTGTGTGTGTGTGCGTGCGTGCGTTTACAGATTTGAATACTCTGGTGTTAACCCTGTCCTTAACCCCCTTTTTTTGTTTGTTTCTCGTCTGCCAGGAGCGCTTCGCCGAGATCTTCGGGCAGGACGCGGCGGCGGAGAGCAGGAGGTCTCAGGAGAGCTTCAAGAAGTGGCTGCTGGCGGGGGTGACGCTGGTGACCGGCGTCGTGGTGGGCTCGATCATCGCCCAGAAACGCCTGTGAGAGGGGGAGGTGCTCGACGCAACCCCTCTCCACCCGCCTTCCCTCGCCGCCCTCAACCTACGCTTACCACAGAAGTTAAAATGAAGGTCTCGTCAGAACTGCTGATGATGTTTACTTTTTGTTATTGTTTTGTCCCCCCCCCCCCTCCTTCCCCCTTCACACCCCCCTCAGTGGACTAAGAATCCTCACATGTTGTTGGAACTTTTGAGAAGAAGACAGAGGAGGAAGAGCTACTAGTATTCGCGTGTTCACCTTATTCCACCTCGATGACAAGTGTGCGGTTATACAGAGACAGACACTGTTCCTTCTCCTCCTTTCTCCACCAAGTCTCTCTTTATGTTTGTATGCATTAGTTTTAACAAATTTATTTTGGTTCCCCACGTTTGTCCTCAGAAGAGGCTAAAACTGACCCGGGTCTTCACAGAGGGAAAGACTCGGTGTGTTGTTGGGGCCCGGGCTGCTCTACATGTCCCGTCTTAAGCTTGTTTTTGCTGCTCGTGTGTGCCATATGGAGGATGTAGCACCTGCCCCTCGAAACGGCTCCTGATGTCCCACCATCGCATACAGTATGACGTCATAACCCACGACTCCTTGCGCTGGTTTGCTTCGTCCGTCACGCTTATTGGTTGAACTGATTCAACAAAACACGGGAGTCTTAAACTAAACTCGGCTCCTCCTGCTTGTTTGTGGTTGTTGGTGCGTTTTAGGTTTTGGATTTGTGAACCATTAACCCCCCCCCCCCCCCACCCCCCCCACCCCCCCGCTCACCTGTGCCTCTTGGTCATACCTGGCCTTGATTTGTTCCTGTTTTGCGTTCGGTCGGCCCGCCCGCCCGGTGCCGGACCGCTGTGTGTTTGCGTGTGGCGAGTTCTCCGATTCAGTGCGACTGCAGTTCATACAGGCAGGGCGCGTTCACCACGCGGTAGCTGAGGAATGCAGCAAATACTGTAGCAACACATAGAACAGAGAGAGAGGCGCAGCGTCAGAGACTCCTCGGGGTCGCATATTTGGGTGTAATTTGGCAACGCCTTGTTTTAGCCCCACTATTGAGTATTCAGAAGCCGTACATAAACATTTAATAAATGCTTTATAAAACACTAATTCATTCATTACTAACTTAATTATGACTGGTGTATAAACAGTTAATGAATGAGTGATATGTGAGTACACACGTGAACAAGTGTGACATTAGACGTTTATTAACTGTTTATACACACAAGCGGCTCATTCAGGTTTAGAGATGGTAAATGCTCTCGGGCCATGTACTCCAGGGTTTTAATTAAGAAGTAGAGTAAAGAAAAAACACCACGATTCACGTTGATTCAAAATGTAACAACTACAGCCCGGCCAACACGGATATTTGAGGGTTCAGATTAAATCAGATAATTAAATAGGCCGAAAGATATAACATAAGCTGATAATACACTTTTTTTTTTGTGCGAACAAGATACATACTCTGTGGGACATTCTACATTTTTAAAAACCAGCTGTCCGTGCTCTCTGGGGCACAAAAACATTGTTTATTCATTCATTATCTGTTCATAGTCAGCTTATAGATGCCAAGTTATAATTGTTAAAAAAATAAAATAAACACTTGAAATATCCTGATAACGGTTTACAACTACATTATAGTGCTTTAATGTCTTCTTCTTTTTTAGCTGCAAACTATTAGTCAATTGATTGATAAAGCAACAGTTTTGATAATTGGTCATAATTATCAAACCGAAATGGCAAAAGATACACTGGATCCTTAAATGTGAGGATTTGCTGCTTTTCTCTAATGTCATGTTATATAATTGCAAATTAAAGATCTGTGGGTTTAAAATAAAGTGTTGGAGTCATTTCCGTGCTAATTTTGCAATAACATCTTTATCATGTGCTGCACAGCTCCAACAGGTTTTCCTCTTGTGTTGTGCTATGATTCAATAATCATCCCCTTTGTATTTAACAAACCATTAGTCCAATCTCACATGTATCAATGACAGTCGTGCTCCTGCAGAGTGAGCGCCGGAGCCTTCTTGTAAAGACCGATGTAGCAAACTGATGGAGGCGGGTCAGAGTAGGAGAGGAGACCACGTGGTTCCGCTTCGGATGTCGTTTTGAGTTTTATTAGAAATGCGTCAAAGCGCGTCTGTTTAACAACACCCACACCTTCACATCTCATGTCGCAAACACTCACTCCACGTTACCCCGTCCGTGCATCTCCCCCCCCCCCCCAGACACCTCGAATCTGTCAAATCTCCATCCGTCTCCCCTCCTCTTCGCCTTTCCATCCGGCTCCACCTCTTTCTTCCTCTGCGATCCCTCGGCTGTCAGCGCACTTAGCCACGTGTGTCAGTCACAGCTGGCCCACCTGCTGCTCGCACGCGCGCGCGCTTGCAACTGTACACGCTCTGCCAGTCGCACGTAGTCCGTGAGAGACGGGTACCTCGTCTTTGTTTTGTTTTTCCAATTTTAAAGCTGACAGTCAAAGGAGGTGTGTTTGTCGCCCGGAGTTTCACGCGTAAACAATTGGCAGCTCGACTCAAGGGGTGGGGTGGGGGGGGGGGTTAGTACTTGGATCTCTTTTCCCAGAATCCCCCCACAGAGAGGAAGGGACTTTGCTCACAGAATCATGTATTCCTACAAACATTTGATTTAATCTCTTTCTAAACCGTTAACCCTGGAACAAATCTTTCACCCAATAAAATAACAAATAAACCCATTGACTATTGATGAGTACCAATCGTCTAACGGCTCGTGTTTGAGCATCTTATTAGCCAAGGTTCTGCTCTCATACATTCCAGTACAGTATATGAATATATTTTTCTAGCGTTAGGAAAAGCCCCAACAAGAAGCTGCTCGCAGGCTTTCCTCTGCCGTCCCGGGCCCTCACTGAAACAAGTCCCCTCCTCTGTCTGTGTGTGTGTGTGTGTGTGTGTGTGTGTGTGTGTGTGTGTGTGTGTGTGTGTGTGTGTGTGTGTGTGTGTGTGTGTGTGTGTGTGTGTGTGTGTGTGTGTGTGTGTGTGTGTGTGTGAGAAAATGTTCTTGGAGGCACACAAATGAAGTGTGACAGCATTGGCACGACCCTATATATATATTTAAACCGATTAGAATAGTGCGTTAGCTTAGTGACATATTTAATAAAATCCGAACTGATGATGGCTTTTAAACATTTATATTTGGTGTAAAAAAAAGCATACTTGTGACCCTTCAAATGGCCTTAAACTCCATCTTTGCATTGATGTGCATTCATTGTGTGTTTTCTTAGGTTTTTTTTTAGGCTTATTGGACTGCCATTAGACAAGAAAAATGCAAACAAAGTGAGGATATTTTTAAAAAGGTTCGGTCTCTGGTGCATTCCTGTTGGCCATAAAGAGTTACACAATCAGAGATCGCAACCATGTCCAATGGTCTGTTCCTATGTTTTAGAATGCCGTTGTAAAATGTTAAATTACATTGAACCTAATAAAGCCAATGTGGGAAGATGTACCATGTCTGCCGTGTCTTTTCCATGATGCATGAACGCATGAAGAGAGGCTCAAGTCAGCCGGAAGAAAAGTACATTTTACGCCCAAAATGACTGTCTGCTCGGCTGCTGTGAGGAAATGGGAATTGCTAAGCGGGCGTCTTAGTTTTAGTGTGCTGCTGTTTGCTGCAGATGTTAACATTTGCTAATTAGCGCTTAACTGTGGATGAAAGAGGTAGTGTTTCCGTGGTCTGCTACGCACAGTTCCTGGTTCCGGTTCCCCCGTGCCTCTCCCCCCTCCATGGGGCCTCCAGCAGTGTGGTGTCGGCTCCCAGCGGGGACCGGCGGCCGGCCGAATGAGAGGAGACACTTGTGCCGGACGCTGAGCGCTCCTCCTCACGCCGGGAGCTTCCGACTGCAGGTCGAAGGCGGCGGCGAAGCCTGATCTGGATCTGGGTCAGCGGGTTGTTCGCAGCCGGAGGCCCTGCTGCAGTCTGAGCTGAAATAGTTTCTGGTGAACCGCAATCTGAACCGGTGGCATCGATGACGAGCATTAAGAATAACTATATAGAAATAGGCAATCTTCTCGCGGACGGTCTCGATTACTTATGTAGGTCATATAGAGGCATCAGTATTACATTGACTGTTTCAGAACCACTTAAAAAATCCTGACTAACTTTAAGTAAAATGACATAAGTATACAGCAAAAAAAAAAAAGATTGGAGTTAAAGTACTAGTACTTGTACAACTATATATATATATATATATATATATATATATTCATCTTTTATTTTTATTCAAATGAAACCAGGTGACAAGTTTAGAGGGGCAAGTAATCCCCATCTGGTGGAGTACCTCAAAATAACAGTACTTGAGTAAATGTATTTAGTTACCTTCCACCACTAATCCACAAATGTCAATCTCTTGTCACCTAAGTTAGAATATATCCTCTGGGGAACATGCCCATCTGTAAAAATGTCATAGCAATCAAACTAGTTCTTTTTGTAAAACACCTCCCAATAGTTGGTAACATGTAAGTGGCGGTGAAGTACTCAGATCCTTGACTGAAGTAAGAGAAGCCATACAAAATGTACATTTGTGAAAGTAGAATCTGATTTTATAAAATACTTCTAACATGCATGTTGCATTGAAATATTCCTCCTTTAAACTTTAAAGGGGAACTACACCCATATTAAAAATTCATGTCATTCCTGAGAGTCTAAGAGTCAGCGAACATTAACTCTCTCCCAAATCCAAAAACTAGAGTGCTAAAACTACAATTTGTGACAGCTATCAAGTGTGAAGTCCTGTGGTCCACAGCATTGGTAAGGTCTATATAGAGGACAAAGAACACCCAGGGGTCATCTTCTGGCTACATTTTCTGTTTCACCACTGAGAACACTACAATAAAATAAAGCTCATTTAGGAAAAAAAACAAAAAACAACTTCTTATTCATCCCAGCACTTCTCGACCACCGGTGGGCCTCAGAGTGCCATCTAGTGGGACTGCCAAAAAGTTAGACTAAATTAAAAACATTTTTTTGGTAATTTATAACATTTGTTATAGAAATCTAAATTTACACTAGAATAAGTAAACCAACGTTCCCTGGGATGCAGAGACACAAAATGGATCGTTTTTTTGGAAATGAAGTGATGTGCACTTTTAAAAAGCTCCCAGGGTGTGGGGAGGAAATATGACCCTGAATTACTTTTGGATTCATAATGGCAGGTGGTGATGGGTGAGTGTAAGCAGAACATTTTATTTTATATTAATTACATCCGAGAGGCAAAACACATTTACAGCCCAGTTCATTTGTCATTTATTTGAGAAGGTGGTCCTCTGACAAGTAAGTCAGAGTAAATCCTTGAGGAATTGAAGATTAATATCCAACTCCTGAAAAAAAAAAAATAATAATAATAATAATTCTGTACTGCTTTGGATTTGAAGCAAGCAGTTGAGCAGCGGATAATAAAAGAGTTGGACGGAAGCATAAGCAAACATTTTTTTTTATTATCATCATTTTCATAAGCTCTCCACAGGACGGACCGTGACAGAATGCTGCTGTGGTTGGAGAGGAGGCCCCTGGCTGAGAGCCAGAGGTGGCACAGAGTAAAACGACCCCTCGGGATATTGACAGTGAATGAGCACCATCCCTCTAGTGGTTTGATCAGTTACAAAGCAACATTCAAATTGAGACTGACTTCAACGGCGGCTTCCACATCAATACTCTGAGGGGAGAGACGGGTCACGACTCTCTACTTCCACTGGCGCTTCTCGTAGTCCCACTTGGAGGCGAAGCCCTCGATGGGGTTCATCCTCATGTCCAGCACCCTCTGGAGCTGTTTGGCCTGCCACTCGTCGTCAAAGGTCCTGGGACGGGCAGGGTAGACTGCAGCGACCGAGTAGAGATACACACACACACACACACACACACACACACACACACACACAATACTGTGACTACAGTGTACTCCATATATTTTTAAAAAACGTGCTTGCAAGATGCTGCAAACTTTTTTTTTTTAACTATGCATGTGATTTATGTTTTATTCTTTTTCTCACAGCGGCCATTTTGACCCGTCGAACACTGGTGCGTCTCAAAAAGCCTGAAGTGCATTTACAGGGCTCTGGTTTCATACGTGCTGGCTTACTGGGACACTTCAAAGGAACAGGGCCGGCGTTAACGTCGTTAGCCACAGCTGTGCTTTTTTTCTGCGACGATAAGTGAGAATGTCTGCTGTGAGAAGACGGATCTGTGCCAAGTGAGAGGCAGTGACCCCAGGTGTGGGACGCGTGTGTGTGTGGAAAAACAGATTTAAAAAGATACGGGGTTTGTCCTTTTAAGTGTAAGAGGCAGGTTTACCGTAGACTCTCTGCCACCAGACCACCAGGCCTGTGAAGCCCATGAAGATGAAGATGCCCCCAATGACGGTCTTCCATTCTGATCGCGGCTGCTTCATCTCTGGGTAGGTCTGATTGAACATGAGCCGGTACACTGCAGGGGGGGGGAGGGAGAGAGAGAGAGATGGGTGAGATAGGTCAAGAAGAGAAAATGGGGACGCGTACCATTAATAAAACTCGACATGGTGATAAAGTTTGAACAATGACTCAGCTGCAATGTCTCTGGTCCGACCTTGTTGCATTTCATGCCCCCTCTTTTTCTCCACATTTCCATCTTTAAAGGTTCGCTATACGATATTCAGAGCATTGATATAGCAGCAAACTTTGCTATGTGAAGATATACGTGTAATGTCTACCCGAGCAGAGAACGCTGGCGGCCCCACTAGCTAGCTAATGCAGCGTCGTCGTGGAAGCGTAGCTCCCACCCTGCGGGTTTCCCCTCATGTTAAACACCGTTAGCTCCGTCTGCGCTGTTAGCTGCGAGCCGCCGGCTCAGCGGTCGCCATGTTGAGAGCCACGTGGAGGCAATAGTTATGCTATTAATTGACTGTATATTAAACTATAGTTACATTAACTATAGCCATCATATAAACGTAGAGTAGAAATATGATGTAGCATAACATTTAGAACACTCCTCAGAAGTCTACCTCAGAATAATACTTACTATAACAATAGTACTTTCCACTACCCCGTGTTTTTAAAATGAATCGTGGTCTATGAATATCGAGTGAGTTTTTTTTATTTTTGATGACTTTTCAAACCTGTTGTGATGTGCGTTGTGTGTTGTTGTGGAAATTTATCACATCATTCTTTTAGTTATAACTTGTATCGCTTAAACCTGAACATATGCAGACGAGGCCATCAAGACTCATTTAAAAGCTAATAATCTCATATCGAAGGTATTTTAGCATTTCTGGCTTGCTGTAGTGTCATCCTGATCTCACCACTTAACCCTCTTCCCACGAAAACAATCCCAAGGCTGGAAACCTGGCCTTGGTGGATGCATCGGCAGGCAGAGGAAGACATCGGCGACAAAACGTATCAATAAATATGTTTTGTATATTTAAGAGTTTTCTCATCTCGGTTATTTCTCACAGGGAGGTTAAACAGATTATTCTCCACCACATGTGCCACCTCAGCAGCCTCAGCCTGTGAGCAGAGAAGAACCTACAGGCAATCTTCTCCTCGTTGGTCAGCTGGCTCCAGGGCCCCTTCTCCTTCTGTTTCAGGCTCTTGTCGGCGGCAGTCAGCTCCTCTTTGTAGACTTTGTCAGGCAGAGGGGTGTCCAGACGGTCCCAGTACATCGGCCGAGACATGTCCACCGTCTCTGACACCTCTAGATGGACAGAGACAGGAAGGGTCACTTTTGGAACCAACTGCTGCAACAATGAACATTCAAGAGAACAGTTAAAAAAACAACCCTGGTTTATAAAATGGTAACATGTGAAACACAATGGCCCTGAGGACCATCTGTCTACATGGATGCCGCATCATATGCAGCGACATCTGCCGGTTTGAGGTCACTTTCGACCGAGGCCTCCGGTTCTGGTACGTCGGCCATCTGAATAATGGAAAAGTTACCAGTGTACCAATTCCAGCAACAATCTCCAGGTAAGCTTTTAAAAAAATATATGTACTGGTGTAACACTAAATACTGTGACCTATCGGATTCAGGGACTCTCGATCAACGAGACAAAGGCATTCAGATATTTACGGAGGTTTAGTGCTCTGCAGTTGAAGACCGGTGCACAACACATCTGGATCTAGAGTAGATGTTTTTCCATTACATCTAAAAACTATGGAGGCACCTTCTTGGTAACGGCTGCTATCAAAATATAAAGTTTTCAGAGGTAGAGGAAGTATTCAGGTCCTTGAGTAAAAGTACTAATATCACACTAAAAACACCCCGTTTACAGTAATAAGGAAAGCTGTGGCTCAGTGGGTAGTAAATCATCTTTAACTATTACTGGATAGGACCGCAAGTAATTATTTTCATTGATTCGTCTGCTGAATATGTTCTCCGTCATAACAGTTGCCAATAAATTTGATTAATTGACTAATAATTGCAGCTCTCGCAGTCTGTGTACTGTTAGTTTACTCTATAACAAAACAACACATTTAAGCTCTTTGTTTTGTATGCAAAAATCTTAACTCACAAAGTAGCCTAGCTAGTAGCTAAAGCTGTCAAATATTTGTAGTGTTTGGTCCAATATTTCCCTCTGAAATGTAGTGGAGTTGAAGTATAAACTAGCATGAAAAGAAAAGACTCAAAGTTCTTCACATATGTACTTAAATACAGTACCGGAGTAAATGGTAAGATGAAAACGTTCGCACAAATATGGCCGAAATTACTAATTTGGTCCCTGAATCTGATGGGTCACCGAATTTAGTGCAACACCCGTGTACGACACCACCGATTAGATGGTGAACTTTGACCCGGTACCTTATGGAGAAACGTTTGAAAAGACATCCCCGCCTCTCATTCTGTCAGTTTATCCAGATACGAATATCTCTCCTACACCAGCAGCATTAACCGTTCTACTTCAGACGCTAGTGGGTCACGTTACCGTGGCCGTGGCTCGACATCCTCGCGCTGCTGGTAGTCAGCGCCACTGTCGCGCGCCTGGCCACCAGGCTTCCCATGCGTCTTGAGATGAGGTGGAGCATCTGAAAACAGGTGGGTAAAAGGAAAGCACGCGGTCACGAGGCTGCTTGTTCTGGCACCACGCGCATTGCTTTTGGAAATTGATACCGGCTATACAGGCTAGGGCTGCATACACCCAAATGAGTCTTTAATTAACAAGTTGGTTCACGTGTGCAGTAAATGCCAGACCCACAGTACTCTGTCACAAAGTTAATTGGATTGTAAGCAGGACAAAAGTACCGAAATGCAAAACATTTAGTATTTTAAGACTCTCTGAAGGGCAGTAGCCACAACCAACAGTTCATTAAGCCAAGAACATTATTTTTGATCTATTGTACACACAAAAATGCAAAGTCTCCATTTACATGCATCGATTCCTGTTCACATTTAATTGGCCATTGATTGTCTTTGAAAAAGCAAACGGTGGACACGCGTATCTGTCCGCCTGTTGTTCACAACAGTGAATCAGAAGATCTCATTAAGTGCTTTACAAAGGTGGCCTGGATGATTGACAAATCTGTTATTAGCCAGTCTGCCTCCCTCATTAGCGTTTACACTCCGGTGTAACATACAATGATAGAGCCGCACACTAAAGTAGAATCAAAGTTGTTACAGGCACAGATGGAGGTGCCTAAAGCCAAGCAGGAACAACATTTACACCTGTTCAAACTGAATGTGACTTTTTATATAGTTCAGACAGTTTGATTTATATTACACCATTATTAGTCAGTGCACCTCCATTATTGATGCTCCAGTGAAAAGGGACGTGGTTTTTGTGACAAAGTAGGTGAGAACTCACCATTTGTCCTTTCACTGATATATTTGCACAAATCAAACCTTACTTTTTAATTTTGTTTAGCCATCATGATCTGTAACTGAAGACACCAACTATTTGGGTTTGTTTGCATTGTGTATTTTATTTAATTACAGATCATATAATATCGGTGGTTAAAGTAAACCACGAACAAGTATTGTTAAGTTTAGTTATTGTTTATTGATTCAGGTCTGCGTTTCATCAATCATTATCTTTATTTGTTTCTTACCATAAACACCATGTGTTCCAGATTTTTAAGGAGGCGGTGCCTAACCATTTCCCTCATTTATACACTGGATGACGTCAGCGGTGATGTCATGGGCTCAGACCAAGTATGAGGGGAACTAGATTATGTACAGGTGTGTATTTAGGTTAGTTGTGCTCTGTTATGCATGGTTGTAAGTGTAAAGCATATGGTAATCTATCTCAACGTGTTTGCTACCTGAAGGTTTGCAGTAAGCTACCGCTTTAGTCACTTACCGGTTTGAGGAAGACTTTGGTGTCGCCTACACTCATGGTACGAACTAGAGCCTGCTGATGGAAGGCTCTATATAAGGAGAGGCCTTTGCCTGTTAGGGGTGGGTGAACATCAGTGTGTACAGCCTGGGCCAAAAAGTTTTGAGAATGACACAAGTATTGGTTTTCACAAAGTTTGCTGCTTCAGTGTTTTTAGATCTTTTTGTCCGATGTTACTATGGTATGCTGAAGTACAATTACAAGCATTTCATATGTGTCAAAGGCTTTTATTGACAATTACATTAAGTTTATGCAGAGAGTCAATATTTGCAGTGTTGACCCTTCTTTCTCAAGACCTCTGCAATTCGCCCTGGCATGCTGTCAGTGAACTTCTGGGCCACATCCTGACTGATGGCAGCCCGTTCTTGCATAATCAATGCTTGGAGTTTGTCAGAATTTATGGGTTTTTGTTTGTCCACCAGCCTCTTGAGGATTGACCACAAGTTCTCAATGGAATTAAGGTCTGGGGAGTTCCCTGGCCATGGACCCAAAATGTTGAAGCTTTGTTCCCCGAGCCACTTAGTTATCACTTTTGCCTTTGGGCAAGATGCTCCATCATTCCTTCTGCAGAACATCAGTCTGTCCCTGATGGTTTTCCTGGAGAGAAGTGGCTTCTTTGCTGCCCTTGTTGACACCAGGCCATCCTCCAAAAGTCTTCGCCTCAGCCTACCTGCTGCCATTCCTGAGCCAGCTCTGCACTGGTGGCGCCCCGATCCCGCAGCTGAATCCACTTTAGGAGGCGGTCCTGGCGCTTGCTGGACTTTCTTGTTCGCCCTGAAGCCTTCTTCACAAGAATTGACCCTCTCTCCTTGAAATTCTTGATGATCCGAGGGACTTTGCAATTAATTGCAATTCATCTGATCACTCTTCCTAACATTCTGGAGTATATGCAAATTGCCATCATAAAAGCTGAGGCAGCAGACTTTGTGAAAATTTATATTTATGTCATTCTCAAAACTTTTGGCCAGTAGTGTAGCTGTGTGCACGTGGTGTTATGGTAATCTAAGTTACCTTTATGTTGAGTTTTGTTCAGTTAAGCTAAGCTTTGTTTGTATATATGAGTGGTTACACGTGTGGCAGGGCCAGTCTTGTAAATAAACACCATTTTTTCGTGTCTACCTTCTACCGCTTTCCAAGCCTCTCCGGTCAGACTCCCTCACAGCTTTAGATGCCAGTGATAAATCCCAAGAGATTTTTAAGCAGGGACGGAAACCGCTGTTATTTATGATAACGCTGGTATAACCGTCAAGTTACGCACGTTAACATAGAAGTTGGACGTACCAGTGCGACCGATCATGTTATGTTACAGTGCATTCATTCTGCAGTGTTGTTTGGAGAAAATGCACGTTCAGTCTGTGATTTAAGTTTGTAAGTCATAATAATAGCAGGAATAATGTGTATTAACTATGTTTAAAGAGTTTCTCTTCCATTGCTTTTGTGTTTACCGGTCGTCCTGTAGCCTATCATACACACACACACACACACACACACACACACTCACACAGCAAACGGAAAAGGCAGAAATTGGCATTTAGTCAATTTTAGAATCCGAGCTGACCTTCTTAAACGGACAGAAGTAAACAGAAGCGTTTGACCTGTTTTTCTAACGTATCTAAGGACAATAAGTGACCGACTTACTAAGGAGGAATATTTAATCCCTGCAGGTTAAACAATGGCATGGAACAATCTCTCTACGCACCAGATCGTCCATTTATTCTGGTACAAACAAGGCACCGTCACGTTTGACACACTTCATTCTTTCTCTACAGCATTTTTAACTTCCTGTTGTAACACAGCTGCTGCACATTTACGCAGCTCCACAAATCCCTCAGCCAGATCTGGGTTACTATCTTCTCTGCACGTCCGCCACTCTCCCTGTCTGTGTGGGGTTAAGGGAGGGAGGTTTTTTGGGGGTCGGGGGGGGTGGGAGTCTAACCCTCCTTGGAAAAACACCATTATAGTCTGATTATTTAATTCGGCAAAGATAGATACTCACTGTAGTTGCAAGAGAGAGGGGGAAACTGCAGGATTAGAAGATGCAGCAGCAAAAAAAGAAGGCCGAATCTTGAGAGAAAAGGGCTGTTTAGGCCGTCTGTCCCGTTTCGTCTCTGCTCCTAACGCCAAATACTGAGCAGGAACCAACTGGTGGGCGGGAGGAGAGAGAGGCTGGATGGGGAGGGAGAGAGAGAGAGAGAGAGAGAGGGGGAGGAAGGGAGGGAAGGAGATCAAACATGTACAAGTAAACAATAGCAAAGCATGCGATTGGACTGGCTTAGCGAGACAGAGAAAGCTGGTTGAGTTTAGATACTGTCTCTCATTTCCCTCTCATTCTCCCTTCTACCTCCCTCCGCGCTCTACTTGTGCAGACGGAGCCGAGACGACGAGGTCGCTTTATGCAAGGTCGCGTTAGGACATGGGGGTGTGGGGGGGGAGACTATATTTTACAGCGGGCAGGAGGGGGGGGAGCCTGCGAGAGTGAAAGTGAGACGGCGAGGTTTGTGGAAAGAGAGTCAAAGAAAGTCCACGAGAGATGAGTTGCAACCTTTTACCCTCAACTAACTACTCCGCGAGTGCAGGTTGGCACCGGGCCACCATTATCCCATAGTTGCTGGCGGCGAGCCAAGGGGCCGTCGGCCTGTGGAGGGTGGAGGGTGGAGGGTGGCGCACAAGAGGGGAGGAGAGTCTCAGAGGTCGGATAAGGACAGGCTTCTTAGAAAGACTCCAGAAACTAGAAACATGTTTTTTGACTCTTGAAAAGATAATAGTCTTAACTTTTCTCCTGTCAGACAGTCAACAGGGGTGAGGTCAGCTGTTTCCACCTCCAATGTGTTCCTAGTGTTATGTTATTGTTATGCAGAGGGCGGTGCAGCGGACCACAGACTTGTGGTGTGGTACAGTATAAGGTCAGCTGCCCTCGTGTCTCTGTTTAACACCATTGTTGTGTTATATAACCCTGTAACACATGCTCAGCTCACCAACCCTGCCCCTGTCTGCATACTCACCAACTCAGGACGAAGTGCAGTCAGAGCGTCGTCTGGCAGGATCGGGCTGGTGAATTATTGTCCGACATATAAATATTCATGGTTGTATTGCGATTGCTTCTTAAACTGCATTGGTGGAGAGGAAGTACGACTACCAAGCTCATGCTCCTTCAGCTCCTCGAGACACATATTCTACTTTTCTTTCCACTGCGTTTATCTGCCAGCCAATTTATCATTTTACACACAAAACGCATATTGGTGCACATATTTCAATCTAATGCGGTCTAACAGCCCTGCAATAAACCCCGGCCTTCAAGGAGGTTTGTTTACTTCCTGTTGAATCTGAGAGTGAGAGTGAGAGTGAGAGAGAGAGAGAGAGAGAGAGAGAGAGAGAGAGAGATCAGGTGCTTCCCTAGTCAAAACAAGTCAATGGCCTCACCCGCCACGGGTCTTTAATTACAGCCTCAGTGTCTAACCCACTTTACAGAACAGCCAGCCTGCATACGTTCACAATCACACAGACAGAGAAACATGTTGTCTATCTTTGCTTCTGTCAACAACTCCCATGAAAAAAGGCCAAAACAAACAATATGTGAGTCCATCTCTCAATATTATCCAACTTCCCCCTAATCACTACTTATGTGGATGTCACCCCCACCCCCAAATAAAGTCATCATCTTTCGGTTATGGATATATCGTTTCATTTATTTATCCATTTGTTATTCATCAAAAAACAAACAAACAGTAATTTCTATAAATAGCTGGACACTGCAGTTTCTAAAGAAGTAAATTGTGAATTTGTTGGGGCCTACTTTTAGCCGCGGATGGATATGCGTTGGGTGCTCCGGTCTTACCAGCAGCAGGACGGTGTGTAGTTTGATTGAACATAAGCTACAGTGTGCAGTGTTTCCCCTACCATTATATTAGGGGGGCGCCCCGCCCCACCCCTTGAAGGTTGAGTTAATATCACAAGGGGGGGGGGGGGGCAGAGAACCAGCTACACATGCACACAAGAAGCAACAGTGTAATGCAAAATGTAATATAACAGCATTCTGCCTACAATATAATTATTGTTATTTTCCCCAGTTGCCTGTTGACACACCCAGCAGACACAGAGCTGTTGTGGACCAGGTCCTGGAGGGAAATGTGTGTCTCTTCAGCTGCTAAATAAAAGGTACATAAAAGGCAATAATGCATAATGTAATACAGTACAACAACAAACGAAAGGCAAAAAATGAAATAAATTAACTAATAAATTGAATTTGATTTTAAATCGTCAATGGTGGAACTGGACCTAATGTGGGACAGGAGGCTATTCCAGAGCCATGGAGCTGAATACTATACCGTTAGCAGCTCAACTATGTATTTTGGGAATAATCCATGTACATTTCCCTGTATTCGGGGTTGTAGGTTCAACCCCGAATACAGGGAATTACCGTAATCAAGCCGAGAGGTAATTTATAAGATAAGATAATCCTTTATTAGTCCCGCAGTGGGGAAATTTACAGGATCACAGCAGCAAAGTGGACAGTGCAAACAAGGTACATGGTAAAAAAACAAGAGCAGCAAGTATTATAAATAGTAATAAACAGTAAAGAATATCGACTTTATGCACAGTTAACTGTTTCCAGGTCCTGATGAGATAAAGACGGCTTTAGTTTGGCTTTGGTGTCTTCTTCTTCTTCTTCTTCTTCTTGTTCTTGTTCTTCTTGTTCTTCTTCTTCTTCTTCTTCTTCTTCTTCTTCTTCTTCTTCTTCTTCTTCTTCTTCTTCTTCTTCTTCTTCTTCTTCACTGAAAACAGCTGCCTGCTGCCTCTGGAAACTTAAGGGTGAACCAAAACATTTAAGCTGCAGGCCATACAACCAAGCCTGAAGTCAATCTTTGAATGCAGGACATTTACCTGTAAAGGAGGATTTTTTACAACCTGGTTTTACACTTCAGCTGTTGGTAGCTTGATCTGTGAATTATTCAGAGTTAGAAAATGAATGAAATGATCTGCATGGCTAGATGCCACATAGACGTAAATGAAATACTATGGACTGACCCTTTACCGCTGGTGTGGTGCGTTACATTTAAGTACCATATATGTCCACTAGATGGCAGCACCAGACAAACATTGGAGGCTGAAGTAGTCAGTAAATCTCCTTTGACTCAACGCCGTTGAAAATGAAAGCAGTTAAAAAAAAACCTAATTGGTGTATTATTCAGTTGAAAAACTGAAACAAAGCCAAGCGTTAATCTTGCTGAAACTGGTCCTGGCCGTATTTCACTGGGCTGGAACGTTTACATTTGTTGTCAGCTTCAAGCGTGCACAGTAATAACACAGTTACATTTTTGAATTATGATTGTTGCATATGGTCCTGCAGTATATTGGAAGTATAATGAGTGGAAATATATGTCGTTGCTTCAACTTTCTATCAAAGTAAATCACTTTTTACTGGATAGTTGAGACAAATGATACTCAAAAACACTCAGTGGACTATTTCTTAAAGTCCTGTTTCCCTACATGGATTTAATGGTTTACACAGACGCGTCAGTGAGCCATCCCAACTTCTTGTAATAGCCGTTGTCTGTCAATATCATTACGGCAACGAGCCACATTCTGCCCGTCCAGTCGCGCTTCAGTTTTCATTTCTGGAAAAGCATCTGAAGTGGAGAAACACAAACATGATTGGTGTGCGGCAGATTTTCCAGAAATACATCCAAAAGCAGCCTCGTGTATTTTTCTTCCCTGGACAAAAAATAAATGTGTTATAAGCTACTCCCCCGCTGACATGGAGCGAAGACGTTGCGTTTGTCAAACAAGACAGCAGCTGCCAGTGCAACACACACACACACACACACACACACACACACACACACACACACACACACACACACACACACAGTAGGGCACGCGTCCCTGATTCATTTATGGAAATTAGGTGAGGACCGTGACGGTGCAAATAACCCCAAGTCTTCCCTCCACCTCCTCCTCCATACACACTTTGTCCTTCATCCCCTGCAGGGCTTCACCCCACTTTGACCCCCCAGCCGCCCGCTCCTGTCCCATTAGAATTGGAGATGTTTCTCCATCTCTCTTGAGGAAACGTTTGCCATCCGTCATCTCTCCTCTCCCCTTTGTTCAGTGCTCGCCCCATTGTCCCCTTTTTATAACGGTAAAGCAGCAGTAATGAGGATTGAAGGGAGGGAATCGGCCCTCCGAGTTTCAGCTTTGAGTCAATCTGGCACGTTAACCAAACCACAGCGATACGCCTCCTTATAAAACAGCCCTAACGGCAGATCCCTCAGCAGCCTACTCCCAACATGTTTCCCATCTGACATCCTGACAAAAGTGTGATTTCAGCCCACCGCTCGCTGGCGGTGACACTGACGCCTCCTGGTATTGACGGGAGAGAAGAGGGGGAGGGGGGGGGGGGGGGGGGGGCGCTTTGTCATCCTCGCCACCTCCAACGCCTCGTCACATTGTTCTAATGATTTCAACTCCGTTTACCCTGCAGGAAAGTGATTCCGAGGGTGACTCGCTTCTTGTGACTCCGCTGTGCTTTTTTTTGCAAGTTCGTTTTTTTTTTTTTTTGTTTTTTTTTCTCTCTCAAGTTTCTCTTTCATCTCTTCATATGCGGCATACATAACAGTTGCTACGGCTTACTCAGCTGAGGGGGAAACCGCAGGGCAGAGAAACGCTGCTCGGTGTCTGCTGCTTGTCAGTCACGAGAGAAACGCGTTTGCAGCGAACCCGTAATTCCTCTGACATGGTGAATGTAGGTCACGGAACGCAAAAAAAACCCCAGACTGAGGGTGTGTGGCCTCAGATCTTTTCTGCCACTGCTCGGCCTCGTGCTCTGTGCGTGTGAACGGCTCAGACTCGTGCCTGCCGCTGCCTAACCTCAGCATGTCTCTGGCCTCTCCTGTAGAGCTCGTGTGGACCTCGGTGTGTCGGTACGCAGAGTTCTGCGTGATTGTCTGCCCCCTCCACCCTCGAGGCATTGTGCATAACTGGGTCATACTCCCAACTATCCCAATGCTAACGATGTTGCTCCTCCTCCTCCTCCTCGTCTCTTCTCTTCCTCATCATTCCTCATCTCGATCGCCGCTGCCGTATTCCGCTCTGCTGCTTAGTGGCGTATCGGCAGACCCTCTGCCCTCGCCCCCCCCCCCCCCCCCCTCGTTGGCACCCTCTCAAAGCCGATGCATGACTGAGGATGAAAGGGATTGGGAGGTGGCCGTGATCGAATGCTCGCTCTGCTCATCACTTCTTAATGCTCAGTTCTGTATGTCATCTATCCATTTTTCACTGTTCTATTGATTTGGTTGGGGTTGCGGTGGCAAAGCAGCCGATAACTGTACGTCCTTCTCCCTACCCCACATCCTCCCGCTCTTCCTGGGGGGTCCGGAAGGTGTTCCCAGGCCAGACGGGAAATGTAATCCAGACGGGATAAATCTGCGAGGCATTCCTAATCAGACCTCAGACCTCGACTGACTCCTTTCAACACAGGTGAGCGGCGGTTCTACTTAAAGCGCCCCGTGGGCATCGGAACTCCTCACCCCATCCCTGTGGGTCCGGACAGAAATCTCCATTCTTGCCTCTCTCTTGAACAACAACAAGATACTTTGACTCCTTCACTAGGAGCTGTGAACCCCTCACTCCAAACCCCTTTTCCTACCCGGTACCCTGGCCTCGGACATGGGAGGTGCTGACCCTCATCTCTGCCGCTTAACAAGCGGCCGCACTGAGAGGACATTAGATTCTCACTCCAGTTGTACAAAGACAGAACGTCTCGTCGTAACGGCACTCACTACTTAAGCTCCCCCAACATCTTTCGGTTAAACAAACAGAATGAACGCTAGCATTTCATGTTAGATTCAATGTCGTTCGTAGGCTACGATTATCAGAACAATACGAATATTCAGGTGGCACAAAGGTGCACTGCAGATATATATGTTAAAAAAAAGACTATGGAAGAAATTGTGAAAATCGGCTGCGACCCAGTCTTTGGGAATGAAAGGCCCTCGCTGGCACTTTGTTTTTGGACAAACTTTGGGATTCCGTGCAACTTTTCCATATTAGAACTAGAGATTAGAAATCCTGTCAATCGGTTGGTTGCTCGGTGACACCCATTATGATTATCAAGTCACCTTCCATATGTCCATTCACCCGATGAAAGACTTCCACTGTTGGTCTGTCGGATGCTGACCTGGATAAAGTGCCTAATCGGCACAGAGAGTTCTCCCCTTTTGTTTGCCTTCTCTCCCTCTCACTCCTCTCAGTTCCTCCCCTGATGGTAAGTTTTCTACAGTGGAGGTCTGGGAGACGTGATAACATTGTCTCTTTTTGTAGGCTTGGCACTGTCACGCTTCCACCGGGCACGGTGTCTCACCCTCTGTTTGAAGTTATAGTATTTTACTCTTGTCCAGGAAAACGGGGATATCCGTTGTCTCCTTGTGATGAAGAAGAACGACGTTGTTCTTTAATCGCTGTGTGTGTGTGTGTGTGTGTGTGTGTGTGTGTGTGTGTATGCACACAAGACAATCAGATTATTTGGAGAAATCTGATTATCAGAGGAAATTCGAGCCCACATTTACATTCACTGAATAACCAGGTTAGTGTATGGCGTGTTTAAATGCAGCTGTTCAGTAATTGGATTTCTCCTCTATCCTCTGCTATACTTTTACATCAACTCAGCAATATTATAAGTGTATTAGTGATACATGACGTTTCAACCAGAAGAGCATTTTAGGGGCAACAAGAGGACAGCGAGAGAGTACGCAGTGTTCCAAACTGTGAGAATATATGTGAACTTTATCAACAGCAAGCTGCTTATTTACACATATTCATTTCCGTTTAAGTCCGACTTTGAATGGACTTTTTTTTGGATGCTACTGCTACCGTGGATCATATTTCCTTTGTCTGTCAACACTGTGCCAGCGCTACTTTTCCTAAATCGGTTTTGTGCTCAAGTTAACCCTTTAGTTGGCCTGATAATCTCATTTGATAATCTGCCATTTTGTTTCACTTCATTCATTCAACCTGGTATCGTCTTCACGTTTGTCAGTTTCTCGTTGGTAGGGGGAGGTTTCGTTTGGCTTCGCCCTAAACCGGTATCCTTCCTGTAAGACGTGACGTATCCACTTGTTACAGAACTGAGTTTTTATTTCTGTAAATTGACATACAACAACCAATACGGCGGCGTTAATCTCTTCCACACTTTTCTCTATTTTTTTATGAATGCATCTAGCTAGCTATGCAGAAAGAGGAGGAAGCTCCAGAACAGCTACTAAATGAACCTTGAGTGAGATTGTTCCGTCAATGACTCTTTCCAAAGGAAATTTACTTCGAATGAACTTTGAAACTACAAGAATAAGGCGTTGCAGTGGAGTCTTTAGACGCATGAGCTTGCAGGACAGCTTTTAATTCATTCAAGTCTGTAGAACTCTACTACAAGGATAAACAGCATTCTTCAAAAGGAGAGTCGCTCATTTGGTGTTTTGATGAAGTTGGTGGAGAGCGTCACATCATTTTCAGACTCATCAAACCATGAAGTGAATTCATCATGGAAGCGTCTGCATTCATTAGTTTTGATGATTGTCGGTTGCAGAAATTCTACCCAATAAACTGTGTCTTTCTTAAACCTTTACCCAGAAAAATAATGAGCACTATCTAGTTACTACCAGAAAATTATGAATTTAATTTAGTGCTCTCTGTGATACCGTCACTGAACCCCTCGCAAAACAACAAGGTTAATGCTGGAATGACATTCCAAACCTGACATTCACTTAGACTCCAGACTAGCTGGTGTTTACTGATCGTCTTTGCTCTGTTAGTATTCTTGTGCGGTAGCTCCTGGCTCCGTTGTGTGTGTGTGTGTGTGTGTGTGTGGCTGGTTACCGTGGCAGCGAAGGGTCAGGTTTTGTTAATGCCCTGAAAGCCGTGAGCCTTCCTCTGCGTGTCAGCAAGGGTTCAGTTCTCAGGATGGATCACCTGTGGACACAATACCGGGGTCCCGACCCAATGGGGTTTCCCAGCTACGCCCTAATTAACTTAATACCAATTAATCTACAAGACTGCGCTCTCCTCTGCCACCTCTGCCGGATTTGTTCAGGGGCCAAAATCGATTGATTTTTATTCTATAGACAACAGACAAACGGGGGAATGTTAGTCAGTCATTTGCTATTTCAGACATGCTCACGACTAAGGACGACCTGAATGCTGCGAAGCTATGGCTGTTGCCATGGTAATTGATGTCAAAATCAGTCTTAAAATAAACACACCTGGTTGTTAGCTTGTGTCTGTTGGATATGCAATATTGTATAGGGCTTATCCTTTTCAGTGGTGTTGTAAAACATCGTAAATACTTCCATTTGACGTAAGGGGGAACAATAAAATCCAAATAAATCATGGGTTTGAATATTTCTCTCAAAAGCGTTATGTTTGAACATATAGGACTCATTTTGTCTGGATGTCTCCTCCTAGTTTTAGTCTTCACAGCCCTGTGGAACCAGAGAGGACACATCCTGTTCTGTTCTGTTCTGAAGCAGAACTTGCTGCAGGGCAGAACCTCGGGGCATGTCTGCGTGTGTTTTCTGGATTATCCCACTAAACCGGGTTTGTGTTGACATATTTAAACGTATTCAATAAATCCAGCACAATTACACATTACAACAGCTCTGCATGCAAAGACTTCACATTTGATGATTCCCCATGTTCACATCGCTCTGTCGTGAGACGGAGTTAGGAAAAAAGCTCCTAATCCACGGTCCTCAACACAGCCAGACACGTGTTGGCACTCGGCACACAGACTCTACCAAAAACCCAGCCTGGGAAGAGAACCAGGGATACTCTGAAGGAATGCCTGCATATCCTAGTTTCCAATCAGGTGACCCGGAGACAGCCAAAAGTGATGGATGGAGCTGCCTGAGTTTGTTTGAGTAGTACCAACGAGGTTAAGAAAGATAAATAAATGTCAAACTGTTAGAAATGATTCCACTTAAATAGACGATGAATTGATTGTGTGGGTGATTTCTGTGGTTGGAAGTATGGCGTCCGGAGGAGCTCAATATCAGGGGAGGGAGGGGCTTACCTCCATGTAGACTTCAACAGCTGTTCATCAACCATGGCCGAAATGACCACTATTGCTGCTTCGTACGTGTTGAGGAAGTTCCAGATACGCCGGGAAACCAAACGCTGTTGTGTCTGGGTTCATAACATCATTCAGAGGTGTATTCACTGCATCTATAGCCACCCGTCTACTGGTTTACGAAAGCATTATGAATCCAAAACAAACAGATTTTTCTGTGATCTAATTGCAATATATAGATAATAAATTATGCTGAAATGAATAATGATTTTTTTTAATTTCATGAAAAATGCCATTATAAAACCACACTTTAGAAAAGGGACATATCAAAATTAGAACAAAATGTTGCTATTATGAAATAAAGTGATGAAATAACATTTATTATAAAGTTGCGTTCACCTAATCCACTATTTCACAACGTCTTGGTTTATTGATATATGTCAAACAATCTATTCATGTGATTGTATTTGGACTTATTTAGTATTGAACACTTAGAAGAGAATCTGTTGTACTTTCTCACTGTTAACTTGGTAAATATTCGTATGTCTCATGGCCATTCACTTTGACCCCTGGTGTCTTTCTCTCATATTATCAACTTTGTCCATTTTGCAAATATTTAGTTTTTGTTGTGTCACTTTTTCCTTTTGTGTCCTACTTTCTTTTATCTACTCATGCCCAGAGTTTCTTATGGTGGATTGTTTGCCATTTTTCCAATGTGTTCACAGAGTACAGAACATTGGCGCAGTTCTTTCTATGCTAAAGCAACACTTTAGTTTTTCCTCTGTGCAAAGCATAAGCTTGCGTGAGTTTTTAAATTGATATTGAGGAATGAAGAGATGCTTTTGATTTGACAATGATAGCATAACAGCATCTGATTCATGCTCAGCCGTAGGCCCAGTAGACAGGGCCTCACAGCAAGATAAGATTATCAAATGTGTTATAAATGATCACTGAATGTGATAAGTGAGTTTGTTGGCAAACGCGTTGACATCACTGAGTGATTGTGTCGAAATCTTCACCGTTATCGCTCTGGACTGATTCATCTCTCCCTGTAACTTCCAGCACAAGCTATGTATATTATCTTGCTTTCATTATTCATTTTCACATGATCCATAATTCATGTTTTGGTGAAGTGCCTCTGTGTGCGTACATCTGAGAGTCGTCCATTCCATGGGGGAAGGGGGGGGGCATGCTGCGGGCTCGTGCCACACACTCTGCATCATCTGCCCCAGATTATCAAGGATGAGGAGCCAGAAGAGCGATGGAGGTGTTGGTGTGGAGTGGCCGATGAGTGTGCTGATTTAGTGGTGGGAGGGGGAGATTTTTGCACAGTTGGGGGGGATGCATAAAGAGGAGGCTATAGCGGAAAAAGAGACTGAGAAAACAAGATTAAAGGAAAAGTTCTTAGAGTTAGATGAGACGATCGGGGTCTGTTAGACAGCCAGAAGATGGTTAGTTTAGGTTAGCACAGAGACTGGAAACAGCCAGCCTGGCCCATGTGTCAAAAGGTAACAATATCTGCCTACTAGACCCTCTACAGCTCACTAATGAACATCTTATGTCTATATTTTCAGTTTGGTTTGTTTGTTTGTTTGTTTGTCAGCAAGATTTCAGAAAAACCCGGTTGTCATGGAACTTGGTGGAAGGGTGTAGCATGGGTCAAAGAAGAACCCGTTACATTTTGCCGTGGATCCCAATCACAGGGCTGATGTACACATTATTTTTGGATAATATGGCCGAGTTCAGTCATGGAGTCCAGTCCGAGCCCCCAGCAACGGAGCTGGGCTGCGAAGCGATTTTAGCTTAATGGCTTCATGGGGATATTGCAACTTTCACGTATGTCACATGACACACACACACTGGCCCAAAAAGCATTGTTGCCAGACACAACCATTGTTAAAGGCACGGCTATAAACGGTGAAATCATTTTTCTCAAACCCCTGAAATGACTCTCGGTTATTGCATCTATTTGGTTCAATAACATTAGAGAGTCATTTGGTTATTACTAAAAAAAAAAAAGAGTCAACAGGAAGTCAGCGGGCTCAGCCAGAGGAAGTCTTGATCTGAGAAGGACTCTAGTGCCCTTATGTGGATGCGCACGGAGGCTATTTCTGTGTAGTGTTCCAGTCTCCATGCTAACCTAAGCTAACCTCTGACTCTGGCTTCGTATTTACTGTAGACATGAGCGTGCTATAAATAGTCTCATCTAACTAAATGTCAAAGCATTCCTTTAAGAAAATCTTAACTTTGAGCCCTTCACCAAGTCCACCAAAGAGCCATTTGTCCTCCTGTCAAAGTGCCCTTGAGTTAGGGTGCATTGTCTGTACTGCACTTCTATTAAATCCTCTTTCACTTGTACCAAAACAGCTCCGTTATAAAAGGCCATTTCTTTTAAATGCACCAAACGGTATCTGAGAGAAGTGCTGCTTTCGCTGCGATTTAGAGGCAAAGTGAAGTTGTGTGACCTGCTTTTTTTTAATTGCATAAAATGTGTTTGAAGCAGCAATTTTTCTAAAAAAAAACAAAAAACACACTCAAACTGTAGGCATAGAGGAAAAGAGAGGATGTTTCAGGTGGAGGCTGGTTGGAGAAAGGAAGGATGACAGAATGGAGTGATTATGGCTTATCTCCTCCCATGGGCCCGTGTGTGTGTGTGTGTGTGTGTGTGTGTGTGTGTGTGTGTGTGTGTGTGTGTGTGGAGGTTTTCTCTCCCCTGGGCTCTGACCCCGACTCTGCTGTTAAACCCAAACCCTATATCATACGCTCGTGGTTAAACCCCATAATGAGTGTGTGGGTGGGGGTCTTATGGACCGGGACCCCCAAAGGCAGCAGAAGTGTGTGTGTGTGTGTGTGTGTGTGTGTGTGTGTGTGTGTGTGTGTGTGTGCGTGTGGCAGTGGTGACAGAGGGGGCTTCAACACAAAAGAGCCCGTCACATGCAGGCCTGACCTGCGTCTAGTCGCACCCTTCCGCTCCCTCCCTCCATCCTGCCAGCCCCTCTTTCCTCCACCTCTTGTCTACCTCCATCCCCTCTTTTCCTCTCTGGGGATCATCCCTCGCTCAGACGGAGAGGTGTGGGGCAGCAGCTGGTTGTCTGCAAAGAAGGGAAGTGGAGGTGGGTGAAGGGAAAAGGGAGGGAAGCGTAGAAAAGAGGAAAATTGATCTTATTTATGAGTTTTCTGTAACCTTTGGCACAGATTTGCACTGTTGCTGCGCGTCTTTGACTTCACCAGTCTATTTGGCTAGTTTAGTTACAGATTTATTACAATGCAGTGCACTTCACATCTGAACGTTCTGTGTGTGTTTTGATATCTGAGTAAAAAATACGCATTACATAAGTGATTTGTTGTCTTTTACTAATAGGAATATTTCAATATGGGAAATAAGTTTGTTTGCTTTCTTGCAGTTAAAGGCCTGCACACACCAGGGGCGTTTTTTCATGCAATTAATTTGCATGTCAATAAATATGATTTTTTTGAGCATTTTTTTTTACCATGAATACTTTATCACTCAAGGCGAATATTACACAGCGATAAAAAAGACCACATCCCCTCCTTCCGTTCTTACCTTTCACAATAAAAGCTCTAGACATGTACACTGAGTTTATCAGAGCTTTACTAAAAAGGAACTCGATAAAACAGACTACAGTAGTTTGCTCTGGGTTGATAGGATCCTGGCAGTTTGTCCTCTGCCTGCATGAATCTATTCAAACTTTTACTTGAAGATGTGTTGCAACTGTCGCAAATTTGCATCGCTGTCGGTATGAATAGTTTTGATGCTAAATATTGGCCGGCGAGTATTTTATATTCTTGTGTTTTTTAAGCGTCAAAGTCAAAGTTAAGTTACCTAAGGCACTTAACTCAAGTTACGCAACAAAACCATTTTAACCCAAACCTTCTTTTCCTGAACCTAACCAAGTGCTTTTGTTGCCTAAATATATGTGACGCCAGCTCCATATTTGTCTGAGATATGAGAGAGGTATCAATCTAATTATCTAACTTTTGGAAAGCGAATAAGCGCTGTACCCTATAACTTACACATTCTTTCCTAATCGTGACACAACAAAACGCTGTTATTACCACTGATACTAGCAGCCAACAGTAATGAGAGATAGGGTCAGAGCCTGCCAATAATGCTGTCAACTCAAATGAATCATTTAACAGAGAGAGAAAAAGAGAAAAGGCTTCCTCCTCCTCCTCTTGTTTGCAACCTATTATCTAAAAATCTCCAATCCCCTCCACATTTCCAACATTTTGCCCTTTTCCCCTCTCGTCTTTATGTCTATTGACTTGCATGTGGGACCCCAGTGATGTCTGCTATGTCCCAGAGGGAACCTGCTGCCAAACGGTGGTAAATCACCATCTGTCCCAACTCTGTGATCACCTGACCTGAACTTGTCGACCTTGACCTTTTGCTCCTCCACCCCCACACATGCCTGCTGACCCGTTACCCTACACACACACACACACACACACACACACACACACACACACGAAGACTAATTGTTTGAACAGTTTGAAGCCTGTTTGAGAGCAAACACAGGACTTTCAACCACGACACCGGTGATCGTCCCAGAGTGTTGAGTTATTGTGAAGTTCTGCTCGGGACATGTTTTTGTATTTTACTTAGTTTATTACTTTTAAGCCCAACCATGAGGTATTTTTTCTCCTCGACCTAACTAAGTGGTTAAGTTGACTAAACCTAACGTTAAATATATGCCATGGCGGCACATCATTTTACACCACCGCCACGTAATACGCCGTTAAAAGGTTGTGATCATTTTGTGTATTTCAATCGTGTTTAGATTCCTGAAAAGGAGACTTGATACTTAATAATGTTGTATATTTCCATCTTTACTTAATAATAGATTTATGTTCCATTCTTGTGCTTTTGGGAGAATATATTAGTATTTTTCAAACCCAGAAAACATGAACATGAAGTTGATGCTATTTCTGCCTTGAGTAGTGCCTACAATTCTTTTTGCCACTCAAAAAGAAGAGGGCGGGCATCGCAGAAATAGAGGGAGGCGGAAGAAGATTGGAGGAGACGATGATGTCGGCGTCTGAATACCCGGAGTTGTAGGCTACAACGCAACACACAAGCTACTTAGTACTACCAGAAGGAAAAACTAGGCCTGTGAATACATTTCCACCAATTATTGAATTAATAACATGGCAAAACATTGACTGCTGCTGCTGGTAAAGCTTATTGCAGAGGCAGTACTGTAATAACTGACAGCTGGACTGTAAGAGGACACAGTTTAGAGAGGTTTTATAGACATGTCCCCCCCTCCATCACCACCAGTGGAATGTCATTTTTTTATGTTTTGAGCTTGCACAAACAACATTCTGTTTGCCTCCATGCTGCTGGGGTAGAAACAGATGATTCAGAAGTGGTATTTCAGACTAAAATAAAAACCAATAAAAACTGTCTGCAATGTTAGATATGACACGGAGTAAAAAAAGAATCTGTTGGTTGTCAGGTGCGTGGACTGACCTTGTAAAGAGCTTGTCTGGAAGAAACGCATTGAAGGAAAGAGGGCAGAGATGTGAAGGGTTTGCAGTTAGTCTATTAAGTTGTGTTAAGTTGTGAACAACATAAGTTTTGTACCCAGAAACCCACGTGAGCATGTCCTCGTCTTAGTGGTTTGTTGCCACATGTGAGTAGAGATTTGTTGACTTTATTATGAGCTCATGGAGGAGCTGAATGTAGCTATTTAGCAACGGCCTCTTTATATGCCCGTGTCAGTTTTTCCGTTTTTTCTCACATTCCAGTGAGTGGAGGTAACACAGCTGTACACTACCATTATAAAACCCGGAGGAACGCTGCGGTCGGCTCCGCTGCGAGTCTCGTCTGCTTGTCGGGCAAATTGCTCTGTCCGCAACTCACGTTTTCAGCTGGAGCGCCAAGTCAAACCAGACTTCTCCTGTTGCTCGATACTTCACCCCCATCGCGTTTCTTTTGCTGTCATTTCTTTTGGGGCCATTTTTTCCATTTTCTGGTTTGGGTTTTGCCCAAACCAGCGATCTTACAGTTGTTTGGCTGTTCTTGTTTGTGCCGTTTCATCTCTGTTTTGAGTGTAGTTTATTCCCTCGCTGTTATTCCCCAACACTTTACTGGAAATGAAGTTGCCTTCCTATAACAATAGAGATACATCTTGATAATCACCCTTGTCTGTGTTTGATTTATGATGTGTCAAATAAACAACAACAGAATAGTATCCAGGAAAATGGTATCCAGGAGTCGAAATAATGGGATTATGTGACTTCCAATAAGAAGTCAACAAAATCAAAGCAGTGTTATTTTTGAACTCCAACTTCCTCAGAAGTTCCATGAATAGTTGTGCGAAGGAAGCCGCCGCTGCGTTGATGAGGAGTGAGAGATCACGTTGGATTAGTCAAGTGGAAGACTTTAGAGAGTGGAGCTGTCAGATGTAATGGACTACCTGAATCCAGGCCAGGCCTTTCTCCAACAGCAGCCTCACGGCCTCCTGAATAGCAGGAAACCAGCCGTAAAAATAGCTCTATGGTGTCATGCCTGATGGAGAGGGCTGATTACAAATAACCACACAAATCAACATATATGGTCAAGGCGAGAAGTACACGAGGAGAAAGTCAGAGGAGAAGCTGACTGGACAATCGTTCACCATGCTGATTATAATTCACTATTCCTCTGAAAGTCCCTGTCCATTTTCTGGATCACCTTTTGTGATTGCATGTAATAGTTTATCAAAAAAACAAGGAGCGGTGGGTGGCGACTGTAAACATGACATGGGAAGTTAAAGGTGCTAAAATCCCAAACAGCCGGGATAGCCTGCCGGGACATGGCTCTGAACACGGAGATATCGGAGTTAGCCGCTTGAAGCAAGCTAAAAAGCTAAAATCGTCAACAGTGCTCACAGAGCTAACAGTTTTGACCTTAGGCCGTATATAAGAAGTGGACGAGGTCACTGTGACGTCACCATTGGTTTGTGGACTGCCGTCATGAAGCAATTTCGCTGTCGTCATCTTTAAATACGACCATCGCCATGTTGTTGTTTTTGCAGCCGATCACGGTTAGCATAGCAGTTAGCATATTTGGAATGCGGAGGAGTGACGTAGAGACGCCGTTTACGGCTCTGGTAGCGGCAGCGACCTGTCAATCACAGTAAGCCCGCCCTAAAGCATACTCTGCTTTATGATCTATTTGACTCTAAATGGACCATAATTTACTAAATGAACATCATGCTGTACTGAAGAAGACTTGAAACTAGAGATTGAGACCATAAACTCATGTTTACAATGTTTACTGAGGTAATAAATCAAGAGAGAAGTAGAGTCATTTTAGACTAGACTTCTATACAACCTGACTCCTTTTTGCAACTGGAGGAGTTGCCCCCTGCTGGTCAGTAGAGAGAATACGTTTTAAGACACTTCGGCATCGGCTTCACTCGGCAGAACCGGAGGACGATGTTATCGGCGGTAACCTAATCGCTGCATGATTACTGTGCAGTGCTGCAGTGATTAGCTAGCCAGCGGGACACACACTCAGCTTCTATTGATATGATTGGTATCGAATTAAGGATTCAATTGGTTCTATCACTTTAAGGGTACGGACATCTTCATTTTTAAACAACACTCAGTCCCTTTTTTAAATGTTAAAGCTTAAAGAAATAAAGCAGCATCTGAGTGGACTTATTTTGACTGCGGAGGAAGATAAGAGTTCACAGTGAAATATCGTCTTTCACCTGACTAACACACAAAGTCGTGCTGTTCCTGTTTGTCGGATGCGTTCATTGGCTGTGAGCTTCCAAGGACAAGGTGTATGTTGTATGTATAACGGTGTCCTCCTCCGTCACAGTTCTGAGAAAAAAGGAAGAACGCTCAAGGGGAGAAGCATGTTTACTCTATTGACTTCCCTTTGTTCAATTGTTTTGTCTTTTTGTATTTATTTGGAATCATTCAAGATCATTTTTTTTAACTTGGAAACTGGGATGAAGATGTGATAAGAAGTCAGGAATCAATGTGAATAAATATGTGAATACTCTCTCTGCCTCTTCATGATTCTACTTTTGTGTGTGAAAGGTGCTGCAGAGAATAATCGGTTCCTGTTAGCTCTGAGACGTTTTCAGCCGTGCTGGTGGCATCTGGCTGTGGCGTGTCACTCGTTCGATATCTAAACAACCACTGGATGGATCGACAAGAAAGTATGTATAGCGGGTGAACATAGTGGAGCAAAAAGCAGAGAATATTGGACATGCATTCATCCTGTGGACTGAAAAAACCCCACTTTAAATGAAGTCTAATGTTGCTCCGTGTCTGCTTCAGCATAACAACTTTAGAAAGTGACAATATGTCAGCGTTTATCGCTTGGTTACACTATCCTAATCTACGAAAAACATCATGACTGAGAGACCTCTTTTAAAGGAAATGCTAGAGGCCACTTGTAAAGTGTAATTCACACCTCGTGTGCATTAATGATGCAGCATTAACCGTAAGAGCCTTCACATTTACCCCCTGCCTGACTGCATGTTAAGGCCCAAAACAACCACAGCAACCGATGACGTCGCGTCTTAGAGGGGCCCCTAAATGATTTCCTCCCCTCTGTAGTCCGGCGGTTCGACCGAGGGTCAGAGTCTGAGCCCTCGTGATTTCCTCCTCCTTAACTGGAAGTTGTTGAGAGGGCAATCAGCCAGCGCAGATGGGGGCTGTAAACAACAGTCGGCCTGCTGTTTAATTGTGTCTTTATCGAATGTGAGGCCGTGGAAAACATGTTACAGCGGTGGTGGTGGTGGGGGTGGGGGATATTTGCTCTGTTACATAAGAAGGGAAGCAGCAGTGTTTATGAACGCAATTAGGAGCGTTCTGGCAAACACTCAAGAAGCTGAAAATGAATTGATAAGCAAAGTGCTTTGAGTGGTTTCAGCTCAGGAATGCTTGCACTTTTGAGAGTTTGTGTTTTTTAAGTTAGGGGTGTTTATTGAGATGCTCAGGCCTCAAGTACTGTATCACATGAAGGAGATAAGACGTGTTATGTAACCAGAGAAATTAGGACCTGCCAGCCCTCGCAGTGCTCAAGTGAGAAAGAAGTGCACACCCCTGCTCCAGACTTACTAAATAAAGACACAGTCAGACACCAAAGCGTTTTGCTTTGTGACAAGTGCTCAGAACACGAGGTGTCATGTCTGATTTCAAGCTCTCTTTCAACACTCCTCCCGCTGTTGCTGCTTTAGATAGGATTTCATCTCCGAGGCTTCAGTTTTAGCACCACAGACCTTTTTTTTTATTGACTGATGTTTGGATTGAATACATGTTTTGTGTTTACAGACATCTCATAATAAACTTTAAACGGTTCTTTTACCAACAGCCAGCTTTGTGCAAGAAACTAAATAAAAAAGCAGTCTCAATCTTCACGTTGTCTGTGTGTACGAGTGTGTGTAATTTGTGAGAGTGATGAGTGATCTTGTTCTTTTTTTGGTTTTCCATTAGCCGAAGTTTTAGAGTGTACCTGGAACTTTCTATAGTCTCTCGTCTGAGAATCCTCCCTAGAATTGTTACTTCAGGGACACAAACCCAACATTTTTAAACTACAGAGCTACACAAATCGATGGCGTAGGTCAGGGGTCACTAATAGGCGGACCGCGGTCCGGATCCGGAACCCAGATGCCGTTGTATCCAGACCCTGGACCTAAAACCGATAGATAATTGAGAATTATTACATTTTGACGGAGCGCCTATATTTTAAGCGGCGCAGCTTTTCTAGCCTTTACGGCACTCGGTCAGTGGGCCAGGAAACAAACCGACCTGCAGCTCAGTCAATCAAATATGGGTATTCTGACAAGTTTCCTGACTCAAGTGAGTAATTTACACACACGGGGCTGAGACGAGGAAAGAGAATGAAGGGAAGGTGAATAAATACGTGAGTCAGTTGTTTCACATGACGTTCTCCAAAGAGACAAAAGTGGTCAGACAGACCAGAGAGACCAGAGTCTTTAACCAACAATGAACAGACTCTTGTAGGTTAATTCTTCCCACGGACAGTTTAAAACCAGTGTGTCTCATATGTTCCGAGACTGTGACGATTATTAAGAGGAAATGGTGCATAGTTACGAAATCATTTCACTTCAGATTAATAGCAGACCACCTCAAGGTGTCACTTAGAGAGACCCAGGACTTTCTGATGTAGCATTTCAAAATTAAAGCCCTTCAAAATGTCGTGCATTATCTAACTTCAAATCACATTCATGAGAAAATGTGTCTAATTTCAGATGGGATTTTAGAGGAAATGGTGCATAATTACGAAAACATTTCACCTCAGGTTGATAGCGGATCAACATGAATGTGATTTGAAGTTAGATAATGCATGAGATTTTGAAGGGCTTTAATTTTGAAATGCTACATCAGAATGTCCTGGTTCTCTCTGAGTGAAACCTTGAGGTGGTTTACTATTAACCTGAAGTGAAATTATGTTGTAACTTTGCACCATTTCCTCTTAAGATGAAATGTTAGATATTATTGTAATTTTCCAGACCTTTGCACGTGGAGATTTTCTCAATCTAGACCTTTTGGAATTTTAATTGAATACCCCTGGCGTAGGTCAACTACCTCAGACCCTCCATGTGAGGGCGCATCACAAACGTAAGGGGAAATAAGTCAACGTTGACTTTTTCTTTCCTGCGGGACACAAACTGCAGTCTCATGTGCGAAAAGTCCTGTTTGTTTAACCCAACTACCCAATATGCCATAATGTTTTCCTTATGGCAAAGGCATGACCCTCCCTACTCTGCCTTTGATTGGTTTACCCTGATATTACCCTAATCATTTTCATCAGTTTGAGTTACGGTTTGAGTTGTAGATCTATTGGCTATAGTTTGAATGCTGTTTTAGACACCAAAACACTGCATGATGATCTTTTAACGGATGACGCTGCATTGCATTGAGACAGGTCCAGGTCTTATGGCCGACAACGATGTGAGCTTGATGTAATGTTCTTTCCATTCTTCCATGGCTCTAGAAAAAGGAAAGGTGACACCACACTGCTGATGCGGCCCATCAGCTGTGATGGTCTCCCTCTCTCCAGCCCCCATACGTGATTGTTTTCTCAAGATAAGTGGTGAGATGTGGGCATAGCACCACAAACCGAAGGGCTACAGATCGACAGGTCAGGCGTTTTGTCGTTCTTTTTGCATCAAGTCAACAAAATCCTGTCTCTTGCACAAGTGTCTGTTAAATCTGTAGAAACTGCAACATCCACCACCAAACGCCTGCAGTTAGAATGCGATCGCCTCACACGCAGCTCTCGGGCTGCTCTTTGATGTGTGGAAAGAGGACTCATTGCATCACTCTCGCTCTTATCGACACCCATCCAGACATTTGGCTTCTCCTCTTTAATTCAAAGGAGGACTCGGCAGAGGGACAACACTCGTGTCTTTCCGTGGAGAAGAAAACAATGATTATCCTCATGGGAACTGTGCGGTAAGTGTCCTCCCCTGCACGCACGTGGAGAAAGAACCTCCTTAGAGCTGAGGTCATCCTAAATTAGTTAATTAAAGCAGGTTGTTGCCAAAACATTAGATCATCTCCCAGCTTGTTTTGTCATTAGCTGAACCCAAAGCCCCTCCGCTGGCCCCCTCGCTCTGAGATGGAGAACATGAAGGATGCAGATCACGCATGCACTTTGGACTAACTGCGGTGGAGCTGCAACCTTACTAACTTTCCTGCCCGTTCAGCTCTAAAAAGTTACGTTTTATGCTGGTCTGTTTTCACTCATTAGAGGGCCTATATTAATCTTGTATTAACTCCCTTTGGTCCCTTATTGTCATAGTATGATTATGCATGTTATCCATACAGAATATTATGTTGGGATGTGTGTATTATCGTGGTAATGTAGAGGATTACAAAGGACAGAGAATCCATAGACTTAACATTCACTAAGTTCAGTTCATTGACTATTTTAGAATACGTCTGTGCTGTGATGAGATGACACAGCGGTTAAATAAAGTACACGTGTGATTCCACACAGTACCCCACAAAATCCCTGTTGTGGGGTGCTTCTTAAAATGCCATGTTTTAAGAAAATAAACCAAATGACAACAAGTCATTCATGACTCTATTTATCACTGGGGTTGATTTGGTAAATTTGCATTCATGTATGAACTACCTCACCAAAATAATATATTGTTAACAAGTGTTTTTGTGGCTCACCAATATCCCATATTGAATATTTTTAAATGTAAAATGCTCCACATGTATCTCATTAATTAACTGTTTTGATCAGATTTGCAGTTTTTTCAATCTAGGTTAAATGTGAGTCTAACATGTCCATAATTGGAGGAATATATTTAATAAGATTGTGATGTGTATTCAATGGCATTCAGGCATACATACTGCAAGACTCAGGCAGCTTTGTCAGGCTAAGGAGGAGGCCTACAGAGGTGGGGACAGGGTCCTGTACAACCAGGCCAGAAACACACTGACGAGGGAGATCAAGGTAGCTAAGAGTAGCTACACTGAAAAGCTGGAACAAAAGTTTTCAGCCAATGACCCCTCGTCAGTTTGGAGAGGCCTGGAAGTACTCACGAACTACAGGAGACCACCCCCCCACTGAGGACAATCACCAACTGGCCGACAACCTGAATGTTCTACTGCAGGTTTGATAAGCCCACTTTCACAACCCCCAACTGCCCTATCATCATACAACCACCTACACCCCCTGCCTCCTTCTCACCTCTCCCAACCGACTCCCCCACCGGCACTGAGGATCTGCGAAGAGGATGTGAGTCGGCTCTTCCACAGACAGAAGATCAAGAAGGCACCAGGCCCAGACGGTATGTCACCCTCGTGCCTGAAAGTCTGTGCTGACCAGCTGGCCCCCATCTTCACGCAGATCTTCAACCGATCACTGGAGCTACGTGAAGGCCCCTCATGCTTCAAACGCTCCACGATCATCCCAGTTCCCAAGAAATCCTCCATCACAGGATTAAATGACTACAGGCCCGTCGCCCTGACAGAACAACCTGGAGCTGAATAAACTCAAAACTGTGGAGATGACAGTGGACTTCAGGAGGAGCCCCCCAACACTGCCTCCCCTCACCATACTCAACAACACTGTGTCCGCTGTGGAGACCTTCAAGTTTCTGGGATCCACAATCTCCCAGGACCTGAAGTGGGCCCCAAACATCAACACCATCAGGAAAAAGGCCCAGCAGAGGTTATACTTCCTGCACTAGCTCAGGAAGTACAACCTGCCTCAGGAGCTGCTGATCCTGTTTTACTCAGCCATCACCCAGTCTGTTCTCTGCTCCTTTATCACTGTGTGGTTTGGATCGGCCACCAAACAGGACAGAAACAGACTACAACGGATTGTCAGGTCTGCAGAGAGAATCATTGGTTCTAGCCTGCCCTCCAGCCTGTACTTGTACACCTCCAGAGTCAGGAAATGGGCTGGAAAGATCACTGCAGACCCGTCACACCTTGGACACAAGCTGTTCCAACTCCTCCCCTCTGGACACCAGACACAGGAGCAGCTTCTTTTCGCTGGCCGTCACTCTGATGAACAATAAATAAGTCATACTGCACCACTACCTCTGTTTGCAATATTACTACCACTTGCACTATCGCCTCAATTCCATTGCCATTATTGTTTATAGGTCTATGTTCACATGTGTGTATTTATATATATATATATATATATATATATATATATATATATATATATATATATATATATATACATACACTTTTTTTGGATATATATTTATACTTATATTGTATATTTATACCTACATCTGTTCTACTTTTTTGCTGCCTTTTTTTCTTGTTTATTTTTTCTTGTTTATTGTAAAATAATGTATGTACATTGAGAGCGAAGTGGAAACCGGAGTCAAATTCAATAAAAAGCTGATCCTGATATTTGATTCTTATTGCAATGAGACAGTATTGTGTAAAGTCCATTAAATTAAGGTTTGTTCGTGTTGGGCCTAGGAGCAGTACTTTATTGAATTATTTCTTAGAAGATTATCATTACATTTTTTTATAAATAAAAAACAATACTCCTTTATTCAGGTGCTGTAATGACTATTACTATACTAATAAGGGCACCTCTAATTTAGTGCTCTGGGAAATTCTGTTGATGAATAATTTAGATTGGGGTCATTCCTACTTTAATTTATTTCTGTTATTGTCTAATAAATGAACAAAAAACTATATACATTTCCCTGTCATTCTGCTATATGGATTTTCTTTTCAGCTAACTAACTTTATTATTCCACAAAGTAATATTGGAGGCGGCTGAGTTGGTAAAGCTGCACAGTTCCTATTTGAACTTAAAGAGTCCTGTAACAGTGATAATACTGAGGGCTGCACCTCTGGGGCGTGAAGGAACGTCTGACAAAAGAAAAGCCTGTTCAACGTCCAACGTTCAAGTTGGTTTAGTCTCGCGAGAGTACGTGGTTACCAAGGTAACGGACACGCAGCGTCTTCCAAAAACTGTAAATGGCCCAGACTGACCAATGAGAAGAAAACCCGACCGTACCAAAGTGCGGTTCATTTTAGGGGGGTGTCTCTTTTTAAATAAACTATAATGCAAAAAGAATAAAGCTTTTCAGAGTCATTGAAAATCGACGGTCAGTCAAACATGTCTTCTCAATAATCTACACATTATTTTGAAGCTTGTTTCACAGGCGTACACAGCCCAGGTATATGTGACAGTGTGGTCGGTCGGAGGTCATTCATGGTATCAGCCGCGCCAACATTGAAAGTTTCTGTGAAAGTGAACTGTTGATAAAGTCAATACGAGGTCTACACGTGTCTACAAATAACCGTCTCGACACACATTCATAAATACACCGTCCTCCCAAAAGAGCTGTGGACACGGGTGAGTGGGTCATTTTAATGAAAGTGGTCGTGTGGAATATAATATGTGGCTTTTGTTGTAACCTTAGCATAATGAACGTTTTTTAAGCTAACGCTAAATAAGAAGAACAAAACAAAGAAAGAAAGCGTTTGAAGCAAGTTTGCTGCTCCTCACAGTTGGTTGAGTATTTTCTGAGTTTACAGTCGAGGAGGCCAAAAGAGTGGTTTTTAACTACAATATTCTTTCAACTCATTAGCATAGAGTCGCCTACTAGCTGTGCTTCATTGTTCCAAGATTATCAACATGGTCATTTACATGACTACCTTACTGTTTTCTGTTGGGTGAGCTTAGTGACTCACACATTCTCTGTGATGTTAATGCCCCATTTAGCCTGCAGAAGGCCTCTAATCTATCTGAGACCACCTCAGTTCCTCCTGCAGAGATGGCTCCACTGGGGAGGTGATGTTGGGAAATCAGGCTGTTATTCCCAGAAGAATGTAAAAAAAAAAAAAAGAAAAAATATGTGCGGTAACATGATGCCTGTTGCATAAAAAGAGGAAGTCTGGAGGATATGAGTCTAGTCTGGTGTAAAGGTTACACAAGAGGCTTCACACAGTTTGGCTGTTGTATTTACACTAGTGTTAGGAGAGCAGTGATGATCTCGTCATCAGAGGTGAGTTGAGGCCTGATGGACCTGCTGCGGTTGAATCAGAGGTCCCTCCCTGTATTAGTCTGGTTGTGTTCTCCTTGAGTCAGCAGGTACGGTCCGGAGTCATTTTAAAAAGTCAGGATTTTTAAGCAGCTGACTACCACGAGTGAAGTTATGTTCTCTTCTCCTCTTTGCTGGGAGGTCAAAGATCAGCTGCAGACCTGATAATCTGATTGAATTGCCATTTGCCAGGTCTCCCTTTACTTTGACTGGAAAAGCTACTGCGCCATCCTGTCACATCAGATGTAAAATATATAACAAGTGAGAAAAGCAGACTGTGGTTAGCAGCTTAATAACTGGCTCATACTCACAATAGACATGCGAAAGCTGTTCACCTTGGGCAACGGTAACAAACACACCACCTTGTAATTTCCCGTCTTGATCATTCCCAGGCCAGGAATGTGCAGCCCGCAGTCTAGAGAAGTCAGTTTGTTTGTCAGCGTGGGGCCTTTTTTTTATTTTTATGGGCCCCTCCAGAGCGAGCGTTCATCTTGGGGAAAACAAGAAAACCAGTCGGCTGACTCGAGTTCTTATATCTTAATGGAAAAAGCATAACGCTTTTGAAACGTTGAGAGCAGTGCGTGACAGAGTGCATGTAGCCGTGGTGCAGAGCGGCCTACTGTTTTTCACATCTGCCTTTTTTTTGAAGAATCCACAGAGACTTTGTTTCCTTCATTTAGACAAGGGAAGTCATCAAATGAGTATCGGTTGGTGATGTCTGGAAAGAAGCTTATGGTGGGTTTTAACTGAAGACAGAGGCCCACCACAGCTCACTAGTGTCCTGTCTGGGGGGTTGTGCTTTAACATCAGTGGTATCAAAGCAGGAGATGGGCTTCTGCTTATGTAATGCACTTGGAAGATGTTGGCCTATTAAACTCCACTGGTAACACAGCCGTTTGTCTAATTCAGGAGCTTAGATCAGCAGCTTTGCAACGCTGGTGGGCAAAATGATTTTAAAAACTCATGCTTCAGTACTTCTGAATAACTTTACAGTGGAACTGGAATTTTAATGGGATGAATATATAAAAAAAAGTCATCCTTTTATTTTGAATTACTTGAAATTGATTTGGTTGATTGTTTTTTAAGATAAGTTCATCAAAGATTTTGTCAAGTGGCCTCCTACTCTAAGACATGTTGACTCTTTCAGGTAATTTACTGCACACTGAACTAGAGCTGAAAACAGAAAATGATTCAAATTAACCAACAACTGTTTTGATAATCTCGTTTGAGTCATTTTTCCAATCAAAAATGACACATTTGCTGGCTCAAGCTACTCCAATGTGAAGATACGCCGCTGTTCTCGGTTTTATATCTTGTGAATTGACTATCTTTGGGTTTTGTGCTGATAAATCAAGACATTTAAAGACGTAACCTTTGGCTCTTGGAAATAGTGATTTCTCCAGACTTTTTTTAGTCAAAACAACTAATTGATGAAGAAAGTAATATGCAGATGAATCTATGATATAGTAATTTGCAGGCCTACACTGTGTTTTTGACGTCACCTTGTGGAATATCTCTGGTGTTGGACTTCTTACTAACTGCTGAGGCTCCAATACGTCTTAAATGTTTGGGTTAAAAAGTCAAGAGATTAATCATTTTGCGACAAACGCATATTTAGAAATTACAAGACGTGTGCATGTCGATTTTCAAGTTCTTCTCCATTATGTCACCATTTGGTTCATGACCTTTTCTGTCTCTTTTTTCCACTCTGTCTGTCCATCCTGTTGTTAACTACTCCAGTATTTTGGTCCTAGCGGTGTGAATGTAGCTGTCAAGGACTCAGTGATATCAGATATCAGCCGCTTTGTGCTTAACATAGATGCCACCCAGACAGACACGCTGGAACATTTCATTTTGACTGTTGCATCAGCCTGCAGCGATGGCCTGCGTATAACAGACAAACCGCTGTCACTAACGCCGGCGGTGATGTTCTCTGTTTTCTCTGGGCTCATCCAGAAGGCTCTATATGACACCAAGCCTGCGACTAGCTGGAAAATATCATATTTTTCCTTCCCAAACCTACATACCGTCCATCACAATGAAAAGCCAGCAAATGATAGTGTGGCCTAGGCTAGATTATGCTCCACTAGCTGTGGCCTATACCATTGTAGCCAACATCATTGTTGCACACCAAGATAGGAAAATGTGGTTTGTTTTTCTTTGCAGAGCGCAGACCGGCACTTCTTAGATTTTACACACATATGCATGAAGAGAACACGATGAGCGCTATTTTTTTTTTTTTTGCAGGTGTCACAGTCAACCCCTGTTTCAGTGCGTGGCTTCAGTTCTCACACTTACTGTCTGACTGCTGTCAAAGTGTTGCGTTGTTTTGCTGAGTGTGCCAACTTGAACCTGACAGGAAGTCTGTCTGTCCTGTGGGGCGACCTGTGTTCGTCCGTTAATGCTGCACTGACGTAGCTTTGTGTGCTCGTTGACTTCTGCGCCGCCGTGAGATGATGAGGTCATCTTTTGGTCCCATCATTTTTAGCACCGGGCCAAGTAATCTGCTCCACGTAACCAGAGTATACAACATTAACTACACACACACACACACACACACACACACACACACACACACACACACACACACACACACACACACACACACACAGCGCCACAGATACAATCTGACATTAGGCAAAGCTGTTCAAAGTACTTATTGAAAGAGATTCTTTGTGTTTATGCATGTAGGTACCGCATGTGTCGACTCGCATATTGTGGGCACTAAATAAGAATCCCATGTAAGTACACTGATGAACGGTGCCGAAAGAAGCATTCAGATCTAAAAGTAGCAGTACCGCACTATGAAAACACTAAATTGCAGGTAAAAGTCTTTCATAATTTGAGTCAAGCAGAAGTACATAAGTATTAATTAGCAAAATGTACCTAAAGTAATATAATCCTCAAGAATGTCATCATGTCAAACTGATTTTGGATTGTATTTATGGCTGACATTTACTCTGCTATAGCCATCAAATGTATTTTACACTGATTAATTACTTCTATATAGTAGTTTACACGGTCAGTGGCGCAGCACTGGACTCAGATGGCGTGCACACGCACGAGGGATTCACAGGAAATGAAGCATGCATGTACTAGAAACATTCAGAACATCGTCCTACATGGGACATAATTAAAACAACATTATTTTCCTCACACTGTCTGTCTGACCGTCTTCCAGTACCTCCGATGTGCACGAAGGCCCGATCATTGCATGCGTGTGTAACTTGACTTGAGTGTTTCCGCTTGATGACGCCTCACTTTTAAAGGGTGCACGTTGCCCTCTTGCTATAGCTTCACAGTCAGGTTAAGCTCTGTCTGGCCTAAATATCCTAGACAGTAGGAGTCATGTGGCTGGAGTTCCCTCCTGTCATTGGCCCCTGGGTGCTCTCAGTTTGGGCCGGTCTCGCCCTGAGGAATGAGGTCAGTGTGACTCCTTGTCCCTGGCGGTCTGTGACTGTGGAACTGACAGCGCTTCGCTCAGTGAGCGGTACCATGGAGAGGAAGACCACGCGTGTCGTAAGTGTCCCGCAGAAGCCCTTCGTCGTCTTCTTTTTAACGCAGTTGTCGGCTCAACAGCTCTCCACTCAAAGCAAATGTTTTAGCGGCTGACTTTGAAGTACAGCAGTCTTACGCTGATCTGCTCACTTTGTTGTCTGTGTTTTCTAAGTGTAGGAGCACACGTGGTGTTTCTGTTTGCTGCCATCTTCTAAGCCAACAGCCCACACACAGATTGAGTCATTAATCATCACTGGTTGTGAGGCAGGTCGGACTGAATCAGCGATGACCGCATACGTACAATATCAGGTTTGATGGCTTTTTGTGTGCCAGTGATGCGTCACACAGTGTTCGCTCATCGGTTTGTCTTCGTGACTCCCTACACACACCCAGAACGTGTGAGTTTAAAAGTGCATGTGTTTGCTTGTGTATTTTTGGAGGTATTCCCCCCCCCCCCCCCCCCCCCTATGAGACAAACGACAGCAGTCTGCATGCCAACCTTTCTTTCATCATGCCCTCCCCTTTCCTTGGTGTCATTCCCAGAAGTCTGTGCTTCCTCAGCGCACGTACAGAGACTCTGCCCTTTGCCTGTCGTCAGCCCCTCTGGCTGTTTGCAGGTCGCCATTTAGCAACACGCTACTTGTTAACCATTATTCACCCTGCCCCCTCCACACTGGGCCCAATGACCTACTAACCAGAGAGCTCAAACACACGGCTCTTAACGTGCCTCTGTTGTTGTGTCACATCAGGATCACCTTTACTAGACTAGTCTTCATGGAGCTGCAAGCTGTCTGCAGAGTTGCACGTGAGGCGTTACAGTCCACATGAATAGAAAGGAAAGGGTCATGATGTGGTTTATACATTTCAGCGTTACAACAAGTTTCTTTTTGTTGAAATAACCGAAACTTCACAGAGCTAACGAACGCTAATGAAAGAAACAGTTGGTTTCTTTTGTTCATACTGCCATCAACACAGCAGACTAATAGAGTGGTAGAATATTATCTGTTGAAAGTTTCAATGGACCACGTTTTAAATTTTACACATGAGATTCAGTTTACCTGTCCTTAGCCTGGGCAAACAATGTTGGTTGAGTTCGTCTTCAGTGGCGTTTGAGGTAGCTTTCTAAAGTTCAAAAAAATAAGCTTGATGATGTCAGCGGGGCTCTCTCCGAATGGACTTGAGTAATTCAATACCTGATACTGGTATGTTGTTGTTGTTGTTGTTGTTGTTGCTTCAGACGATGCTCTTGGTCATTTATAACAGTCAGCTCTATGTTGGCCTGCCAGGACCATCCACTCCAAGAGATCCCACGTCTCCTTCATCCCAAGTGCCATTAATAATAGTATGTTTAACAGCATATCTCTGGCTGGATTCGTTGCACTTCCCTTGAACATTTGCACTCTTGTACATGTGTAGTTTAAATTAATTTCCCCCGCTTCAGCTCTGTGATTTATTGTGTCGATGATGTTGTCTCTTTTGTTGCATCCATGACCTCTGCCTTCAAAACCGATTTCCCCTAGTGGGAGAATAAATATAACCTTGCACCTTGAACCTCTCATGTCTCTAGTGAGACCCACAACTGGAAGTGCAATCCTACCTCACCTTAGGACCCCTCTGATGCAGAGTAGACGTGGGCGCTAAGAATAAAAGCTTCACGCTAATCTCTGTGTTAATGTAAATGTGCTTGCAGTGGCCGAGTGTAAGCAGAGATATAAAAGGAAGTGGAAGGTGTACGTTGAAATCTCTACCAGCTGATAGATTTCTGTTTTGTCTCGTATATCACATCATATCACCTGACACTAATTCAGTTTTGCTCTGCATTTGTGAAGACATAGTACCCTTCAGTGTGCCAGGAGGTAGTTCAAGGTCAGATGTCTCTCGAATGAAGAGGTTATCTAGTTCATGGAGAGACGCATCTTATTTACATAGGAAACAGCCTTTTCTCTGCTGCCGGGCTGTCTGCTGTGTTTATCTGCTGCATTTGATTTAAAGACGGGGTCAAGGGCTTTGAAACAAGTCACATGTCGCCCTAAAGAACTCTCAATGTTTAAACAAGCCCAAAATATTTGCTTGTGTCTGTTTGCAGCACGTATGAGCATGAGAGAGTCAACACCCGTTGCATGTCGGTGTCAACCAGGCCCGATAAGAAATTTTGAATTTCAACTGCCGTCTATTATCGTGAACTGATCACGTTTACGCGGGCAAATTTAACACATGAATTGCAAATGTGAGCAGATGCTTCCGTTGCCCCGTCACCATTACACAGGAGTCTCAAGATTGTTTTGTTTTTTTCTCAGGGGGGTTGATTCCAGTTTGATATCTTCACCCACTGAGGATGCAGGGCGACAGAGAGCGGGCCTGCTCGGGCACGCCAGTGTGTGAAGAGAGCCGTAACGTGAGATGTAGCCCTGCAGTGTCCCTGCATTCGTGGAATGTGTGTGTGTGTGTGTGTGTGTGTGTGTGTGTGTGTGTGTGTGTGTGTGTGTGTGAGACGGAGCATATGATTTTGGTATGAGAGAAAGGAGCTAGAGCTGCAGTAACTTTACACCCCTCGCCCTCTCCAGCTGTCACTATAAAAAGACATTTCCAGCTGATGAATCAAAGTTGCGGAATTAGAGCTCACGTTGTGTGTGTGTGTGTGTGAGGTTAATAAACATCCAGCGGGCCTCGATAGAAGTCTCGTCGTTACGTGGGTAAGAGAAGCATGTGTGTGCATCGTGGATCACAGAGTGTTTGGCCAAATGAGACGGCACCACGCACTCACACTAATACTCTTAATCCGCCGGCCTCCTCCGTGTCTCCGAGCGAAGGTGTGTGTGTTCTCATGGAGGTGCTTTACCACTAACAGAGGGCCGGCTGGGATGCTCTCAGGGTATTATGTCCCAAAATGTTTCCCCTCGACACGGAGATCGTGATGCTTTTCAATGGATGCGATGGCGGACTGACAAAAGAGGGATGAGAAGAAGGAATGAGACAGAAGGTAGTAGAAGAAGTATGAAGACAGAATGGAGGTGAAGCAAAAAAAAAACAGAGGGAGGAGAAAGTGGATCGACCTAGGTAGAGCAGAAAGGATGTATGAAGATGATGAATGTGTGATTATCTGCTCCGATCCTCGGAAGGAGGCGGGAAAAGGAAGGGAGGAGAGAGTGCGACTGATGGCGTTAAGAGAAAGGTGGAGATGGCGTTGGAATTTGTTGACCCAGCTGAAATATTTATGGTCCACTCCCATCGACTCCCGCTGTGTGCTTTTTGACTTCAGAGCCGCCGATTGCTGTTTCCTTCTAGCGAGGGAGTCCGCTGCTGCCTCCTGCCTGTGTGTGTGTGTGTGTGTGTGTGTGTGTGTGTGTTTGTCTTTAGACTGTGGCTGCGAGTGCCTGGACCTGTGTGTCGGTTTGTATACATGTATTTTTGTGTGTGTGTGTGTGTGTGTGTGTGTGTGTGTGTGTGTGTGTGTGTGTGGGTCTGGTGCACCCCGCCCTGCTGACTCCTTTAAATAAGCACCGCTGAGTGTCTGTTTGGACTGTCAGGAGCGAGGGCAGCTCAGCCACGCTGTGCAGGAAGTGAAATCAACTTCTCGTGGGAATGGCCACAGGTGCATTTACTCATTTATTATTTTGTATTGATTGGACACCGGCCCTTTTACATGCAAACACACAGGAATACTCTGGAGGTATTCCAGTAGTTAAAGCTTCTGCTGAACCACTGTTTTGGAGGCCCTAATGACAGGATATCCTTGGCCCCGCCTCCTTCATAATCATAATCTTTTTCTTCCATTCGCCACACCGTATGTTATCCCACTTCCCTTCCCCTGACTTTCTCACTTACTAGAATACATTGTTTAGTATCTCAGGAGAATCTATTGGACAGGAAATGTTATCTGGAATAACTTGGAGGAAGTCACTGTTTTGTTTGGATGCTGGGATGTAGTAGTAAGGTAAATTCACCTAAACTCAGTCAATTAATGGTGTTTATCTGCGTTTTTGTCTTCTACTTTTTTATGTTTCCTGGCTTTGTTATATTGCACAAAAGTTGTTGTTTGAGTTCTCTCTGCTTCTAGCCATGATTGTGTTGTTTCATTAGAGGTGCAGGGCTTATATACTGCAGTGAAGATCAGGGACATAGAGAGGAAAATGTGACGGGAGCAAAAAAAAACGACCCGAAACGGCTTGGGGTTCAGAGGGTTAAATGATATGAAACACACACTTCATAACGTAAATGGGATGGCAATTTGACATTTTCTCATGTGTGAACAAACCCCACCACTAAGTGACATTTCTGTACAATATATGGCTGCAACCTTTCTAGGTCAGTCCACCTATTGATTAACAGACAAATCACTGCAGCTCCAGTAATAAGTCCAGTCATGTACATAGAACTCAAACTATGGACTCACTTCAGGCTGGTTTACATCTGCTGCCCGGTTTTCACCAGGAAAAGTCTCCTTGTGAGCAGGAAGGATGCATTTCAGATTTATTTTTTTCAAGCAGCAGCTGCAGAAACGACAGCAGGTTGTTTGGAATAAGCAGGAAAAAGGCCGTCGTTCTCTCGAGAAGCAATAGCAACCGTGGCTGTGAGGTCACCCATCTCTGATTTGTGTCTTCTGTGCATCGATTGTGTTCTCCATGGTGATCGCTGGTGTCTTCCTGTACCACAGCCATCCACTCCCGCTGCCATATTAGGGGGTGGAAATGACACTTCAAAAAGAGTGACAGGGTAATGAGAAGGTGTCGGGAAGATCATGTGACTACGAGGAACAAGCTCTTGCTTCCTGCTCTCCCGACTCTCTTCCTGCTTCTCCACAGAGGGGGCGGGGTCTTCCTCGGCAGTAGGAGGAGGGAAGCATATGAGCAGGAGGAGCAGAGAGACGCTCAGGTTAGTGTTGGTTTGGCTCGCGGACGCACAGGAACACACACCGCGCTCTCACCAGACCCAGCGCTCTCACCCGCTTTCTGTCAGTGTCATCCTCGACCCCTCGTGCTTTTTGAAGAATCTGTTTTCTGCTCTTCCTGGGTTTAAGATCTCCCCGTGTGACTCGTACACTTCATGTAAGTAAACTTTACCTCCTGTCCTGTTTGAGCAGATCAGAGTGCCTGCAGTGTGTTGACATGGGGATGGGGTTGTGTCTGTGTGCTTAAAGGAGGGGGGGGGGGGGGGGGGGGGGGGGGGGGTTTAGGTATCGACAGTAAACTTTACACTTGAGAGTGGTGGTGTGACTTAAAGATGTAGATGTCACTGCGTCTTTAATGAGTTTATGGCATGTTGGTGTGAATGCATTCAATCAATCATTGCGAATAGTATCTTAAACATAGGATGTGTTGTTTGTATCAGCAATAGCAAGAGGACCTGCACATGTCTTTGTTGTGGTAGTTTGGAAAACCATACAGAGCAATACAAATGCTCTGATACAGGCAGCTATTGTGTCTTGTTGTGTCCCAGGCTGTGTTAACTTGTACTGGAGATGGAATGTCCCAAATCTAAAAATTCTGGTTTCGATTCTAACGTTTGGCAGCTCAGCTGTAACGGTGTGAGAAACGGCGCGGCGGGCTGAGTGGATGTGTTGTACCTCCAACAAGTTTCACGTGGATGCTTTTTTTTCAGCGTTCCAAATAGGGCTGGGTGATGTTACTATTATAACCATATCGTTAAATCATAACAAGGCATGAGTGTTGCCTTTTCCTGGTTTTAAAGGCTGCGTTACAGAACAGTGATGTGATTTTCTGTTCTTGCCGTTGTATTATTAGACTTTACCCACTCAGTCATTATATCCACATTACTGACGGTTGCTGCTTTTTTGTGAAAGCACAAGATTTGTTTAAAAAGAATGTCTCCACATCGCCCAGCCCGACGTTTCACAGTGTTATCTTTGCAGCACACTGAGCTGATGAGGGTCAGAGCAGCTTGATGAGCTCGTCCGTCTCTCTTTTCTTTCTAAGATGCTCAGACGTGCTTCTCTTCTTTTAAACTTGTGTGTGTGTGTGTATGTGTGTGTGTGTGTGTGTGTGTGTGTGTGTGTGTGTGTGTGTGTGTGTGGGGGAGGGCATACTACAGCAGGCTGTTGTCTATAGCAGACAGAAACTCACTGTACCACGACCGCTCTTTAGACTTTCCACACCTCTCTCTCTCTGTCGGTGGAGAGGTAATCTGGGATTATAAAGGGTTAAATGTTGGAGAAAGAGTACAGTTTGTCCAGTGTGTTTGTACATGTGTGTGCACGCGAGTGAAACACTCCCTGTATTCAAGCCAACAGTGAGGCCTAGCCATTGAGGCGACTCCACGGTGACCACTGTTCCTCCCACACCAGTGTGTGTGTGTGTGTGTGTGTGTGTGTGTGTGTGTGTGTGTGTGTGTGTGTGTGTGTGTGTGTGTGTGTGTGTGTGTGCGTGTGTGTGTGGTGGCTCTGTAGCTGACTGTGGACATCAGTATGTGATTGCGTCCAGGCCTGCGTCTCTGGAATGCGTTCATCACCACCATTGCAGCATGGAGCTGTGTGTGTGTGTGTGTATGTGTGTGTGTGTGTGTGTGTGTGCGCGCACGTGACTGTACAGGTATGCAGTTGTTCTGTATCTTTTTGTATGCAGCTGGCATGTCATTTCATTAGTGTGCATTTTTGTCTCCAGGTATGTGTGTGTTACCTGACAGTTTTGCTCCAGCCTCAAGCCAGTGATACACACACACACACACACACACACACACACACACACACACACACACACACACACACACACACACTTGAAATTACACATCTCCCAAAAGAGGATCAGTTTGAGGGGTATCATTGCAGTTTCCATAATCAGCAGAATTTTTGTTCTTCGCTGTATCCGAGTTATTTAGCTCTCCAGAGGCTCAGCAATGCCAGAATCCCTACGGACATTGTAAATCTCAAGAGTCGTAATCCTGCATGCGCGTTACCCAGTACAGGGAGAAAGATAACCACCCAACATCTTATCATTAGATGTATCTGAATCAGAAGTGACCTAAGGAGACCTAAGGAGTTCTGTCACAGAGTTGCCATCTTCAAAATGTTAATTCTGAAGAGACAACTGAATACCGAATAACTTAATCGACTGGGTTGTGCCAACTTTTGTTGTTTTTTTTTGTAGTATGTTATGTTGTTTTTGTTCATGTTGCAACACATAACACGTTTTTGTTTCCATTTAATGTGGGCAAATGGCAGATTTTATAATATGTTTGCGTTAGCTGTCGAGTTAAGTTTTCCCGAGGGAAGACTTAGCCACCTGCTCTCCACTGATTACCTACTCAGTCAAAACTCTCTTCCTCTCTCTCTCTCACACACACACACACACACACACACACACACACACACACACACACACACACACACACACACACACACACACACACACACACACACACAGAGAGATGAGGATGTTGACAATTGTGGATGCGCAGCTTCAAATATACACACACAAGACAGGATTTCATTGGAATCCTCCTCACCCCACCCCTGGGTGTAATTGTGCATGGATGTGTGTGTTTCCTGAGGGCCACAGGCACAGACAGTTGATGGGCAGAGGTGGAGGAGGGGGGGGTTAAGGGGACACCAGAGGATGTGGGGTGGGGGAGGCCATGCAAAGATGAACCCAGATGCTATAATAACTGCCTGCTTATGGTCCAGTGGTTGTCTAGACCCTGGTGCGTATGATGGTTGCATAACCCCCTGTTGTCCACTTCAGTCATGCATGTCTCTACCCAGCCAAGTGCTGTTTTCAGCAGGAAGTGAGCTGCCGGTCGCACGGCTCAGCGTGGTGAGTTGAGGGCAGTACGGCTGCGTCCCGTGAGGACCGACGCTCCCCTCTCTGTCTTCATTAGCTGTCTTAGAGCTCCCTAAATGAGCCTGGACTGATAACCTTTTGAACTCTTCTTTTTAAGCTTTTTATTGACTTACCAACTGAAGCTGGGGTGTCCCAGTGGGGTGATAAGCCGGAGCTTGGTAAGGTGGTGATGTCAGAGGGTCCAAAACTGTAAAAAACTTTAAATATCTCCAAAACTACATTCATGGTACCCAGAGGATGAATCCTAACGACTTTGGCGATCTCCTAACTTTTACTCTAGCGCCTTCAGGTCCAACTTTTTTTGTTTTGTTTATACCCTCAGCTGAACTTTGCGATTAGTGCTAATTACCAAATGTTAGCATGCATATATTAGCATTTAGCTGCAAGCATGACTGTAGAGTTGTTGGAACTATTTCAAAGCAGCCAAACTGTCCTTGAGCAAACCCTGAATCCCCCGGCAATAGATATGCTCTTCTGTAACTGACACCAACATGCGACCTCTCTCTCTCTCTGCATATACTGTATATATCTGCATCTATTGATTCTATATAAATATATTTTGTTAGTATATGAACATGATACACTCTGGGAAAAGCTAGTCAGAGGACCTTGAGTTGTCGTCTTGTAAAACGATCTTTTCTGTTGTTTGCTGTCATCTTTACTGTTACAAAGACCCATGTGTGTGTTCACAGTTGCTATCATGTCCATGGAGCTCCGCCTTTTTAAAAAGAGTTTGATTGAGCAGGTAAAAGCAATAACACCCTATTTGGAGTTGAGAGGTTTTAGTGAAGTCTGTACTTGTTTGCTTGTTGTTTTTTGGTAGCGCTTTGTTTTTTTGTTAGGCGGCGGTTCATTCGGACAGTTGGTGTAACGGCATCCATCAGTGTGTGTTCATCTGCAGCATTGGTGTGGCAAAGAGGCAAGTTTAAAAGCCCAGAAATAGACGGGCTACGGTCCGGTCACTCAGTCAGAAGCAAACACTCCAGCTGAATGCGTTTGTTTGTCTTTCTGTCTTCCCTGTTGTGAAATGCGTCACTGCTTCCTCGGCGGCCGATGAACCTGAGAAATCACTTTCTCTCTCTCTCTCTCTCCTCTCTCTCTCTCTCTCTCTCTCTCTCTCTCTCTCTTTCTCTTTCTCTTTCTCTGTCTCTCTCGTCTGTCTGTCTCTGTCTCTCTCCCCCCCCCCCCCCCCTCTCCTCTCTCTCTCTCTCTCTCTCCTCTCTCTCTCTCTCTCTCTCTCTCTCTCTCTTCTCTTTCTCTTTCTCTGTCTCTCTCTGTCTGTCTGTCTCTGTCTCTCCCCCCCCTCTCTCTCTCTCTCTCTCTCTCTCTCTCTCTCTCTCTCTCTCTCTCTCTCTCTCTCTCTCCTCTCTTTCTCTTTCTCTTTCTCTTTCTCTGTCTCTCTCTGTCTGTCTGTCTCTGTCTCTCCCCCCCCCCCCTCTCTCTCTCTCTCTCTCTCTCTCTCTCTCTCTCTCCTCTTTCTCTCTCTCTATCTCTCTCTCTCTCTTGGCTTGGGGAAAGTTGAAAGTTGTTGTTTACTGTAGCTCGACCAGACCTCTGAGACAGAAGTCGTTTAAAATCACCTTTATCTGTTATCTACACCTCCGTCATTCTTTTAGTTCACGTGATTACAGGATGTGTTCCTCAGTGTCAGGAGGGGATTTCTGGTGGACATCTCTTCAGGTTGGCTCTCCTGTTGTTTTCTATACAATCTGGGGTCAATGTCCCGCCGCTGGACCAGGGCCACTGCGATGCGACCGAGCCAGCTGGCGTCACAGACCACACGCGTGAATGTCGCCCCGTCCCCCGATGTTTGGACCCTCGGTGTGCTGCTGCATCTCGTTTCTTTATTTGTCACAATTCAGGACATTTTCTAGGATGCCAAAAGTTCCATCAGATCTGGCCTCTCTTCTTCCTCTGTGTCTCCTACTAAAACTCATGTCCTCACGTGGTGCCGTTTGCTGTTCATTCAGTCACTCGGTAACCTGGTGCGAGAAATTATTGGCCAGGCAAATTGCTCATGGGCTCACCCTGTAATTGGTCTTAAGCAGGCCGGTTGCTAGATGACCAGCTGTGGTGGAAACCGTAGTCATCCCTTCCTTTCAGCTGGAGCTTCCTCTGCCACCCTTTGCGGCATCTCTGGTCACAGAGATCCAGAGACGATACCGCAGCACACTTTTATCTCCCTGTTCTTGTTCTGGTCTTTCTAAGGTATGACTCACTCGCTCACACACTATGCAACACAACCTCTCTCTCCCACACACACACACACACAGCGGACATCATTAGAAAAAACGTATCGTTACCCGCTAATATTTCCCGGTTGGAAAGCCAAATGTAAAAGGCAGTCAAATTCAAAACATTGCAGTGGTTAACATGTGATAAATGAACCGAGCAAGTTTCCATCGTGGAACAGAAATGTCACTCCTCGGCCTCTCGCTGTGGTCGTCGCGTTTTTGGAGACATCGGCTGTTTGTGAAACTGGGGAACAGAACATGAATGGAAAGTTCGTAAAAGGATGGAAGTCATTCCTAACTGACACACACACACATACACACACACACACACACACACACACACACACACACACACACACACACACACACACACACACACACACACACACACACACACACACACACACACACAGTGACATAACATCTCGTGACTCATTTTGGTCAATTCACACCTTGTTTTCTGGCAGCCAGAGGCCTTTTAGCTGTCCGACCCTGTAGTGAGTTAACCAACGACTGTAGCTGCTGTTTTTATTCCAGGCTGACGATATTTGCATGTCTTCTCAATGCCGATAAAGAAAGTTAAATGTGTTTAAATGCATTAACATACTCCCAAAGCTGATCTCCATGCAGGCTACAGTAATGTAGCAGCTTTTATTTGGCCTGTTTCAGTTCTTTGCTGCAGATTTTTGGAGCCTTGAATCAATAATGATTGTTGTTGAGTTGTTCACACTCTTTCTCTCTTCACTCCTCCATCTCAAACAGTGTCCACTTAACTGTTGTAACAAACAGAGTAAATAATGAGTGGATCATGGGATTAAAGTGATCAGCTGAATGGGTTTACGTGGGTGTGACGTGTGACGTGTGTGTGTGTGTGTGTTTGCACGCACACAGCTCTTGCATGGCTGTTAAAACCTTGTGTTTTTATCAAGTTTGAGCTGGAGAGATATCCCATGATTCCTCTCTGTTTACATGATTTGTCCACTGTAGTCATGTTTAAATGTCGGACTCAGGAATGGAGCCTTTAAATGACATTGTCATGTTGTGGAAAAGGCAGCTAGGAGGCCAGGTTGGTGTGTGTGTGTGTACACTTCTTAGACCATTACACAATGAAGTGGGACCTCTGTCGGAGTATTTGTTTTCGAGGAAAATGGTCTTTTTTTGTGGACATGAAAAGGCTCTAAATCTGGACTAAAAGGGTGTTTTTTGTTCAGTAGAGGGAGGCCTGTGGAGGGGTAATGACAAGGCCACAGCATACTAAACGTCAGACGTTTGTCTTTCTGGTAAAGTCTTTCTCTAGGGTACGTTTCTATGAACGGTCACATGTACGACTGACGGAGAGAAGTAGAAAATGGTCTTTTTGAGACCACTGCTTTTACAATATGTATGTGAAAAAGGTTGTAGAAACCCTTTTGTGTCTCTAGAGAGGTCTGTGTAACGCCTGATAAGTTGCCTGAAGTGATGTCACTCGAGTCAGCGTTGGTTGGGGCAAAACACTGTGAGTTTGAAAAGGAAAAATGAAAAAGTTAAATAAATAAGGTACAAAGTCAGCTCTGCTTGAGGCTAGCAGCTCAAGGCTGCATTTTTCAAAACCATTCATCAACCCGAGTCCAACAGTGTGCAAATCAATCGAGTAATCTATTAACCAATTTAAGCTCAAGAATGTAAAGACAGGTGTGTGTGTGTGTGTGTGTGTGTGTGTGTCACTCTGAGGATCATGGAGACTGTGATGATGTCATCTTCGTCTTCTGCACCTCTCTTGGGTTTCTGTCTTCCTGTAACTGAAACCAACTGAACAATCCCTCCTTTCTTTGCCCAGCAGACATTACATTTTATTCTCACTCGGATCACTTTCTTCATTGTGCCGGTATCGGTATTTCCAGTATTGTATTTTTTTTTTGCTCGATCTTCTGAATGTCCTCCCCAATGGTTTGCCTAAAGGCTTTTGGTCGCTGAATGTTTGCGAATCATTATTTTCTGTGATGCAAATGTGTTTGTAATTTAAGCGAGACTATTTTAAACCTCTCTTTGGTTTGTCACACAGTCGAGATGAAAGCGACGTGTGTGTGACTGTTTGTGCATATCTGTGGGTTTTAAAGCTCCTGCAGTTCCTGAAAGCAAGTGTGTGTGTGTGTGTGTGTGTGTGTGTGTGTGTGTGTGTGTGTGTGTGTGTGTGTGTGTGTGTGTCCGTCCAAGTCTAAGCTGTCATGATCGCTTTTGCTCTTTCTCTCTGCTGCTGGTCTGCTGTTCAGAGATGAGAGCGAGGGAGGGGGAGGGGGAGGAGGGGGATGTGGGGGAAACAGGGTCACATGTTGAAGGAAGACGGCTAAAAAAAGACTAATTAAAAATGTGCGAATAGATATGTTGGAGGTGGAGGTGAAGAGGAGGAGGCGAAGGAGGACCCACAAACTGGGTGTGATGTAATCCTGGAGTGAAACATTGTAAACGATAAGAAGCAGTCTGGGGGATGGGGGGGGGGGGGGGGGTTGTTTTTTTGGGAAGTTTGAGCTCGGAGAAAAAGAAGAAAATATTAGCAGTGTTTTGAATTCCTAAAACCCAGAAATACAGGAGAAGTAATTAGGTGCCAACCGACAGTGGGAAAACTTTCACTGCCTGTCTTTGTCTTGTCTCTCAACTTGTCTTTGTCTTGTCTCTAAACTGGTGTTGTGTTTATTAGGGCCGTCTTAAGACAGAGGGCCGTAGCACTACAAGCACCAGGACATGGTTAGAAAAACAAAGCGGACCACGATGACACTTGGAACAAGTCTATTGTTTACTCTCCGTCTGTCGTCCACACTTTGTCTCCTCTTCTGCGCTGATGAAGACAAAGAGCTTAACAAGAGGAACAGTTGTGCGGGCTTTCAGTGTTTTCCACAGTGTTTTCGTAGCACCCCGCTGAGCTCGATGCAAGTCGATGCAAAACATTGCAGCTGTTTTTGCCCGTTGTCCTCCTCTCTCTCTCTTTTTTTTCCCCCTCTCCCCCCTTTCTCCCTTTCAAAGAATTTTCATTTGAATGAAAACCGTGCCCCGGTGTTTTGTTGTGCTCTGAGGGGGGGGATGGGTCCAATTGGTCAGAAGCCCTTTCGAGGGGGACCAATGCGAGCGCACCTCCCGCCCCCCCAGCCCCGCCCCCCGTGCCCCGCTGAGGCTCCCGGCTTGACGTGTGATTGGCCGGCTGGGAGGAGCCAGCCTCGGTATTAAAGCCTGTCCCGTCTGCTCCACTTCAGTGTTGAAAAGAGTCCCCCGTCTGTCAGCCGGAGAAGTGTTTGTGTGTGTGTGTGAGAGAGAGTGTGTGTGTGTGTGTGTATATATCAGTGCGTGTGGATGCTTTTGTTAATGAGACGCGGGCGGAAAACAGACAGCTCTGCTATTATCTGACTTGGACTTTTATCTCTTTTTAACCCTCTCCAGGACTGTGGGTCTCTCCAGCTGAGCTGCCGGACAGCTTTTTTTTGTGTTGTCTCACAGCTGGACGGGCTTGACGGACGAGTAGGACAGAGATCGTGAAGGGGATCTCAAAGGCTGTCGCGTTGCCGGCCGATCTACTGGACCTTCATTTCGGATTAAAAACAGCTCCTGATCGACTGCACTGTAGCTGACCGGTGACTCCGATCTGCAGCCAAAAAACCCCCCCTTCTGGGTCTCCGCCGAGCTTAATAGAGGTGGTCTGGCCGGGCCTGATGTGGAATCTGACCCCGACTGACCCCGTCCCACAAGTAGCCTTTCACTGAGCGTGGACTCAGTGGGGAAGGAAGGATAAAAGAGCAAGAGGGGGAGACAGGGAAGAAACGGAGAGAAGTGAGAGCAGCAGCACAGCGACCGGTAAGGAAGTTAAAGGGGGCTCTGGGTGGGAGGCAGGGAGGAGGAGGGGGAGGAGGAGAGTGGGAAGAAAAGAGAGGGTACAAAAGAGCTATTTTCTTAAGCTTAGAGAGGACATGTGAGCGCTCTAAAAGGATGCTCGTTGACCATTAAAGCCCCACTCTCACCCACCTCTCCCTCTGTTTGTTTCTAGTCTAACTTGTATCTCCTTGTGTCCAGTGGTTGCTATGAACCACTTTTTGTTACCTTTAAAGTGTTAGATACTCTTTATTCTTTGCTTGTCTCTTCTCTCGTACATCATTCTGTTTCAAAAACCTTTTCACTGATGGACAATATTTTCCTCTCTCTCTGTCAGCTCGTCGAGCATGCCGGTGGAGACCCTGCGGCCGTCAGACGGCCGTCTGGCCGGGGTCCCCTTCACCTCCGCCATGCCCTTCAGGATACTTCACAAGGGCCCAGACTACTTCCGTCGCCAGGTCGAGCCCGGGGCCCGCAAACTGAGCGCCGTGGAGCGCCTGGAAGCCGACAAGGCCAAGTACGTGAAGAGCCAGCAGGTGGCCCTCACCCGCCAGGCCCCCATCAAAGCGCCAATCATCCGCAAGCCCCTGGTTCCCCCGGGGATGATGCTCCAGTGCCAGATAAGCACTCCCCCGGCTCGCAAAGTTCCCCGCTGCCCAGCCGACGTGGAGAACGGAGGAGGGAGGGACGGAGCGGGATGGAGACGAGGACCTGCTCTTAACTTGGATATTCTGAACAATCTTATCAATGATGTATGCGATGGACCAATGCCCTGCTCCCAGTCCTCTTCCTCCACCTCCCCCTCCTCGTCATCTCCCTCATCGGGCGCTAAGAGCATCGGCAGCAGCCTGTCGGCAGAACAAGAGAGGAGCAACCGGCTCCTCAACAACCTCAAACCGCTGAACCACGGCACCATCAACTCCTCCTCCACCTCCTCCTGCACTTCCTCTCCGCTCAACAACAACCTCCGGACCCCCGCGGCAGAACCCACCCGCCGCCCGCCCCCTGTTCCAGCACGAGTACCCCGCATTGGGGTTCCAGCGCCCTACAGCTCCCCGAACTCAGTGACAGTGCGCAGGGTGGACGTTCGGCCTCAGGCTGAGATAAGGAAGCCTCAGAGGGTCATGCTGCAGCCCCAACTCAGGCCCAGACAGACTGCCCAGGGCCAGGTCGCACACCCCCAGGGCCCGCCTCCCCCACCTCCTGCACCCTCTCAGAACCTAACCAAGCCCCAGCTCGTCGCCCCTTCCCAAACCCTGCCCTCCCCTCCGGTCTACCTGCCGCCTAGCCCCATGCTGGGCCGAGCCGGCATGATCCCGCCAGCCTCCCCCGCCTTCACCCGCATATCAAACGCCAGCTCCAAGGGGTCGGCCCGCAAGCACCCAGCCTTGCACCGGTCCAAGTCGGACCTGAGCGACCGCTACTCCCGCGCCACCGCCGACCTGGAGCGCTTCTTCAACTACTGCGGGCTGGACCCAGGGGAGGTGGAGGGCATGGGGGGAGTGGAGCGCTTCACGAGAGCCAACTCGGACATCGTGTCGGTCTCCAAGCTCCGCAGCGTCAGCACGCCCAGCTCGGAGTGCGGGGACGAGGCCGGCCGGGCAAGGGCGGACGAGGAGGACGATGATGGACCCGCCCGGGCCAGCGAACGGGTCCCGTACGGGATCTCCGTAATAGAAAGGAACGCTCGAGTCATCAAGTGGCTGTACGGCATCCGTCAGGCGCGAGACGCCAACAGTGCCGTGTCTAACGTATAGACTAACGAGGACTTGAAAGGACTTTTTGTATGCATACATACGTCTGAAGAAGGGAAAGCACATCTTCTGCTGCCTTACGTCACATTTAAGGATAATCCAGTAGTTGTTTCTTTTAATTTTCCTGTGAAGACACTTGTTTTGGAAATTACACATCAGTGATTGTTTTCCGGGCTGCAAGTCAGGACTGCTTCCCTGCAGGACTAAATGGACGATACATTTCCCCTTTTCCTTCACTTGATCTTGTGTAACAATATTGGTATACAAAAGCAATAATAGACCGGTATAAATGATGATGGTGAGGATGAAGGCAGAGGAAATTTGCGTTTGTGGTTCCTCATGTTAAGGTACTTTGTGTGTGTGTGTGTGTGTGTGTGTGTGTGTGTGTGTGTGTGTGTGTGTGTGTGTGTGTGTGTGTGTGTGTGTGTGTGTGTGTGTGTGTGTGTGTGTGTGTGTGTGTGTGTGTGTGTGTGTGTGCGTGCGTGCGTGCGTGCGTGTACCAGGGAGCTCCGCAGCACAAAGCCACTGGGACTTGGCTGCAAACTGCTGGAGGAAGAGAACCACGTTGATACTGTGAAATGTCACATTAAAAAAAAAAAGCTTCCATAAACACATTTGTATTTTCAACAAAAAAAAACAACTTTTGGCTGTAAGACTGTTATTATACAAATTTCTGTCAGCATGCGAGTGAAACATTTTGTACACGTTCATTTTAAGGTTTCAACGAAGAGCACACTTTGCTCCCACACGGATAATCACTTCACGACACAGACGTACATTCAGGTCTATTACAGTAAATACGGGAGCAGCAGCAGTTAGCAGTCTGTGTGTCTCGACTCCAACGTTGTCCAGGTGTGTGTGTGTGTGTGTGTTTTGCGTCTGAAACGTGGTCTCACATTATTGCTGCACTGGTGCAGCGGGAGAAAAATCTGTTTACGATGTATGTCTCGGCACGCATGAGGGGAGCAAGTCATATGAGTCAGGGTTGAGCTCAGAAGTGGATGGTTTTGAAGTAAGTGTAGCGTGAACAAGTTATTTAGCCTCCAGTCAGAATGGAGAGAAAATCAAAGGACGGGTAAAAGAGAAGAGAAGAGAAGAGAGGGGGAAAAAGAAGAAATCTATGGCGGTTCTGAAAGTGTCTCAGGAAGATGCACTTGCCATACTAACGAATATATGGACCAATATTTATTTGGAAAATTTTAACTTAATGTATTTTTTAATATTGGACAACTTTGTGTACAGCATTCAATCTCCGCTCTTAAGCGCAATCTGATCACATCTACCGCAACTACAGTTCATGTAGGATCCCATTCAAACAGGCGCAGATACAGGCGCCGGTCACGGTGCCAGAGTAACGCGTGACCTGAAGAAAGTGAGACCTCTTTCTATTTATTCCACTTCCTGTTTGTCGCAGCGGGAGCGAGAGAGGAGGTCCGTCTCCCCCCCCCCCTGTGCCGGTTCTCCGCCCTCTGCGTCTACTTCCTTTTTAAAGGTTTCAGCACGTTCAGTGTGAGCACCGGCCAGGCTTCTCCTCTTCGGACCTGTTCCATGAAGAGCGGAGCCCACAGAGGGCCGGAGAACACACGGTGGACCGAGAGTCCGGCACTGGATGCCCAAAGAGTCTTCAAGTGAGAGATCCAAAATGCTTTACAGTGGTGTATTCTAAACAATTAATAATAAAAAGAAATGTTAAAGTATGTACTTGTTTGCTGTTTTTTTTTCTTCTTTTTTTCTGGTCTTTCAAGTTGTCTAACCTTCCACCATATGGCTGCAAACAGCTGCTGCTCTTAATTTCTTCACTGTTTGGAGGGTTTATGAAGCGCTGCTGCTGCTGCTGCTGCCAATTGCTTGCTGTATAATCTGAAAGATGTGGTCCAGTCCAGCAGAGGCAGGTGTTTGGCCCCTCGTTCCAGCATCAATAATGGACACGCAGCACTTTCACTGATCTCCTCTGGACGGCTTTTTGTTTACTTTGAATCGTGTTCTTGTGAGAGAAGACAGAATTATTCATTATTTAGATGGAAGAAAGAAAAAAAAAATGCAGACACACGTGCAAACTCTGCTCTTGGACTTTGTAGCCTCTCATTAAGTCGCTCCCATGAAGTCGCCATCATGACTGGTCTAGAAGCCGGTTGTGTTGACCCCCACCCCCACCCCCACCAAAGCTCTCCCCCAGCACCACGCCCGGTCTCAGAGTCCTGCATCCTCGTTAACGAGAGCAACCGCTCAATTAAGCGCACTGTTGAAGGGGAAAATAAATGGGTGTGAAAGAGGTTTTTCGGCCACAAGACGGGCCAAAGTGTATGTATTCGTTGGGCTGCGAGTTTAGACACTCCCCTAAAAACAAGTGTTTACCTCGTACAGGTTTGGGAGGTGACTAAGTAGGTCACGCTGCAGGATTCTGTGCAGATACAGATGGTGAGTATTTGATGCTCTTCACTGGCGTATTCTTTATAGCGCTTTCGTCGTCTACCTCCTTAACGTTCAGGTACTTCGGGCCCCAGAAAATCGGATCCTACATTTCCCATGATTCAACTTGTTAGTATATTTTGACAGCCGCTATGAGCCTGGTAAACACCCAGTTTGTAACACGAGCTTTCCCCCCAGTGCGGACTAGCTCTTGGGATCAAATGCCACTTCTGATATTCGGTGGTTTCCCTCTCCCAGACAGCTGGTCCGTGGCCCCGCGCCTCCTTCGGGCCCGCGACCGCTCCGCAGTGGCCTCCCCGCCTGTCAACAATCACAGCGCCCCCTTCGCATCATGACATCATCGCACGTGGCCTTGGTTTACTGCTCTCACAAGGTCCTGGTTTCGAGGATGTGGGTGGCTTGAGGATTTGGTGGAGTGGAGCACGCTGTCGCAAATGATGAAGTATTTCTGCCTGTAGCCCCGCGGCCTGGGCATCATGACAGCAGCCCGCTTTGGTCACCCAGGCAACTCTGATTATAACAGCCAGCAACACTGAGGGGAGAGAGAAGCAGAGATCTAAAAAAAAAAAAAAAAAACGACAGATCACAGCAGTTTAAAAGCTGGGAAATGGAAGAGGAGGAGAGAGGAAGTTGGTGGAAGGAGGTAGAAATGGGAAGAGAGAGACATCGAGGGTGTCGGCTTCTATTAGAGAAGCAAATAAGCTCAGTGTTGGAGCAGCTGTGTGTCTCTGGGGCTCTAATGAAAAAGAACGCGAGTGGCAGGAGGTACAGGACTCTATTCATTCAAAAGTTGAAATTAAATTAGGAGGTAGTTTTCCTTCTGGAACGGTCAGAACATATTTGGCAGTAATAAAGTACTGGCAGTGGGTTTGAGCATTGCTTTTTGTTAATAATTGTAAATTTCAGTCTGGTTTTGGTCAGCAAGAACCAAAAACAATTTAGTGTAGCTTTAGTTTGCTAAAAAACTAATTTTATTTGGTAAAAAACCCAGCATAATTTTTTGTTGTTTCAATTAAAAAGGTTTTAATGAAAGTGACGATGCAGTAACGATGCGCTAATAATTTTTTCACTATATGCATTCAAACATAAACATGCGCCATTTTATTATCTTATAATGCTGGGAAATGATCAATGACCAATCGATATGTATTGTTTAAGAAACCTAGAAGTGAACTTGACTTTCCTAACAATTCAAAATCTTCATTTGTTAACTTCTAAGTGAGCCAGAGATCACAGACTGACTGTAGCTGCCAGGTTTTGTTCCAAGCTGTCACCGATTTTTCTTTTTTTGTTGTTTTGCTACAGGATGCACACAATTTCACATCGCTTCTTCAAAACCGCTCTGTGGAACTTACGTAACTAACTTAGCCAGTCTGGCACGACAACTCCCCTTGTTTTCATCCCGTCAACGGTCTCGTCGTTACATAACCGAGAGCGGACGCCTCTGACCCGCTCCCCGCCGTGATGCAAGGAGTCGAAAAGGCTAAACGCTTCAGCTTCGGCAGAGGAACACATGTCCCGAGAGGATAAGATGTCTCCCTGTGGACGGATGAGGGAAAGCGCGCCAAGAAGCATCTCTGTATCATCCTCTGTCTCTCTCTCTGTGTCTCTCTCTCTCTCTCTCTCTCTCCACAGAGGCTGACCATATGTCCATATTTACTGAGAGATCAGCTGGGCTTTAGCATTCTGGTCAGAATACACACACATAGTTTGTATTTGCTCCGTTGCGTGTCTCCCGACTTGTTTGTGTTTTTGTGTTGTTTTTTTTCTCTAAGCAGTAAGTCCTCCAAGTGTGCATGTTTAATGCTTTTTAATGGTACTTACATGCTGAGGATGATTCCAATCTTTTTGGGACGAAAACGTGTGTACGGCTCCCTAATGCATGCATGCATACTTAATCCCCGAATTTGTGGGTTGCCAGTTCCAGTGTGACGGACGTGTGTGTGACGGGGGTGGGCGGGTGCTCGGTTAGGGAGAGTATGCTGCTTGATCCCAGCAGTGCCACTAATGTATGTCAAAGCTTGGTATAGTCCTTCTGAACGGCCTCAGTGCAGGGAGTGATAAGCTGATTAAGGCGCCGGGGCAGATGGGATCTCTGTGTTTTTGACTATGTTTGTGAGTGTCAGTGTGTGCGCGTGTGTGTGTCACTGGGAGCAACTGTACGACCCGTGGGAAAACAAAACTAGGTTGTCTGTGTTAGCTTAGCGTTTTGTTGCAGAGCACTGCGTCGCTTCCCTTATCTCCTGGCATCCATCTTTCTATCTTCCTCTCTTTGTCTCTATCTGTTCCTCTGGAGCGCCGCTCGCTGCCTAAACACACAGCCAACTCTGTTTTGTTGACGCTCCTCTCTATAGAGTTGGACGCGGTGCAGCTTTCATCTCTCATCCAACCAGTCACACACGGGATCAAACGGCAAATACTCTCAGTCTTACTCCAGGCTTTTAAAATGTGACGGTGAACACGGCGACATTGATTCATGTGTACAAAAAAGAATGCAAAGGATTCAGTTGTTTCATTTTGAAAATGTCAAAACTTGTCTGCAGCATTTAAAGCCAACATAATGATGGGTTTGATTGTTATTCCGAGTATGTGGCTCAGTGAAGGAAGAGCTTATTATCCAGGAGATAATGATATCGGTTGTGTGTGCACCTCTGTGTCTGTCTCCAGTTAATCTTGCATTCTGCTGCAGAAAAGTTCGTACTGTTTTAGGTGCTCATTCATGGCTGCACCCTCAAGGAACTCTCACTTTTTCAAAACACCTTTTAATGCCTGTTTGGTTCTGCCATTGATTGTTGACCGCTAACCCCTCACACACATACTCTGAACTGGTCTCTGGCCGGTTGGGGCTGCAAGTGATCACAGTTTGCTCACTTTTACTGTCTTGAGCGGTGTGTTTGACTATCAGCTAACAGCTAAAGTAACTCTACCAGTACACACGCAGCTTAGTGCATTGCCGTCGTGTTGTTGCGGCCAGAGACATAGTGTGTGTGTGTGTGTGTGTGTCTGTGTGTGTGTGTGTGTGGGGGGGGTTGGGGGCAGTTTGCTCAGGAGACTTGAAGCTAAAATAAACACTTCAGGTGGCGGTTACGCCCATGAGACGCAGTGGAGACGTGCAGACATCTGCATAGATTACCATGAGAGAGTATCTGTTGTGGGATACTCATCTGATACACTTGAAGTTTAGATGTAAAGGGGGGGGGGGGGGGCAGTGGAGTGGTCGTCAGGGCTGTAGTGCTCCAGTCCTGTCCTGTATCCCAGGAAGAAAAGGGGAAGTTATAAAACTAAAGAAGTGTCTACACTAAGTTTAAATTTAATCAATTGATGGTTGTTTGTTTTAGGAGGTGCCGCAGCACCCCTACTTATGCGTCCGTACTTTTTGCATGAATATTAATAAACACAATAAATAAATTGAAAATGTCCCTGCTTGTGGGCATGTTGGGACAGGTCCCAATTATTTATAGATAGATTATTTCTGTCTGTCCTAACTCCCTATTCCCTATATTAACATTGGAAAGACCCCATTGCCTAGTGTGGCTGTGAACAGGACTCTTTTAGCTCTGGACTCAACTAGACCTGGTCTTGAACCAGCCGGCTCTACACCTATGCCAGCATGTTAGCGTTGTCATTGTTAGCATGATGTTAGCATGCTGATATGCTGAAGCCTCACAGAGCTGCTAGCGTGGCTGTTGGGACTTAAGTCTTTTTATTTAATTTGTAACAACAATGAATTCATTATACAGCTGGTGCTTTCAGGAAGTAGACTGAGCCGTGGAAACCCTTTGAAAATGTTAGTAATTATAGTAAATCTGTAATAAGTGGAACAAAGAAAAGTTACAATAGTGATACTATGATCATATCACAGGAAATAAAGAAGGTGTTAAACTGATTTTTGGGTAATTCCCTCTTGCTTCTAACAGCATGAAAGGATGCTGACATTGTGCAAGCTGGGATTCCTAATGTTTAGTACACTGACTGTCCACCAGCAGACGTATGATGATGATAAGTCCCCAGAAGACCAGACCGGTGTGGGAGGATGAGCAGGAAAGTGTGATTGGGCGTTGTGATTCAGAGTGTTACGCTAAGATGCGTGAGTGTGTGCTGAGTCTTAATTAATGACACGGACTGGGGAAGTTTCTCAACACTGATGTAGTTGCAGAGCTGCATTTGAACTATAACGCACATTCTCTCAAACACACACACACACACACACACACACACACACACCCTGATAGAAACCGCATTAAGACTCTTTAAGGAGGGATAAGTGCAAAGAGACATTGTCAATAATTAATTTTGCTTATAAAGTGGTGTGTGAAGGCCTAAGAGACACTCAGCAGCACGGAGGATGTGTGCAACCTCACCCAAAATGGTTACTTGCTCCTCAAGTGTTTCCTATTTCACAGATATTCTCACTGGGTTAGGAAACGTGGCAGTTAAGTAACAGAACTACATTGTTTTAGAAAAAATCCAGTATTTTTCAACCTTTGTCTTGTTCTTATAATTGTAACCGTTTGGAAAACAACACAGGGAAACACAAAGTCCGATAAAAAAGCATATATTGGAGCAAACAGCACTCATTTCAAAGTTGAACCAAATGTCAACAGTGACTCGCATATCTAACTGCAAAGCAAGGAATCTCTGTGGGTGTGTCCTTTGTGTATCTTAAGAACGGTTCATTTGATCTACTTCATTCTTAGCGGGTGATTGATGGAGACCCAAGGACGCGCAGTGTTGGTGTAAATTGGACAGGAAACACGTTTAATTTGAATAAACTTTCTTTTTTCCGCATTTTACAATTCTCTACAACGGAGATGGCGAGTACAAATTAAGCATGACCCATTATCAGAATGGCCACATTTACCAAAATTACCAAAAAATGTTTCCATGAGTCTGTAAATTCATCAACGTGAGAATGAGAAACGGGCTGAAAGAGGAGCATTCATTGTATATAATCACTTAATATGATCACTATGACCAAATTACTATTACTCTCAACAATTTGGCCAGAGCACTCATAAATGACTTGACAGTGTGTGTTACTAGTTGTCTTTTTAGTCGAAAACAAATTTTTTCTTTAACACGTTCTCTCTTGTAAGTCTTACTAATTTGTCCTGACATTTGTATGACTCAGTATTTGCGCCTGGACTCATGAGGACTTTCACACGAGGCCTCAGTCTCAGCCAAGCAATCTGGGAAGAGATCTGTTGGACTTTGACGCGACAACAGTCCCACGTGGATAAACACCAGGCCTGCATGCCCCGCAGGGCGCGGGCTATGTTTGGATCTTCCTTCGCTCTCACGTAAATTCTCTTTCTTTCTGTAGCCACTGTCTGCTCGGGAGGACAGAAGGTGGAAAAATGAGTCAAAATAACTGTGCTCTCTCAACAGGACCGCACATTCAAAGAGGGAAAAATAGCAAAATAG